>NC_139521.1:75831093-76301093 GCF_947247035.1 Vipera ursinii
GGGCGGGATATATATGGAATTAAAATAAAAAAATAAAAAAAATTCTCCAAAGCACCAGAGGGCAGAACAAGAAGCAGCGGAAACCACCAAGGAGAGAAGCAACCTGGAATTCCTGACAGTGAGAACCGTTCGCCAGTGGAACCTCTTGCCTCCAGAAGTCGTGGGTGCACCAGGTTTTTAAGGAGCTTTTTAAGGAGGACAGCCACGTGTCTGAAATCATATTATAGGCTAAGGGACGGCCAACCTTCAGAACTTTTAAGACTTGTGGACTTCAAGGCTAGGCTGGCTGGGGAACTCTGGGAGTTGAAGTCCACAAAGGCTTAAAAGTTCCAAGGTTGGATAACTCTGGTCTCCTGCTCAAGGGGGGGGAGGGAAGGGGGGTTGGACCAGAACAGTGGGGGCCTCCCATGATCTCCTTTTCCTGGGGAACGACCCACTGCCTCGCCTCCTCAGCTGTCGGACGGCCATCCGGCTCAGAGGCGGCTTCTTTGAACTGCTGGCGGTGGGCTGTGGAGTCCCAGAGTGCGCCCGTCGAGGGGCCGGCAGGCTGTGGCTGCTGACGGACACCGTCGGCCCCCGTGCGCTCGCTGGCCTCTGTGTGCGGAGGCCAATGGTGTCAGGCAGCAGTTGCCCCAGCCCTTGCCTTGCCCCATGGCAATGGCACCCCCACAGGACGAGTCTCCTGCCTATCGCCCGACCTGCCAGAGACCCCCTTGGATCTCTCCCGACCCTGCCCACCTCCCCCACAGGCGATAAGGAGAAACCGGGGGTGGGGGAGCGGTGAGGGAAAGAGGAGAGGAGAGGAAGAAGAGGGAAGTAGGAAAGAAAGGAGAAAGGGAGAAAGAAAGGAGAGAAGAGGGAAGAGAGAGAAGGAGGGTGGATACAGCGAAAGGGGAAATGGGACGAGCAGCACCCAAACTTACGTGTATGTATTTATGCATATGGCGATTTATAATACCTACAGCATTACTGATATAACAAATGTTAAATACTTGAAAAAAATAATGTTTATATTTCATTGCTTAGTTTGTGGTATATTAAAGGAACTGTGGAATAGATAGATAGATAGATAGATAGATAGATAGATAGATAGATAGATAGTTACATTAAATATCACTTGATCGTCTCAAAGGCATTCAGTGCCAGACGAAAGCTGCGGGAAATTGGCTAAAATTAGATAGATAGATAGATAGATAGATAGATAGATAGATAGATAGATAGATAGATAGATAGATAGATGATAGATAGATAGATAGAGACAGATAAAGATGAGAAAAGATAGATACATAGATTAGATAGATAGATAGATATAGATAGATGATAGATACATAGATGATAGATAGATAGATAGATGAGACAGACAGACAAAGATAAGAAAAGATAGATAGATAGATAGATAGATAGATAGATAGATAGATAGATAGATAGATAAAAAAGGGGCGTCCCTCCCCACCAGCAACATTGAGGTGACCACACCCACCTTGGCCACACCCACCCAATGTGCCATGACCCCCACAGCCACGCCCCCCCTGGCCCCCCCGGGAATAAATAAGTGGGGTTTGGGTTGCAGTTTGGGCACTGCAGTTCGCCACCGCTGGACTAGAAGATCTCTACGGCCTCTTCCAGCGTTGTGCTATTCTGCTTCTAACAGCAGACTCCTCCAGGAGAAGATGATCCGGGATTGCAGGAATCTCTTGCTGGGAGAAAGAACAGCTTCCGGCTTGACGGACCAATCGTCTGCGAGGTTGAAGTTCCTCCTGGCCTGGGCTCCAAGGAAAAGGGCAAATGGGGGTCTTGGACCCAGAAAGTCAGCGGTGGAGACAAAGCTGCCAAGAAAAGGGCGGGGGGGGGGGGGAAGGACGCTCCCTTCCCCTGCCGCCTTTGAGGCTGATGAAATATTTAGCCTGCTTGTGCAAGGACCTATAATTGTCATTCTAGCATCAATAATTAACAGGTAGCAGCCCCCGGGCTGGCTGCAAGAGGAGAAAGGCAAGAGTAGAGAGAAGGGGGAAGAGGGCTCAACCGCCACAAAAGTCCCTGAAGAAGCCAAAGGCCCCCAATCAGAATATTCGTAGCTCTCGGTTGAACTGGGGGTGGGTGGGTCTGAGTGTGGTGGTTTTCCTGCAGGCGTTTCATGACCCAACTGGGTAACATCATCAGTGCCAGAAGGGAGTGGGGTTTTTGGAGAGGAGGAAGAGGAGGAGGAGGAGGAGGAGGAGGAGGAGGAAGATTGTGGGGTCCTTGGTGCTCTCTGAGCTTGGTGGTTTTCCAGCAGATGTTTCATGACCCAACTGGGTAACACCATCAGTGCCAGAAGGGAGTGGGGTTTTTAGAGAGGAGGAGGAGGAGGAGGAGGAGGAGGAGGAGGAGGAGGAGGAGGAGGAGGAGGAGGAGGAGGAGGAGGAGAAGAAAGATTGTGGAGTCCCAGGTGCTCTCTGAGCTTGGTGGTTTTTCTGCAGGCGTTTCATGACACAACTAGGTAACATCATCAGTGCTAGAAGGGAGTGGAGTTTGTGGAGAGGAGGAGGAGGAGGAGGAGGAGGAGGAGGAGGAGGAGGAGGAGGAGGAGGAGGAGGAGGAGGAGGAAGATTGTGAGGTCCCTGATGCTCTCTGAGCTTGGTGGTTTTCCAGCAGATGTTTCATGACACAACTAGGTAGCATCAATCAGGGCTGGAAGTATGTAAATGGAGATTGCCATCCCTTTCTCCTAGCACTGATGAAATGACCTAATTGAGTCATGCAACAGAGAGAACCAAGGAACCCACAGTCCTCCTCCTCACTCTCCTCCTCTTCACTTTTCTCCTCCTCCTCCTCCTCCCCACAAACCCCACTCCCTTCTAGCACTGATGATGTTCCTTAGTTGGGTCATGAAACGTCTGCAAGGAAACCACCCAGCTCAGAGAGCACCAGGGACCCCCACACAGTTCAACTCTTGAGCTACAAAACTCCTCTTCTATCAATAAAACAGATGAAATTTGTATAAAACTTTCGGATTTGGTGACTTAAACTGTGAGAATTCCCTTGTTAGCATGGGTGGATTTCAACTCCCAGAATTCCTGGGGAATTCTGGGAGCGGAAGTCCACCCATCTTAAAGCTGCCAAGGTTGAGAAAGGCTGGTACGGTCATTTCTCTTCTTGAGGAGACCCCAGGTTCAATGCCATCTCTTCCCTTGAGTCTACTTCTAGAAAGGAATGTCCCACCCCCTTTGTTTTTGAGACCCCCCGTTCTACCTGAGTGAAGAAAAGCAGAGGGGGAAACTCGACAGGTTTTGTTAAGGATGAAACATAATAGTGGCAGAGGAAATAGTGGCAGAGGTAGCCCAAGGCTGTGTCTTAGGCCCACTGTCCTTCAACATCTTCATCAATGATCTGGACAAGGGGATAGTTGGGGAACTCATCCAATTTGCCGATGACGCCAAGCTGTCAGGAATAGCCAACACTCCAGAAGACAGGCTGAAGATGCAGAAGGATCTGGATAGACTTGAACATGTGGTGCTATCTAACAACACGAAATTCAACAGTGAAAAAAAAGCAAGGCTCTACCTTTAGGCAAGAAAAATCAAATGCACAGGTATAGTGCAGGTGCTCCCTTGCTCAATAGTAGCAACTGTGAGAGGGATCTCGGAGTCCTAGTGGACGATCCCTTAAATACGAGCCAGCCGTGTGCAGCAGCTGCCAAAAAAGCCGACGCGGTGCTAGTCAGCTTTTACAGAGGGATAGAATCAAGATCAGGTGAAGTGTTAGTACGGTTTTGTAAAGCCTTGGTAAGGCCACACTTGGAATCCGGCATCCAGTTTTGGTTGCCACTACGTAAAAAGATGTCGAGACTCTAGAAAGAGGGCAGAGAAGAGCAACTAAGATGATTGGGGGGCTGGAGGCTAAAACATACGAAGAACGGTTGCTGCAATTGGGTAGGTCTAGTTTAATGACAAAAAAGGAGTAGGGGGTGGCATGATATTTGAGGGGCTGCCACAAAAGAAGAGGGGGTCAACTTATTCTCCAAAGCACCTGAAGGCAGGACAAGAAGCAATAGATGGAAACTAACCAAAGAGAGACGCAAGCTGGAACTAAGGAGAAATTTCCCGACAGTGAGAACAATTACCGTATTTTCCGGCGTATAAGACGACTTTTTAACCCATGAAAATCATCTCAAAAGTTGGGGGGTCGTCTTATACGCCAGAAAATACGGTAATCAGTGGAACTCCTTGCCTCCAGAAGTCGTGAACGCTCCAACACTGGAGATTTTAAAGAAGAGACTGGACAGCCATTTGTCTGGAATTATATAGGGTTCCTGCCTGAGCAAGGGGGTTGGACTAGAAGACCTCCAAGGTCCCTCCCAACTCTTGTTATTTTGTGAAATGTCTAGGAGTTCATCACAGAAGGGAATGATTTCCAAGGAAATCTCGGTTTGGACTAGCAGTTCCTGAGGTCTTTGCAGGTGGTAATCAAGGGAGGGAAGGAACAGAGGACGGAAGAAGAAAAATTCATAAATTGGGGAGGGGGGGTGGGTGGGAGAAGAGGGAGGCAGCCCTCCCCATCACAAGATTGACAGTGGATTTGAAATTTTGCACACACACACACACACACACACACAAACACAACATGCTGCCCTCCCCTCGGTTACCTCCACCTCGGAATAAAAGAGAAGAGAAGGCCATAAGAATAAACACATGTCCGACTCGCTCACCTTCTTAAGTAGCCGTGGTGCATAGAAACCCAGGGAGTTAAAAATAAAGACAATGTGCATACATTAGCATAGCTAATGTGCCACGCTCCCCATTTAACATGCAAATTCCCAGCGACGCTGCCGAACACCTTCTGTTCCGAGCGCATAAATTTGAATTCGCAATTAGAATAATCTTGTATAATTAATGAAAAGCGTCAATTTTAGCTCCTAAGTAATTTGATTAACATGTTGATAGGGCACTTACCATGCTCTCTAAACCAGAGGGGCTGGCCGCCGTCGGAGGAGAGAGGAACGAGGGGATGAGAGAACGAGGCAGAGAAAGAGAGAAAGGGAGGGGGAGAGAGGGGGAGGACGCCCCACACTCCCCAAACGTGTCAGACGGAATGGAAGGACGGCGCGGTTAGAGAGGAGAAAGTGGGTGGACGGACTTGGGAGCCAGGAAGGGAGAATTAGGGCAACATTCGAACCCACTCCTGCCACCAAGAGACAGCAGGGGCCACCCAATTCAGTTTAGGACTTGACTATCTGAGACCCGGTCAAATGCAGGCAGTCCTCGACTTATGACAGCAATTGAGCCCAACGTTACCGTTGCTGAGTGAGACACTGAGTCTTGCCCCATTTTACGACCTTCCTTGCCACCGCTGTTCAGCGAATCACCGCAGTTGGTAAGTTGGTAACGTGGTTGTTAAGCGAATCTGGCTTCCCCGTTGACTTTGCTTATCTGAGGGTCACAAAAGGGGATTGTGGGACACACACACACCGGGACATTGTGACCGTCCTAGGTACGAATCAGTTTCCAGGTGTCTGAATTTTGATCATGTGACCCGGGTGGTGGTGGTGGGAAAAGATGCTGAAGCAGTTGTCTGAAAAACGGGCATAGGTCACTTTTTCCAGGACTGTTGCAACTTTGAACGGTCACTAAACAGACTGCTGTAAGTCGAGGATGTACTAGAAAATGGCCACCTTGCTAATTTGCAGACTCCCGTTGGCGCTCTGGCAATTGTCTCCTTATTGCCTATAGCCAAATGCTACCCTTCTTTGCAAGAACGGTGAAAGCCGTAGTCAGATGGGTTTGCAAGATGGCTGGTGGCGAGGGAAGGATAGGGAACACGGTGCCCCGAGTGACCCCCAGAGGTCCCGCCGGGCCCTTGCGGAAGGACAGCGTCAAGCAGGAACAACCAGACCCACATGGGACGACTTTAAACTAGCTACTTCATTGCTCGTGCCTATTTTACAGGAATCTTCCCAGACTGGCTGGTTTCTACCTGTCCCAGAATAAAATAAGGCTGAATAGAATTCAGAGGGGGCAGACTTTGCATTTTGTGCCTGCGTAGGGATTCCAGACTAATTCCCTGTTTGACTCCTCCACTAGGCTGGGCCAATACAGGTGGTCCTCATCTTATGCGACTGTTCGAAGTGGGCGATGGCGCTGAAAACAGTGACTCATGACTATTTTTCACACTTAACGACTGTTGCAACATCCCTAGGTCGTGCGATCAAAATTCAGCCGCACGGCAACTGGCTCATATTTATGACGGTTGCAATATCCCGGGGTCCTATGATTCCCCTTTGCGACCTTCTGACAAGCCAACCTAATGGGGGAAGCCAGATTCGCTTAAGAACCGTGTTCCTGACTGAACAACTGCAGGGACTCAGTTAACAAGCGTGGCAAGAAAATGGGGGAAAAATTCACTTAGTCACTGTCTCGCTTAGCAACAGAAAATTTGGGTTGAATTGCGGTGGTAAGTCAAGGATTGTCGGTATTCTTAACCTTTGGAGGTTTCGGGTTCTCGGAGAAAGGCTGCATCTGGAGGGAATAGGTCTGTGTGTGGGTGTGTGCGCACACACGCAAGGGTGCCCACCAGAAGGGAGGGCAAAAGCTCAATCACTCGTTCCTTCTCCTGCTGCGTCGTTGACGTCTTCCTGTCGGATATCCTCAGCTTTTGGGGAATCTGGGTTGTGCCCAGAGATTTCCAAAGCAGCATGTAGGATATAGACCCGTGGTGGCGAACCTATGGCACGCGTGCCACAGGTGGCATGCAGAGCCTTCTCTGTGGGCACGCGCGCTGTCGCCCCAGTTCTAGGCCTTCAGCCGGGTGTTATAAAACCTTTTCGCTTTAGGCCTCCGCCTCTGTGTGCAAAAAAAAAAAAGGTTCAATAAATCAACCAATTTCAATTTCTCGCAGGAAAAAAAAATCTCGCAAAGTTGGAATTGATTGATTGAACTTTTTAGTCTCACCCAGTCTGCCGTTACCACTGCAGCCACGCCCACCCAATGGGCCATGCCCACCCAACGGGCCATGCCCACCCGGCCCCCGACAATACATAAGTGACTTTTAGGTTGCAGTTTGGGCACTGGGTCTCTAAAAGGTTTGCCATCATTGATATAGACCTTGTGCTGCAAATTCCTGGTCTGTACTGGCCCGGCTCCAGGATTTGCAAAGCTGACACCGACAAACTTGCTGGAATTTAATCTGAAGGCGGCTGGATTTTTTTTTGGTCCTGGGTGGAAGGAAGAATAAGCGAGAGAGCCGATGGAAGGAAAGGCTAAAAGATCAGCAGGGACAAAGGCGAGACAGCCTCTAATAGCTTTGATTCTTCTGCTTCTAATCTCCCCGCAGGCTTGTCAGTCCTCATTCTTCTCCACTGGCGGTCGGAGGCCTCTGCATTGGGGCTGAGTGACAGGCCGGTCTGCCCAGCTATGGGGCCTCCTCGCGTGGTGCCCGATGTTATCGGGAGCGGACAAAGGCTGGGGAAATGTCAGCGTGTTATCAAGACCCCCCAACCGCCACCGGGATGCGCCAGAAGAGGAGGGCCCCTATCATTGCCTTGGTGTATTGTCTGGGAGAGGGAAAAAGTGACTTGCATGAGTGCGTGCACAGACACGCACAAACACACAAGCACAGAAGGTGACAATGGGAGAAGCTTCCTGATTTCGGAGGGAAGGAAGCAGATGACTTGTCGAAGGGGCAAGACGAGCTCCAGGCAAACCAGAAGTTAATCGTTTGCAAGGATCCTGGAACATCACCTTTCCTTTCCAGGTTTGGGTGGGGCAGGGCTGCTTTTTCTGCCCACCCCACCCCACCCCACCCAGCCCCCAAATCTTCCTCCAACAGCTTCCACTGGGTCTTAGATACACCAGAGCCTTGCAAAGCAAAGACATTTCCCTTTTCTCCCAGCACACGACAGGTAGAATGGTGGAGCTGGGAAGCACCACAAGTCACAATGTGCGGCAGCAGCCAGAAAAGTCAACGCAGTCCTAGGCTGCATCAGCAGAGGGATAGAATCAAGATCATACGAACTCTTAGGACTGCTTCAGAAGGCCTTGGGAAGACCAAATGGGGAATATTGCGTCCAGTTTGGGTCGCCACGATGTAAAAAAGACGTTGAGACTCTGGAAAGAGCGCAGAGAAGAGCAACAAAGTTGATCAGGGGGTCTGGAGGATAAAACATACCCAGAACGGTTGCAGGAATTGGATATGTCTAGTTTAACAAAGAGAAGGGCCAGGGGTGACATAATAGCAGTATTCCAACATTTGAGGGGCTGCCACAAAGAAGAGGGAGAAATTCAACCGATTCTCCAAACACCTGGAAGCAGGACGAGAAGTGACGGATGGAAACCAATCAAGGAGGGAAGCAACTAAAGAGAAATTTCCTGACAGTGAGAACAATTAACCAGTGGAATGACTTGCCTCCAGACGTTGTGGGTTGCTCCAACACTTTTAAGGTTTGAAAGAAGAGATTGAACCACCATTGGTCTGAAATGGTAGAGGGTCTCCTGCTTAAGATGGGGGTTGGACTAGAAGACCTCCGAGGTCCCCTCCAACTCTGTTAACTCTGTTATTCCGAGAAGAGGCTGAGCTGTAAGATGGGGTTAAACCCGTCATCTGTTTAGAGTCATTGCGTTGTCGCAAAGACCTATGTCCTGAATTCTGTTGTTCCTTATCCAGTACCAATTTAACTTTGACCATTATTTGTTTGTTTATTGCAGGGGGGGTCAAACTCAATTTCATGGAGGGCCGCATCAGCATCACGGTTGCCCTCAGGGGGCCGGGTGGGTATGGCCAGGGTGGGCGTGGCCTACTGGGTGGGCGTGGCTAGAGCACGTATGGCCTACTGGGTGGGCGTGGCCAGCTCTACATCGTTCACATCAAGGGTGCCTATGGGGGCCTGGGCAGGAGTGGGACAGATCTGGGGGTCTCTGGCAGAAGGAGGGTCTCTGGGCCAGGGCCAAGGCAGTGGGGGCCGTTCCTTCACTCTTTCCAGGATGGCTTCGCGGGCCACATGGAACCACTTCGTGGGCCGGATCTGGCCCCCGGGCCTTGTGTTTGACATGTCTGGTTTATTGTATCAGACCTTTATTATTATTTTTATAAATGACTCGAAATGGCGAACATATACAACACACGTTCCTCTTCCTCTTTTACCAAGAGAACCAACTCTATGAGTTAGGTTGGCCTGAGAGAGAGAGTGACCGGCTCAATGTCCACCCTGCCGGCTTTCACGCCTAAGGCAGGACTAGTATTCATGGTCTCTTGGTGATTGGCCCAAAGTCAGCTAGCTTGCTTTCGTGGTTAAGGCACGACTAGAGTTCCTGGTCTCCTGGTGATTGGCCCAAAGTCCTCCAGCCAGCTTTCTTGGCTAAGGTGGTACTAAAATTCACGGACTTCTGCTTTCTAGCCTTAACCAAAGTAGAGAAAGAACTTGCAAACAATAAGTGTTATTTGGTTAGACCGTGAGGGCCGGCCTTGACTCCCTCTCAAGGCTACTACGACTTAACCCTTCAACCAAATCTGGGTTTAGTTCTGCTCACAGGTTCTGGCTATCCCAGGACAACTGCAATGTGGACATTCAGAACTGTTCTTACCTGTCAATGATGACCGGATCGGAGGGGGTCTCGTTGCGGTTGCCACAACTTTTCTTGTCACAGCAGCGGCTGTCGTGTTGGGAGAAAAGAGAGGGGTAGTCAGGCCAAAGGAGAAACTCAGGATTGTATATGACCTTCCCTGAACATCTAAAGCAGGGGTGGGGAACCTTGGCTCTTTTATGACTTGTGGACTTCAACTCCCAGAATTCCTGAGCTTTTTAAAGCAGCCACATGTTTTCATAGAGGGCAGCTGTTTCATCCAGGGAAAAGAAGCAGCTGCTTTAAAGAGATGCAGACAGGGACTCTTACTCCGAAGCAGTTGCTAAGTTTGGACACCTGGGAACAGGGCTTACATTCCCCTCGGGGAATCCTGTTTTGCAAGAAACTATGTAATGGAATAATAGAGTTGGGAGGGACCTTGGAGGTCTTCTAGTCCAACCCCTGCTTAAGCAGTAAACCCTATACCAAACGTAGTTAATCCAGAGATGAAAACTCACTAACGCAGCTAGTTGAACATGGATTTCTGGATTTATCCTCTCCAAAGGAGAGAGATGACCCGATCTTGTCTCAGTGTTAAGCATCCTTGCCTTTGCACGGCATACTTTTCGAGATCCCTACCCAATTACTGTTTTCTCAATCATTAGAGCAAGTACCATCCCTCACATTAAATATAATTAATCTCTGATCTGATAAACAGCCGAGAGCTCTAAATTCTTCCCCCCCAACTCCCCTTGGGGGACCGGCAATTCCATCCGTCGTTCCATAAACAACAAAACCAAAGGCGTGCGTGGAAGCCACAATATTTTGCCATCTCGGAGTCGCTCCGACAAGTCCCGAGCCACCCCACCTATTCCCTTAGCCCCTGGGATCATTAGCAAGGTTCCTGAAGATCAATTAGCCATGAAACTTGGCAACGAGGCAGCCGTGCTAATTTGCAAAACACCAAGAGCGAACGCGCGGGTAAACAAAGCAGGCGTTAATAGGTCACTCGGGAGCCTGGCTGTCAAGAGCGTGGCTCCTTCACATTCACACACACCCAGTGGACCCACCTCCCAGCATTTGCTGAAGGAGGCAGTCCCCCACTCCTGACTGGTCCTGGGTGTGAGTTTAGCTACAGAGGCAACGTATACACACACAGCCTGCCCAGTCTGAGTCCTGTGATTCCACTTAAGCCAGGGGTCTTCAAACCTGGCCCTTTGATGACTTGTGGACCTCAACTCCCAGAATTCCTCAGCCAGCCACGCGCTAAAATGCTTTAAGGGTTGAAATGCTCCTCATTAATCTTAATTTAAACCACTTCACCAAGGCCCTTGTGTACAAGAACGGACGAACGACTGATTTAAACTAGACCTGAAGGATTAATTCGGGACACCCTTGTTGTTAGTTCAGAATGTTGGACAAATTTTGGCGCCACAGGTCCAACGTCCGACAAATCCTACATCCTGAATCCAACAGTGGGCAGCCAAGCCCCTTTTCTGAAATCTAAATGGCTGCGGCTGCTTTGAATTCTTCAGTTTCTCAAATTTCCCCCACACATACACACACACACTTGGTTTCCCTTGTTGCATGCAGCAGGGCTCTTCGATCACAGCCGTGGTCGCCATTTTGACTTTTTTGACCCTGTCCCTGCAGACATCCCCCTTCTTCTAAGCCACCGACTCCAACCTCCAGATCATCCTGGTTGTTGCCTCTGGTGCTCTGCGTAACGGTCTACGCCTACACACTCCAAAGTGTCCTGCTTCAAAGCCTCCCAGAGGTCCCCTTGAATGTCAGCCAGCCCGCCGTGCCCAGCCACGACTTACCTGCACATGATCTCGTGAGTTAACAACACCCGGCACATCTCGGGATTCTTATCCTGACCTTCGTAGATGATGGCCTGCAATCAAGAAGGAGACACAACTTTAGGAAGTGCCCGGATAGTTGAAGACCTGATAGTCTCCTGCAGGAGACCATAGTTGGTCATTCTGTGCAGAACGTCAACTATCAATACCATGAAGGCCTCCTTCCTTCCATCGTTCTGTCCCTTGCTGGGCACCCCTGACTCTGTCTCAGTTGGGTCATCAGGAAAGGTCAGGTATTTCTGTCCCGGACAGTTGGATCTCCGCCAGCTTCTGAAATAGGTCCACCATTACACAATGTGATGGTTACCTCCATGTAGAGCTCTACATGCAAGGTGCCCTTCAAGACCAAGAACAGAACAGAACAGAGCTGGAAGGGACCGTGGAGGTCATCTAGTCCAACCCCCTGCTCAGGCAGGAAACCCTATACCATTTCAGACAAATGGTTGTCCAATCTCTTCTTTAAAATCTCCAGCGTTGGAGCCTTCACAGCTTCTGGAGGCAAAGTTATTCCATCGATCAACTGTTCTCACGGTCAGGAAACTTCTCCTTAGTTCCAGGTTGCTTCTCTCCTTGATGAGTTTCCATCCGTTGCTTCTGGTCCTGCCTTCGGGTGCTTTGGAGAATAGCTTGACTCCCTCTTCTTTGGGGCAGCCCCTGAGATACTGGAAGACTGCTATCATGCCACCCTAGTCCTTCTTTTCATTAAAGTAGACATACCCAATTCTTGTATGTTTTAGCCTCCGGTCCCATACCCATCTTCGTTGCTCTTCTCTGCACTCTTTCCAGAGTCTCAACATCTTTTTTACATGGTGGTGACCAAAACTGGAAGCAGGATTCCAAGTGTCCTGGTCTTGATGGGCACCCTTGCATGTAGATGTCTACAGGCCCTTCTCCAAAGCAGGAACCCACCATCTCCTCCTGCTTGTCTTCTTGCATGTGGTCAACTTCCAGGAACCGCCTTGCAACAGAGAGAACCCTGAAGACAGCATTGTAAGGCCCATCAGTCCCAACTAAACCTAGCCTTAGTCTAGCTCGGGGCGCTTACTACAGCTCTAAAATGAAAACTAGGTTACCCTTGATTCAAGAGAAAGCAGTCCGAGATGGTTAATGATGGCTTGGTCCACTGGCTGTATTTACCCGCCGTGTTGAAGTGGGATTCAAAAGGTAGCTGTGTTTTGCACAAATGCCAAAGCTTGGTTGACTTTAACCATGGTTTGTTTTTTCTGGAGAAGGGAGAGGTATATAAACAAGGTGTCTTGTGCAAATGCCACCTTTGAGGCAGGTTGAGGCTTTAGGGTATTGAGCGGATGTGGCAAACAGGCCGATTCAGGAGCAAAATTCAAGGCGGCTGGATTACTGCGCTTTCCTCTAGGTGGGGCTGCCCTTGAAGACGACTTGGAAAGCTCAGCCAAGTCCAGCATACCGCAGCCAATGTTCTCCCTGGCCAATCCTGGTTCTGTCCCATGAGATTGTGGCTGCGTGTGTGTGTGTGTGTGTGTGTGTGTGTGTGTGTGTGATGGCTGTTGCTGAGCTTGTGAGTGCAATTCATAGAACACAGCATAACACAGTTAGAAGGGACCTTGGAGGTCTTCTAGTCCAATCCTCTGCTTGAGCAGGGGACCACCTACCATTTCAGATAAATGGCTGTCCAGTCTCTTTTTGAAAGCCTCCAGGGATGGAGCACACACAACTTCTGGTGGCAAGTCGTTCCATTGGTTGATTGCTCTCGCCGTTAGGAAATTCCTTCTTAGTTCTAGGTTGCTTCTCTCCTTGGTTAGTTTCCATCCCTTCTTTCTCGTCTTGCCTTTTGGTGCTTTGGAAAATTGACCCCCCCGCCTTTGTAGAAGCCCCTCAAATACTGGAAGACTGCTATCATGTCTCCCCCAATCCTTCTTCTCATTAAAGGTAAAGTTTCCCCCGCACACGCGTGCTAGTCGTTTCCGACTCTAGGGGCCGGTGCTCATCTCTGTTTCAAAGCCGAAGAGCCGGCGCTTGTCCGAGGACGTCTCTGTGGTCATGTGGTCGGCATGACTAGACGCCAAAGGCGCACGGAACGCTGTTCCCTTCCCACCGGAGCGGTCCCTATTTTTCTACTTGCATTTTTACGTGCTTTCGAACTGCTAGGTGGGCAGAAGCTGGGACGAGTAACAGGCGCTCACTCTGCTACGCGGCACTCGGGATTCGACCCACCAAACTGCCGACCTTCTGATCGACAAGCTCAGCGTCCTAACCCACTGAGCCACCGCGTCCCTTTTTTTTCTTCTCATTAGGCCTACCCAATTCCTGTAACTGTTCTTCGTCTGTTTTATCCTCCAGCTCCCTAATCGTCTTTGTTGCTCTTCTCCGCACTCTTTCCAGAGTCTCAACATCTTTTTTACATCGTGGTGACCAAAACTGGATGCAGGATTCCAGTTCTTGACTTACACACACTTGTTTAGTGACCATTTGAAGTTACAACGGCACCGATCAGTGGTGGGATTCAAATACGCGAACAACCGGTTCTCTGTGTGGATGCGCTTCCGGAAGTCCATTCTGGCCCTGGGCAACAAAAAATTTGCTACCGGTTTTGCCAAACTGGTGCGAACCAGCTGAATCCCACCACGGCTTATGATCGGTTTTCACACTTACAACCTTTGTAGCGTCCCCAGGATCAAAATTGAGATGCTTGGCAATTGACCCACATTTATGACGGTTTGCAGTGTCCCGGGGGTGTCACGCGATCCCCTTTTGCGACCTTCTGACAAGCAAAGTCAAAGGTCAAGCCGGATTCACTTAACAACCGTGTTATTGACTTCACAACGGCTGTGTTTCACTTAACAACTGTGGCAGGAGAGATTGTAAGATGGGGCAAAACTCACTTAACTGCTGTCTCATTTAGCAACAGAACTTTGGGCTCAAATCGTGGTCGTAAGTGGAGGACTACCAGTATGTTCCAGTTAATTCAAATAATGCTGGGCAATGTCTCTTTGGGCAAACAGCTGGATTTCCCAGGTGCAGACCGGGATCTGTAATTTTTTTTTTTTAGCAAAGGTTGATTCTTTTCATTTAAGGTCAAGCATAAAGGGACGCGGTGGCTCAGTGGGTTAGGACGCTGAGCTTGTCGATCAGAAGGTCGGCAGTTTGGCAGGTCGAATCCCGAGTGCCGCATAGCAGAGTGAGCGCCTGTTACTCATCCCAGCTTCTGCCAACCTAGCAGTTCGAAAGCACGTAAAAATGCAAGTAGAAAAATAGGGACCACTCCGGTGGGAAAGTAACAGCGTTCCGTGCGCCTTTGGCGTCTAGTCATGCCGGCCACATGACCACGGAGACGTCCTCGGACAAGCGCTGGCTCTTCGGCTTTGAAACTGAGACGAGCACCGGCCCCTAGAGTCGGAAACGACTAGCACGCACGTGCGGGGGAACCTTTACCTTTACATAAAGTCAGACCTCTGGGAGAAAATCCAGGGTTCAAAAAACAGCGCTGAAGACCCCTCGGTGCAAAGTAGGTGTTAAACACCCACTGTCCCATCTGGGCCAGGCGCTCTTAACGCCCAGCCAGGAATCTGCCTCTCCACTTAATGGTGTTGATTAATAAGATGGAAAGTTAATGAAGCATCTTCAATTATTTTCAAGAATTAATTCCCTGGGAGTTCTCCTCCAGAGCGAGCTTGTTCAGAGCGTGCAAATTCTAATGGTTACCGTTTTTACCTCAGAGACCAATTGCACTTTTTCTCCGCCGGCAAATTTTAGCAAAAGGCCTAATTCTGAGGAGAACTGGGGAAATGGTCTGTCTTTTCATAAGCTGGGTTGATGGGGACATTTGATTTTATTTGATCCTGGGTGGATCAGTGATAATGTTTGCAATGATTTGTAGTAGATAAACTATTGGGGAGTTTCTACGAGTAGAATACAATAACTGATAATTAACTGAGAGCCTGGAATTTTTGCTTTGTCATTAATTTTAACTTATTTTTTCCTTCGTATATGCAATGTATCATGGGTCATATTGAGTTGCAAATGGATGTAGAAGTTTATAAATTTTTGACCTGTTTTGGGGGGAAGTTATTAGTGTTGCAATATACAAGTAGTCCTCAGCTTATGGCCACAATTGAGCCCAAGATTTATGTTGCTAAGTGAGACATTTGTTGGGTTTTGCCGCATTTTACTGTTTTTCTTGCCACATTTGTTAAGGGAATCGCTGCAGTTTTTAAATGAATAATACAGTTTTTAAGTAAATCTGGCTTCCCCATTGACTTTGGCTTGTCGAAAGGTTGCAAAAGGTCATCACGTGACCCTGGCACAGTGCAACAGTCATAAATGTTAGTTGTCAAGTATCCAAACGTAAATCACGTGACCCTGGGAATGCTGCAATGGTCGTAAGTGTAAAAACTGGTCGTAAGGCACTTTTTTCTGTGCCGTTGCAATTTCGAACGGTCGCTAAGCGAATTATTGTTGCAATGTATTTGTCAACATTCAACTAGGGTGGATAATACCTTTCTCCCCCCCCCTTTTAATTCACAATTTTCTTTTTAATGCTCTTGTCTGCTTTTTTTTTTTTGGATTTTGTATTATAACCTTTTTGAATAAAAGCAAGATTTAAAAGTTTACAGAAGTTGCCAGGCTCCTGATCTTTGGCTATCAGAATCTAACACGGTCGTCTTCCTACAACTAGCTTTGGACCTTAATGGTTGATTCTAAGTTGGATCCAACGAGGTCTTAGTTAACTCACTGAAACTCCTGTTTCTCACTTAAGTCTCCTGCTCGAAGTATTTCCCTTTCTTTGCAATTAACTAAGCCTTAGAAGAGGTTGTTTTTACTTTCCACGCCTGCTCTAGAACACAATTTAAGATTTGTTGCTTGGCTGGGCGGTTGAGAAGGCAAGAAACGGACAGTGAAGGGACAAGGAGAGAATTGAAGGAGAAGACACAGGGCAGGGCTTCTCAATGTTGGCCCTTTGAAGATGGGTGGACTTCAGGTGGCCAGAAAGGCCCAACAGAGACTCCACTTCCTCAGGGTCTTGCGGAAGTACAGGGTAGAACAACGGCTAATGACCCTCTTTTACCGGTCTACTATAGAGAGCGTCCTCTTGTACGGTATTGTGGTTTGGTATGCTGGTCTGACAGCCGCGGATAGGAAAGCATTACAGAGGGTGGTGAGCACAGCACAAGACATCGTGGGCTGTCCCCTGACACCACTGGATGACCTCGCCAGGGCTCGTTGCCTTGGAAGAGGGAGGAAGATTCTCAGGGATGACTCACACCCTGGACGGTATCTCTTTACTCTCCTACTATCGGGTAGGAGATATAGGAGTATAGCCAGCTGTACCAACAGGCTGAAAAACAGCTTCTATCCGTGGGCTGTTAGGCTTTTGAACGGGAAATAATTTTTATAAACTTTATGCAGAATTGACTTGCGAGGCCGGTGTGTGGTGCAATCAGTTTACGTTGGGGGGGGTGGGAGCACGAAGGGAGGCGCGGCTAATCTCAATGTACACATGGTTGTACTTTGACAATAAAGGTTCATTCATTCAACTCCCAGAATTCCCCAGCCAGTAGTCTACCCATCTTCAAGGGGCCAAGGTTGAGAAACAATGCATCGGGATGACTCAGCATAGCAGTAGGGGTCTGTGGTGGTCTCCGAGATTGTTTTCTTGCAGACATTTCAATTAGCCAACTAAGTAACATCATCAGTGCTAGGCTGAAAGGGAAAATCACTAGTATAAATGAAGAGCAAACCCTTCTAGCTAGCACGGACAAGGTTCTCTAAAAAAGGTAAAGGTTCCCCCGCACATGCGTGCGAGTCGTTTCCGACTCTAGGGGCCGGTGCTCATCTCCGTTTCAAAGCCGAAGAGCCAGCGCTTGTCCGAGGACGTCTCCGTGGTCATGTGGCCGGCATGACTAGACGCCAAAGGCGCACGGAACGCTGTTCCCTTCCCACCGGAGTGGTCCCTATTTTTCTACTTGCATTTTTTACGTGCTTTCGAACTGCTAGGTTGGCAGAAGCTGGGACGAGTAACAGGCACTCACTCTGCTATGCGGCATTCGGGATTCGACCCGCCAAACTGCCGACCTTCCGATCGACAAGCTCAGCGTCCTAACCCACTGAGCCACCGCGTCCCTTTAAGGTTCTCTAGTCAGGTAATAAAACATCTGCAAGCAAACCACCAAGCTCAGAGAGCACCAAGGACCCCACAGTCCTTCCTCCTTCCTCCTCCTCCTCCATACAAATTACCCTCCCTTCTAGCACTGATGTTATCTAGTGAAGTAATGAAACATCTGCCCAAACACCACCAAGCTCAGAGGGCACCTATGATCCCACAGTTCAGACCTGAGATGCGACTGGGGATTCCCTTGATAACTGTGCCCAAAAGGTCGTGAAATGGGGCAGGACTCACTTAACCTTGCTTGGCAACGGGAACATTGGGCTCAACTATGTTCATAAGCCACCGACTGCCTGTAGGGTCCAGAAGGTGGGAAAGCCGTTTCTCTGTGTGAAAAGAGGCCGTTCATTGCAACTTCCTCCAAACTACAATTCCCAGCATCCTTTGGAGGACCTTGCAACGGGCGGGGGGGGGGCAGGGGTCTGCTTGTTCTGAATCCCAGAAATGTCAGCTCTGACCCTCTTAAGCACAGCCGAAAAAAGGTAAGGGTGCTTCCCCGTCGTACCCCAAGCACAGGGCGTGGTTACCTGCTTGGACATGGAATCAATGAGTCGTACGTAGAGATCTTGCTCGGTTCGAAGCCCTGTGGAAAAAGCAAAGTTTGGAGAATGTTCAGAACAGGCTGGGGAGTTCTGGGAGTTAGGAGCCCACCTCTCTTCAAGTTGCCAAGATTGAGAACCACAGCATAGGAGCTCAAGATAACCATCCCTTGTTTTTTTACGCTCACAAGATTATTAAGTTGCCTCGTAGAGTCTCCACAATGTTTAACCATCTGTCTCCCTAGCCTGGGTCTATAGTACCAGGAGTAGGCCGCCTTGACTCTTTTATGACTTGTGGACTTCAACTCCCAGAATTCCTCAGCCAGCATGGGGGAACTATGGCTCCCTTCATGACTCGTGGACTTCAACTCCCAGAATTCCTGAGCCAGCATGGCTCAGCTTGGAAACCTCTCCCTTTCCCCTCAGCATAGCTGACTCAGGAATTCTGGGAGTTGAAGTCCACGAGTCATAAAGCGGCCTAGGCCTAGGCCAGTGGTAGGCAACCTTGGCTCTTTTATGATTCGTGGACTTCAGCTCCCAGAATTCCTCAGCCAGCATGGGGGAACTATGGCCCCTTCATGACTTGTGGACTTCAAGTCCCAGAATTCCTCAGCCAGCCCCACTGAGGGGAAAGGGAGAGGTTTCCAAGCTGAGCCAGGCTGGCTCAGGAATTCTGGGAGTTGAAGTCCACAAGTCATAAAGCAGCCTAGGCCAGGGGTAGGCAGCCTTGGCTCTTTTATGACTCGTGGACTTCAACTCCCAGAATTCCTGAGCCAGCATGGCTCACCTTGGAAACCTCTCCCTTTCCCCTCAGCATGGCTGGCTCAGGAATTCTGGGAGTTGAAGTCCACCAGTCATAAAAGAGCCAAGGTTGCCTACCCGTGTGATTCAAACTTAGCCACAAGGCAGGAACGGTTTCTTACAAATGCTTTCGACCGGCTTTGCTTCCAATTTGCAGGAAGCCCAGAGTGTGGTTAAAAGAGGAGACCCCAAATGCTGACCTCCGAGTTGGGGTGAGTTTTGTGTGTGTGTGTGTGTGTGTGTGTGTGTGTGTGTGTGTGTGTGTGAGGTGGGGGGGGTTGTCCTCTCCTCATCTGCTTGCAAGCATACCTCGCAAGCTTCTGAAGCCTGAACCCTCTCTTGTCTAGTCAACTGCCGGTGAAGGCTCAACCCAAAAGTTGGGTGAGCCAACGTATCTCAGCAGCTTCCGCCTTCACCAAAGGCAGCAGGGCTTCACCGCAGCCCCGGTTGTTGGGGGTCCTTACCGTTACTGTACAGCAGCTGCAGCCGGTAGTGAATGCCGTTGTTGGTTTTCTCCCCGTTCTGCTCCTGTCAGGAGGAATGGAAAGAAAAAAAAGGCGCACGGTGGAGATTTTTCAACCTGGTGTTCCTCCAAGGCCCGTTCCACCAGGAATGGCGGGCAAGTGGGAGACACGTTTCTTGGGAGTTACAACAAAGTGGAAAGGGAGTGGATAAACTGGGATTGCCTCTTGCTTTCTGAGTCTCGGGGGAAATCCCCGATCTTCCTTAGGTCAAGATAGGGAGTTTAGGAAGGAGAGGCAGAGAGGCCAACCGTCTGAAAGTGCATCTTGCTGAAATTATCCTGGGGTGCAACCATCCTCTTCTTCCTCTTGTCTGCCTTGACATCCTGTCCAGATTGACTCATTCCTCAGCCTCCTCCTCTCTTTCTCTTTCTGTCTCTCTTTCCTTCTCTCTTTCCTTCCCTTTTTCTCTTTTTTCTTTTCCTTCCTTCCTTCCTTCCTTCCTTCCTTCCTTCCTTTCCTTCCCTCCTTCCTTCCTTCCTTCCTTCCTTCCTCTTTCTTTCTTTCTTTCTTTCTTTCTTTCTTTCTTTCTTTCTTTCTTTCTTTCTTTCTTTCTCTTTCTTTCTTTCTCTTTCTTTCTTTCTCTTTCTTTCTCTTTCTTTTTCTCTTTCTTTCTTTCTTTTTTCTTTTTTCTTTCTTTCTTTCTTTCTTTTTCTTTCTTTCTTTCTTTCTTTCTTTCTTTCTTTCTTTCTTTCTTTCTTTTTCTTTTTCTTTCTTTCTCCTTGACAAGGTGGGCAGAGAAAAGGGCCATTTTAATCTAAGAGAATTTATTGAGGTTTGTTTCTGGATTTTTTGCCAGAAACTGGGGGGGAAAAATGGAAAGCTGGATTTTGATGATTAAAATGGTTTTGTTATTATAGGAATGACCTGAAACACTGTGAAGTGTAAAGCCAAATGTTGAGGTTGTGGGGATTTTTTTGTATTTTACTGCACTGAAAAAGGTCAGGAGCCACCCCTTGCACTTTCTTTGGTTTTCTAACATTTGGGTTTATCTGTATTTATATCTTGGAAGGACACCTGATAAAATTTATTAAAAGGATTAACCTGGTGGTTTTAGGAGAAGGCTTAATAAGAGGGATTTCCCTTTTCTTTTTCAAAGATAGATATTGTTCATAGTGCCATAAGTCACAAGGATATGTTGCAGCAAATTTCCCTTGATGCTATTTTAGATTCTTGGGTGTTTCCACTTGCCACTTAATCCTGGTTCTTTCTTTTATATGCTGTGTCTCCTGCGGATTATGGTTTTCCCCACCCCCCTACAAATGTTCAATAACAAAATAAATCTGTGAATGACAAAGGCGCTCAAGGAGCCATCGAGGATATTTTCAATATTACTCCAGCAACCGTCTAGCTCTGCTGGATTCTGATGGCTGCAGGGGAGGGGAAAAAATATATCAAAATAACTGCAACTGGAAAGCTTTGGGGATATTCTACCCTGACTATTTCCTCTGCGCATGTGTGCGTTTGGGGAGAGGTTTGAAAGAACCACATATGAGTTTGGACCTTACTCTGTCCTTCTCCACGAAGTCGATGAAAGAGGTCCTCTCGATCTCCACTGGCTGTCCGTGACGGTCATATATGGCGAGCACAAAGTGGAAAAAGTTGGATTTCCTGAGGTTGGATGGGGGCTGTTTTTCAAAGTGGGCCCGAGCCAGCCCAATGCCACTGGGAGGGAGAGAAAGGAGAAGGGGGTCTTTAAGTGGCTGTAATCCCAAACGTTTTCAGGGGCTGAGCTCAGCCTCCCTTTGAAGGCCAAAAAGCAGAATAACAAATAACAGAAAACAGCGTTAACAGAATAGCAGAATAACAGAGGAGTAACAATAACAGAGTAACAGAGTAACAGAATAGCAGAATAGTAGAGTAACAGAATAACCAATTAGCAGAGTAACAGAATAGCAGAGTAACAGAATAACCGATTAGCAGAGTAACAGAATAACAGATTAGCAGAGTAACAGAATAGCAGAATAGTAGAGTAACAGAATTAACAGATTAGCAGAGTAACAGAACAGCAGAATAGTAGAGTAACAGAATAACAGATTAGCTGAGTAACAGAATAGCAGAATAGTAGAGTAACAGAATAACAGATTAGCAGAGTAACAGAATAGCAGAATAGTAGAGTAACAAATAACAGATTAGCAGAGTAACAGAATAGCAGAATAGTAGAGTAACAGAATAACAGATTAGCAGAGTAACAGAATAGCAGAATAGTAGAGTAACAGAATAACCAATTAGCAGAGTAACAGAATAGCAGAGTAACAGAATAACCGATTAGCAGAGTAACAGAATAACAGATTAGCAGAGTAACAGAATAGCAGAATAGTAGAGTAACAGAATAACAGATTAGCTGAGTAACAGAATAGCAGAATAGTAGAGTAACAGAATAACAGATTAGCAGAGTAACAGAATAGCAGAATAGTAGAGTAACAGAATAACAGATTACCAGAGTAACAGAATAGCAGAATAGTAGAGTAACAGAATAACCGATTAGCAGAGTAACAGAATAGCAGAATAGTAGAGTAACAGAATAACAGATTAGCAGAGTAACAGAATAGTAGAGTAACAGAATAACAGATTAGCAGAGTAACAGAATAACAGATTAGCAGAGTAACAGATTAACAGAATAACAGATTAACAGAATAACAGAATAGCAGAATAGCAGACTAACAGTTGGAAGGGACCTTGGAGGTCTCCTAGTCCAGGGGTCCCCAACACCCAGAACCGGGCCGCACAAACAAGCAAAACCCCATCCGCGAGATGCAGGCAGCACACAAAACCACGCACCCTCCGGTCCTCAGAAAAACCTCTCTCCACGGAACCGGTCCCTGGTGACGCCCAAAAGGTTGAGGACCTCTGTCCTAGTCTATTTTCTTCTACAGGTAGTCCTCGACATACGACCATAATGGAGCATGTCCATGTTACCCAATCAGGTCATGAAACGTTTGCAAGAAAACAACCAAGCTCAGCGAACACCAAGAACTCCGCAGCTCCAAAGGTTTCACCTTGGAGCTTTGAGAATTTCAATCCAGAACATCTAAAGAACTTCAGGGCAGGAAAATTTGTCCCATCGCCCCTTTTTTTCCTGCTTTGTGGAGAGCCTCCCTCTGAGAGTTCCCAGATAGTCACTTGCAAAAGAAATCCAGTTTTCTTATCTGCACACCACGTTGCATTCTTCTCAACGGCATCCTTTTGGGTGCACAACTTTGTGCCTTCCTTTAGAAGCAGAGGGCAAAATTCACACAACATCTAACAACTGGCCCTGGGAAGTCCAACGAGGAGACGTTCCTCGCGTTCTCCTTCCACGTGCAACTTCATCTACAGGTAGCCCTTGACTTCAACCACAACTGAACCCAAAAATTGTGTTGGTAAATGTGTTTCCCCACCGTTTTGCAGCCTTTCCTGCCACGGTTGTTACATGGATCCCTGCAGTTGTGAAGTTAGTAACATGATTACTAAAGTGACTCTGGCTTCCCCACTGACTTTGCTTGTCAGAAATCACAAAAAGGCAGGGGTCTTCAAACTTGGCCCTTTTATGACTTGTGGACTTCGACTCCCAGAATTCCTCAGCCAGGCCTGGCTGAGGAATTCTGGGAGTCGAAGTCCACAAGTCATAAAAGGGCCAAGTTTGAAGACCCCTGCAAAAGGGGATCATGTGATAGTTCAACCGTGATCACACAACCTGTTGTGATTCAGGGTCAGCCTGTGGGTTCGGCAGTTGGGTCGGATGACTCAGAGGAGGAGGAGGGGGGTGTTGAAGACCTTGCTGAGGGGGTTGGAGAGCTTGCTGATGAGAGCCCTCAGCCAGGCCCCTCCCACTTGGTCACCACGGAGACCCAGCTGTGTGAGCCTGACAGCGTGGATGAAGATGACCCACAGCTGGCCCTGTTCAAGGACGCCCGACGCAGGAGGCAGTCAATTAGGAGTCAACAGAGGAAGGCAATGGGGCTTCTCGGAAGGAGGCAGAGAGAAGCCACGCCCTGAATATATAAGGGGAATGTGTGGGGAGGGCTGGTTTGCTGAAGGCAACCGCTTGGATAGTTCCTGTTTCTAAAAGCTCCTGTTTCTTGGTTTGTGTCTTGTTTGTTTTTGTAGCTATAAATTTGGCAGGCGTAATTCCAGCCTCTTGCCGTTTGTAAAGGGGTTGTCCCTGCCTTTTCTGCAGGGCCGGTAGCAGGCTGGTACAGAACACAACCATGGGGAAACTGCACCTGTTGTAAGTGTGAAAAATGGTCATAAGTCACTGAATTTCCAGCGCCCTTGTAACTTTGAACAGTCACTAAAGGAGCTGTTGAAAGTCCAGAACTATCTACATATTTTTAGGCCTGCCTCTGTATTTGTCAAGTATGGAACTGCAGATTTTCTGCAAAAAAAAAAGCACATTTTGGCGATACAATAATCTCTGCCCTAGCTGGAAAATGCCCACTGTGAGTATTACAATCCAGATAACAAATACTTGAAACTCCTGGGAACTATAACCAACACTTTAGGCACCTGGTCGTGTACAGAAAGTGTGTGTGTGGGGGGGGGGGAAGCAGGAGTTTCAGCTGCTTTGGAACTTGGAAAAACGAGTAACGTTAGGTACAAAGGAAATTTACTGCATTGGTTTCATTTATTTGGGTAATTAAAGTATAATGCCACTCTGCCAAACCCATCTGTGAGAAATAAGAGGGCTGGAGGAAGAAAAAATAAATAAACGAAGGAGAAAATTTAGGAGATTAAAGGAAACCTGAAGGAGATAGGAAACAGCTGTCTGGATTGATCCAAAATCCAATTAGGGCCTGATACAGGTAATCCTCAACTTACGACAATTGAGCCCAACATTTATGTTGCTAAGTGAGACACTTGTTCAGTGACTGTTGCCCCATTTTACAACTTTTCTTGCAACAGTTGTTAAGTGAATCATTGTGTTTGTTAAGTTGGTAACACGGTTGTTAAATGAATCTGGCTTCCCCCTTGACTTGACCTGCCTTGGTAAGGCAGCACCTGGAATACAGTGTCCAGTTTTGGTCACCACCATGTAAAAAAGATGTTGAGACTCTGGAAAGAGGGCAGAGAAGAGCCACAAAGGTGATCAGGGGACTGGAGGCTAAAACATATAGGGAACGGCTGCTGGAATTGGGTCTGTCTAGTTTAATGAAGAGAAGGACGAGGGGGGACAGGATAGCAGTCTTCCAGTATCTCAGGGGCTGCCCCAAAGAAGAGGGAGTCAAGCTATTCTCCAAAGCACCTGAAGGCAGGAGAAGAAACAACGGATGGAAACTGATCAAGGAGAGAAGCAACCTGGAACTAAGGAGAAACTTCCTGACAGTGAGGACAATTAACCAGTGGAACCACCTGCCTCCAGAAGTGGTGAATGCTCCAACACTGGAAGTTTTTAAGAAGAGACTGGACAGCCATTTGTCTGAAATGGCATAGGGTTTCCTGCCTGAGCAGGGGGTTGAACTAGATGACCTCCAAGGTCCCTTCCAACATTATTATTATTATTGATCATTGCACAGTCAGCCAGATGTTCAGACTGGATTTGTCATTTTTGTCTACCTATCGAGTCCTTACCAAGGACCAGGGATAGGCAGATGTGGATATTTGATGGTATTACACATATCGTTGCAGGATGTAAGCAGTTCCTATTTATTATTATTAATTATTAATCATTTTATTATTACTACTACTACTATTATTATTATTATTATTATTATTATTATTATTATTATTATTGGATTATTCAAAGGAATTTTGAAGGCAGAAGGGAAAATGTGTGAAATCTCCAGCTGTCAACCTCAAGAATTTTAAGATGGGTGGACAACTTCCAAAGTCAGTGCTAAGAAGGGAGGGTGAGGTACCACTGATGATGTTACCTAGTTTGGTAATGAGATGTCTGCAAGAAAACAAGCCGGCTCAAAGGGCACCAAGGACCACACAGTTGGTGTTGATTATTGGCAAGGACCTGATAATCACTGACCAAGGAACTACCAAGAACACTCCCGCCATCATTGACGGGGCAAACCACAAGAATATATACAGAGAACAAACCTTACTCCCTTCTAGCACTGATGAAGTTGCCTAATTGCGTAGTAAAATGTCTGCAAGAAAACAAACAAACTCAGAGAGCGCCGAGGAACCCACAGTCCTCCTCCTCCTCTCTGCAAACCCCACTCCCTTCTGGCACTGATGATGTTCCCTAGTTGGGTCATGAAACGTCTGCAAGAAAACCACCCAGCTCAGAGAGCATCAAGGACTCCACAGCTCTTCTCCTCCTCCTCCTCCTCCTCCTCCTCCTCCTCCTCCTCCTCCTCCTCCTCCTCCTCCTCCTCTTCCTCCTCCTCCTCCTCCATTTGTCCTCCACCACTGTGCAAAAGTCCACCAAGGTTTTCTCTGGTGTCCAGTTTTGGGGTCGGACTGAGGTCTTCCAGGGGCTAGAAAGAAATTTTCCAGACCGGATAGTCTCTCCCAGACGTTTGGTCTCTCCAGAAGAGGTCAGGTCCATTCAGAAGGATGTTCCCTTGTAGGAGTTGGTGATGGCCATCAAAACCAACCAAGCCTAGAGTTGTTGGACCCCACAGTCCAACCCTGAACTATGGATATTCTCTTCTATTAGTCCAGACCACCTTGCCCGTGGTTGTTCAAATCACAATCACCAAACCCTGAAGCTCAACAGATACCAGTCATGGGAACCAACCTCATTATATTGACGGGAGACAGTGGATCAGCAAAGAATCATTCAAGACCATCTAAGCCAGGGGTCGGCAACCTTGGCTCTTTTATGACTCGTGGACTTCAACTCCCAGAATTCCTGAGCCAGCATGGCTGGCTCAGGAATTCTGGGAGTTGAAGTCCACAAGTCATAAAAGAGCCAAGGTTGCCTACCCCTGATCTAAGCCATCTTCAGCCCGTGGAATCCAGGAATCCGCATCCTGTAACCACCAAATGGATGGCAACCTTAAAAAGCCCCTTTGAGTTGCAACGGTCCAAGAACCAACTGCGCCGACTTCACCACCAATTCCTGTGCCAAAAACACTTAAAGAGCGGAAATAGGGGCCTTCGAGGTCTTCTAGTCCAGCCCCCTGCTCAAGCAGGAGAACATCCTAAACCATCACACTTGCCAAAGATCAAACCCCATATTCTTTTTTCAGTCCAAACCGAGCTGCAGAGGTAGCGGCAGTTATGAAAATGTATTCAAATTAAGTCAATCAGTTAAAAGGGTGATGATTAATCAACCAGGAATTCTTCCCCTGGCCCTCATTTTTATGCATTAAGGTATTCTGCACTTTGATATGAACTGAAAATTGCTTTTCATCCTTTTTTTTTTTTTTGGAAAGTACCCAAACTTCCAGATACGCATTTCAGAATGACAGAATAATAGCAGAATAGCAATAACAGAGTTGGATGGGAACTTGGAGGTCATCTAGTCCAACCCCCTGCTCAAGCAGGAAGCCCTATACAATTTCAAACAAATGGTTGTTGCTAAGATATTTTAATTTAGTAGCTGGAAGAGTCGAGATACAATGAGGCAGAATACACAGTTGTGGTTGATTGGTTGGAGACAGAGAGAGAGGTGGCTCCTGCATGAGGCAATCTGTTCTGTGATTGGCTGCTGTGGGTAAAAGGGGGTGTTTCCACGTTTCCCGCCTTTTTCTTTGTGTGTGCTCTGCGATTTACCTCATGATGATGTTCCTGTGTTGATTTTACCTCATGATGCTCCCGTTGGCCTGACTTGACTGATATAAATAAAGATGTTAAATATATTCATTTATAGAAAACTACAAGTTCATGTCAGCGTCTATGCCTGACTTCATTTGGACAGCTGCTGTGCAATTCCCTGACAGCTGTTCAGTCTCTTTTTGAAAAACTCCAGGGTTGGAGCAACCCACAAACATGTTCCACTAGTTAATTGTTCTCAATGTCAGGAAATTTCTCCTTAATTCCAGATTGTTTCTCTCCTTGATTAGTTTCCATCTGTTGCTTCTTTTCTTGCCTTCAGCTGCTTTGGAGAACACAAGGTGAAGGCTTATTCAAGAAAATAGAAAACTGGGTTGGAAGGGACCTCGGAGGTCACCTAGTCCAACCCCCTGCACAAGCAGAATACCCTATACCATTCCAGAAAAATGATTGTCCAATCTCTTCTTAAAAACCTTCAGTGATGGAGCACCCACTACTTCTGGAGGGAAGCCATTCCACTGGTTAATTATTCTCACTGTCAGGAAATAAGAGTTGGAAGGGACCTTGGAGGTCATCTAGTCCAACCCCCTGCTCAGGCAGGAGAGACCCTATGCCATTCCAAGCAAATGGTTGTCCAATCTCTTCTTAAAAACCTCCAGTGATGGAGCACCCACAACTTCTGGAGGGAAGCCTTTCCACTGGTTAATTGTTCTCACTTTCAGGAAATATCTCCTTAATTCCAGGTTGCTTCTCTCTAATAAACTAATAGTTTCCATTAATTGCTTCTTGCCCTGCTTTGGAGAACAGACTGACACCCCCTCTTCTTTGTGGCAGCCCCTCAAATGTTGGAAGACTGCTATCCTGTCCCCCCCTAGTCCTTCTTTTCATTAAACTAGACCAGGGGTAAGCAACCTCGGCTCTTTTATGATTCGTGGACTTCAACTGCCAGAATTCCTGAGCCAGCTATACTGGCTCAGGAATTCTGGGAGTTGAAGTCCACGAGTCATAAAAGAGCCAAGGTTGCCTACCCCTGAAGTAGACCTATCCAGTTCCTGCAACCATTCTTCATATTCTCCATCCCCCTAATCATGTTT
The DNA here is from genome assembly GCF_947247035.1 of Vipera ursinii. NCBI lineage: Eukaryota > Metazoa > Chordata > Lepidosauria > Squamata > Viperidae > Vipera > Vipera ursinii. Next base: position 75,859,236 of record NC_139521.1, read on the forward strand.
GTTGCTCTAAAAATCATCTTTATATCACAGCGACCAAAACTGGATGTAATACAGGTAGTCCTCGATTTACAACAGTTCATTTAGTGACTGTTCAATGGCAGGGGAAAAGGTGACTCGTGACCATCTTTCACACTCATGACCATCGCAGCATTCCCCCATTGTCACATGATCAAAATTCAGATGCTCGGCGACTGGTTCCTATTTATGACGGTCGCAGTGTCCCAGGGTCATGTAATCCCCCTTTTGCAACCTTCTGAGAAGCCAAGTCAATGGGGGAGCCCAATTCACTTGACCACTGCAATGATTCACTTAACAACGGTGGCAAGAAAGGTCGCAAAAATGGGCCAAAACTCATTTAACCAATGTCTCGCTTAGAAACATACATTTGGGGCTCACCCTGTAGTCGTAAGTCGAGGATTAGCTGTATTCCAAATGGGGCATTTCAGCTTCCCTGTAAGACTTCTTGAACAGTTCTCAAAAATAAATTGCTTTAAAGATAATAAATTGCTGATCTATTAGGGAGGCTAATTTTTTCTTCTCTTTCTGTCCTCCCTGATCGGGGCCAGGAAGAGCTGGTTTGGCCTTTCAATCCAGAAAAGGAAGAATAATCAGAGAAAACAGAGAGAGGACCGTCTTTTTTCCTTTAAAAATGCAAAACAAGGGTTCTCCCCAATTTGCAACGCAGACGCAAAAGTGAGGCAAACTCCCTCTTTCTCGGTGCAATTCCCTAAGGAAATAACTTTTCCGTCCACTGTTTTCTCCAAGATCTGTTTAGCTAAGAAACGAGAATCCAGAGAGAGAAAGAGGGAAAGTACGGTGGTAGCGGTGGAGGCAATGCAGGTAGTCCTCGACTTACGAGCACAATCGAGGCCGAAATTTCTGCTGCTAAACGAGACAGTCGTTCAGTGAATTTTTGCCCCATTTCTTGCCACAGTTGTTAAGCAAATCACTGAAGTAACAACGTTGTTAGTGCAAATGGAACCAACTTCCCATGGAACTCAGGACTGCCCCCGACCTTCGCTCATTTCGCCGGGACTTGAAAACCTGGTTCTTCGAGCTGTTTGGCCCAGACTGAGGGGTTTTAATTTAATTTAATTTAATTGGGTTTTAGTTTAATTTCAGGGACTGTAATTTAATTAATAGTTTTAATTGATTTTAATTTTGTATGCTATGTATTTTAATTTTCCCTGTAAACCGCCCTGAGTCCTACAGGAATAGGGCGGTATATAAATTTAAATAATAAATAATAATAAATAAATAAATCTGGCTTCCCCATCGACTTTGCTTGCAAAAGGGGATTCCCGGGACCTAGGGACCTTGCAGCCGTCATAAATATGAGTCAGTTGCCGTGTGTCTGAATTTCAACCACACGACCGCACTTGTGAGCGTGCAAAACAGACATCAGTCACTTTCTTCAGGGTCGTTATACCTTCGAACGGTCATTAAATGAACTGTTGTTAAGTTTATCTGCAGACGTTGGGCTTACATTTAAACAAAAAAGCATTTAAACTTTTGTGCCTGGAGATCGCCGTGAAGCCTTACACGCTGGACAAAAAACTTGACCAAGTGAATCATAGTTTGTTGAATGTTGGACGGGGGCCTGGTTGGTGATCAGCCAAACCAAGCAAATGGTTATCGTGGTTACACGTGTTGGCCCATCTCTTTTTGTAGCTGGGCTACAAAATTTCTCAATCTCAGCAGCTTTAAGCTGGGTGACTTCAACTCCTGGGAGTTGAAGTCACCCAGCTTAAAGCTGCTGAGATGGCTTTTCAATGACTGATGAAAATTTGGTAAAGCAAATTAGAAATCAGGGTCAAGCACATATCAAACGGATATATCTTGCACTGATACAAATTGATTCAGAGACAGAACTTGTTAAAGATTGTATGATAAAGTGGGCTCAGAATTTTCAAGAAGTCATTACAATGGATACTTGGGAAAAGATTTGGGTGAGAAATGTAAAATTTACGCAAGCTCAAAATTTAAGAGAGAACTTTTATAAAATGTTTTATAGGTGGCATTTAGATCCTAAAAAATTAGCAAGTATGTATCCGAACTGCCAGCCTAAATGTTGGAGGTGTGGTGGTGAAGATGCAACGTACTTTCATATATGGTGGACCTGTAAAAAGGTTAAAGCTTTTTGGATTAAAATCTGGTGGAATATGCAGAAGATATTTAAGAAAAGGATAAAGTTTTGTCTGCAATTGTTTTTATTGGGCATAATTACGGATACTACTGTCGTGGACACTAAGTTGATGTTGAATTTAATTACGGCAGCGAGACTTTTAGTAGGGCAATATTGGAAGAAGGAAGAACTGCCGACTATAGAAGAATGGACTTTAAAAGTTTCCAACCTGGCGGAAATGGCAAAGATCTCGGCGTATTTGAAAGACCATTCGCAACAGATATATATTGTGGAGTGGAAAAAATGGATTGATTACATCCAGAATAAATATGGGACTAAAAAGTTTCATTTAGCATTTGAATAAGTATTGATGTGATATTTATATTGCTTGTAGTCATTTTATAAGAGTTAAAGTGCGATAGACTTAATAGCTTATGGTTGTTTGCATATGGTAGATTATGATTGTTGTTACTTTTATACCTTGTATTTAGCTCTGGGAAGTCGGGGAGGGGGGGAAGGGGAGGGAGGGAGGTGTTGGGGTGGGTTGGGAAGAGGGGAGGGGGTTGGGAGGGGTTTTGTTTTGTTAAAGATAAAATGTACTGAAAAACTTTTCAATAAAAAAAAAGCTGCTGAGATGGAGAAGCACGGATCTAAGATAGGCTTGTGTGGTACAAGTAGTCCTTGACATACAGCCACAACTGAGGCCAACATTTACGTTGTTAAGTGAGATGTTGGTTAAGTGAGTTTTGCCTCGTTTTACGACCTTCCTTGCCACCGTTCTGAAGTGAACCGCGGCAGTTGTTACGTTAGTAAGACGGTTGTCAAAGGAATCTGCCTTCCCCCATTGACTTCGCTTGTCAGAAGGTCACAAAAGGGGATCCCGTGGGCCCTGGGACGCTGCGACCGCCGTAAGTATGAATCGGTTGCCAAAGCCTCTGAATTTCGATCAGGTGGCCCGTGGGGATGCTTCAAAGGTCATAGCTGAAAAAACGGCCAGAAGTCAACCCTTCTTAGTGCTGTGGCAGTGTGCTTCGAGCGGTCATTAAGCGAACTGTTGAAAGTTGAGGACTATCTGTATTTGAAAGGTTTGGTCAATATTGCACAGAGAAGTTCCAGAATGTTAATGAATGAAGAGAAGGGGGCCAGAAGTGAATTGACACGTTGGGTATGATAAAGAGATCCCCTCTGTGCCAAATGTCTACGAAAATAACCAAGCTCAGAGAGTAACAAGGACCCACAGTCCTCCTCCTCCTCCTCCTCCTCTATGCAAACCCCTCTCCTTCTAGCACTGATGATGTTAGCTAGTTGGGTCATGCAACGTCTGCAAGGAAACCATCCAGCTCAGAGAGCACCCAGGACCCCACAGTCCTCCTCCACCTCCTCCTCCTCCTCCTCCTCCTCTATGCAAACCCCTCTCCTTCTAGCGCTGATGATGTTAGCTAGTAGGGCAATGAAACATCTGCAAGAAAACCAGCCAGCTGAGAGAGCAGCAAGTTTTTATGTGTCCCTGCTCACAGTTTGAGGAGTAGTGATGAATCACCTCTCAATTCCCCCTGGAATACCTAATTCTAGGGCCAGTGTTTGTTCTCCTAAGGAAGAAGACTTAGGAACCATTTCCTCCGAAAACAAGTAGGAATTACAAGGAAACTAATAACGGGGCAGGTCTCCTCAGAGAAAAGAAACTGATTTTGCTAACATTTTAGAACAGCCGTTTGCGGTGCTGGTCATCCTTGACAGAAACCATCACGGAGGACCCTAAAAAGGCAGCTTCTCCCATCACACAGCACAACCACCCTGATCCAGCTTTCTCCAGCTTTTGCCTGACTACAAGTCCCATGATTCCAAGCCATTGCGTTGGCAGGGGATGATAGAATTATTGGTTTGATCCAGGCAGGAGATCTCGTATTACGGAAAACGGAAGCCATCCTGAACTGGGTGCTTCCAATTTAATTCCAACCAGTTGCAGAAATATTCCTTCCTTCCTTCCTTCCTTCCTTCCTTCCTTCCTTCCTTCCTTCCTTCCTTCCTTCCTTCCTTCCTCCCTCCCAATTCCTTCCTTCCTTCCTTCCTTCCTTCCTTCCTTCCTTCCTTCCTTCCTTCCTCCCTCCCTCCCTCCCTCCCTCCCTCCCTCCCAATTCCTTCCTTCCTTCCTTCCTTCCTTCCTTCCTTCCTTCCTTCCTTCCTTCCTTCCTTTCTTCCTCCCTCCCTTCCTCCCTCCCAATTCCTTTCTTCCTTCCTCCCGATTCCTTCCTTCCTTCCTCCCTCCCTCCCTCCCAATTCCTTCCTTCCTTCCTTCCTCCCTCCCTCCCTCCCAATTCCTTCTTTCTTTCCTTCCTTCCTTCCTTCCTTCCTTCCTTCCTTCCTTCCTTCCTTCCTTCCTCCCTCCCAATTCCTTCCTTCCTTCCTCCCAATTCCTTCCTTCCTTCCTTCCTTCCTTCCTTCCTTCCTTCCTTCCTTCCTTCCTTCCTTCCTTTCTTCCTCCCTCCCTCCCTTCCTCCCTCCCAATTCCTTCCTTCCTTCCTCCCGATTCCTTCCTTCCTTCCTTCCTTCCTTCCTTCCTTCCTCCCTCCCTCCCTCCCTCCCTCCCAATTCCTTCCTTCCTTCCTTCCTTCCTTCCTTCCTTCCTTCCTTCCTTCCTTCCTTCCTTCCTCATTTAATCACACACTTCATTCGTTCACTCACTTATTCCTTCCTTCCTCTTCCTTCATTCACTCACTTCTTCCATCCATTCATTCACTGATTCATTCATTCATTTTCTATAGCTGCCCATCTCAGTTAATGACTTTGTGCAGCTTTGCAATTCAAAAAAAATAAGATTACGGGTAAAAACTTTTTAAAACATTTAAAAGCAGTAAAAACAATAGAAAAACATCCCGAGTAAATATACACAGGAGCGGCGATCCAGGTAGTCCTTGACTTAAAATAGTTCATTCAGTGGCTATTCGAAGTTACAACGGCGCTGAAAAAAATAACTTATGACATTTTCACACTTACGACCATGGCAGCAGCACACACCCGCCCAGGGTCACATGATCACAGTTCCGACGTTTGGCAACTGACTTGTATTTATGACAGTTGCAATGTCCCGGGGATTACGTGATCCCCTTTTCCCACCTTCTGATGAGCCCAGTCAAGGGGGATTCACTTAACGACCGTCTTACTCACTTAACAAATGCAGCGATTCATTTAACAAGGGTGGCGAGGAAGATTGCAAAATGGGACAAAACTCACTTGACCAGATAAATCGAGGACTCTCTGCATTGCAGGATAATCCTCCTTCCCCCAGTTCACCAATTAGTGAGTGCTGGATTATTTATCAGAAAATCTGCAATTCTGGATAAAATCGTTATTGAGACAGAGAGACCCACGCTTAGTGCAAGACTCTGGAGTTGCAACGAAGATTGAGGTAGCTCTTCCTTTGATTAAGCAAATGCGTAAATAAAATGAATGACTGGTGCATCATCCTTGGCACATCATCATCATTGTCATTTTAGCCACTGCCCATCCACTGCAGAATGAAGGCTTCCTCCTCATGTTTCCAACCAACATGATCCTAAGCTTTCGTTTCCCAATTGGGCCCTTGCTTTGCACTTACTCTCTTTAAAGTAACCTAATACCAGAGTTGGGAGGGACCTTGGAGGTCTTCTAGTCCAACCCCCTGTTCAAGCAGGAGGCCCTCTGCACAAATGGCTGTCCAGTCTCTTCTTCAAAACCTCCAGTGATGGAGCACCCACAACTTCTGGTGGCAAGATGTTCCACTGGTTAATTGTCCTCACTGTTAGGGAGTTTCTCCTTAATTCCAGGTTGCTTCTCTCCTTGATTGTTTTCCATCCGTTGCTTCTCGTCCTGCCTTCTGGTGCTCTGGAGAATAAGTTGACCCCCCTCCCCTTCTTTGTGGCAGCCCCCAAATATTGGAAGTGCTATCGTGTCACCCCGAGTCCTGATACAGAATAACAGAGTTGGAAGGGACCTTGGAGGCCATCTAGTCCAACCCCCCCCCCGCTCTAGCAGGCTGCCCTCTAACATTCCAGACAAGAGGCTGTCCAGTCTCTTCTTGAAAACCTCCAGTGATGCAGGAGCCACAACGTTCGAGGCAAGTCTTTCTACTGATAAGGTTGTTCTGTCAGGAAATTCCTTCTTACTTCTAGGTTGCTTCTCTCCTTGAGTAGTTCCTACCCGTTGCAAAACCACTTTCAGGGACTGGCGGGTTACCTTCACATTGTCTGTCTGTCTGTCTGTCTGTCTGTCTGTCTGACTCTCTCAGTTTTCTGCTACTGCTGACTTTTTTTCAAAAGACGATACTGGAGACAGCCCTAAAGCCAACAGCCCAACGACACTTTCAGCTGTGATCCTCGTGTGCGACAACGGGGGATTGGGTTTCTTGCTTACTGTCACCTGCCGATCCCTCGGGAGTTGCAGGCAGACGGTCTTAATTCCAGTTTCCTGTTCCTGGTTTTTCCTCTCCCCCACCTCTCATTCTGCTTGTCTGCCCCACCCCGCTCAGATATCGTACTTCAGTTTGTTCCAGAAATCAAATGCTAACCAGATTTCTTTGGATGCTGCCTCTGGAAGCCCAGAGTTGAATAGGATAGATAGAATTAACAGAGTCGGAATAATATAACAACAACAATAATAACAATAAAGTTGGAAGGGACCTTGGAGGTCATCTAGTCCAACCCCCCTGCTCAGGCAGGAAACCCTATCCCATTTCAGACAAATGGCTGTCCAGTCTCTTCTTAAAAACCCTCCAGTGTTGGAGCATTCACCACCTCTGGAGGCAGGTGGTTCCACTGGTTAATTGTCCTCACTGTCAGGAAGTTCTAGGTTGCTTCTCTCCTCGATCAGTTTCCATCTGTTACTTCTGGTCCTGCCTTCAGGTGCTTTGGAGAAGAGCTTGACTCCCTCTTCTTTGGGGCAGCCCCTGAGATACTGGAAGGCTGCTATCCTGTCACCCCTCGCCCTTCTCTTCGTTATACTAGACATACCCAATTCCAGCAACCGTTCTTTGTATGTTTTAGCCTGCAGACTTCTAATCATCTTTGTGGCTCTTCTCTGTACCCTTTCTAGAGTCTCGACATCTTTCTTACATCGTGGTGACCAAAACTGGATGCCGTATTCCAAGTGTGGCCTTACCGAGGCCTTGTAAAGTGGTATTAACGCTTCACGTGATCTCGATTCTATCCCTCTGTTAATGCAGACTAGATGTGTGTTAACCCAGTGATTCTTTGTGTATCTCTGAAAAGTGAAGCAATTGATGCAGAACGCAGCTGCGTGGGTAGTGTACGTACTCCTCCCACGATCACGGGGACACGCCTGCAGCAGCCGTAAGTGCTTAAAACTGGTAATAAGTTGCCTTTTTGGGTGCCGTCGTAACTTTGCTCACTAAACCAATTGCTGTAAGTCCAGGACTACCTTAGGTTGTAATTTTGACTGGTCGTAAGTTGGGGATCACCTGCGTATAGACGCAGCCCTCTCAAATGTCTGTCGCTAAGCAAGACAGCGGTTAGGCGAGTTTTGCCCCGTTTTTACCATTTATGACCCCGCAACCGTCATAAACCTGAGTCGGCTGCCAAGCGCCTGAATGTCGATCAGGCGACCACGACAGTCGTTAAGTGTGAAAAACAGTCCAGAGTCACTTTTTCAGTGCCCTTTTTAAAAAAAAAAAAAAAAAACATCCATCGGCCACTAAATGAATTGTTTTTAAGTCCAGGACCACCTGTAACTCTCCTGCTAGGTATATTTATATTTTGGATGTTTTTACTGTTCCTTTTGCTCTGTGTGTGTGTGTGTGTGTGTGTGTGTGTGAATCTGGTGGAACTGCTCCAAAGCGGCACCTGAGGGCCCCCCTCCCAAAAAAAACCCCAATGTTCTCCCTCTGCTTTGGGATGGCTTAGAGATGTCTTTCCCGGCACTTCCCAGGGGGCCAGACTAGATGACCTCGGGAGGGCCCTTCCATTGCACCATCTCACCGTTCTTTCGCAACTTGCCCCTCCTCCTCCTCCTCCTTTTCCACATGTGCTTGGGGGTGGTGGGGGTGGGGAGGCTGGCTGGCTGGTTGGGGGGCTGGCTTGCACCTGACGCCCCCCCCTCAAAAAGAAAGAAAGAAAGAAAGAAAAGCTAGCCCTCCGGTGCGTGCAGAGGAGGAAAGGAAAGGATTAGAAGGGGGAAACTTCCTAACTGCAGCTTCCCTTTCCTGCACCTGCATTTAATTCTGCCTCCCTCTCCCCAAAGGCCCCAGGAATGAGGGAGGGGGAGGAGGAGGGGGGGAGAGGCGGCAGATGGGGGGGGGCTCCGCCAGTCCCCGACGCTGGAGAAGCTTCCATCAATTATTCAAAGAAATCCGAGCACTTCCTAGCAAAGCAGGCTGGCTCTTACAGGAAAAGGCACCTCGGTCCGTGCACCGGACCGCCGCCAGGAAGCCGCGGCGAGGAGCATCATAAAACACACGAAGAAGAAGAAGGAGAAGAAGAAGAAGAAGGAGAAGGAGAAGGAGAAGGAGAAGGAGAAGGAGAAGGGGAAGGGGAAGGGGAAGGGGAAGGGGAAGGGGAAGGGGAAGAGGAAGAGGAAGAAGAAGAAGAAGAAGAAGAAGAAGAAGAAGAAGAAGAAGAAGAAGAAGAAGAAGAAGAAGAAGAAGAAGAAGAAGAAGAAGAAGAAGAAGAAGAAGAAGAAGAAGAAGAAGAAGAAGAAGAAGAAGGGTTGCAGAAATTGGGCTCGGCCATTCTGGAGAAAAGAAGGACTAGCGGGGACACGATAGCAGCCTTACAGTGTTTGAGGGGCTGCCCCAAAGAAGAGGGAGTCAAGCTCATCTCCAAAGCGCCTGAAGGCAGGACAAGAAGCAACGGATGGAAACCAATCAAGGAGAGAAGCAACCGGGAATTAAGGAGAAATTTCCTAACAGTTAGAACAATTAACCAGTGGAATGACCAGAAGTGGTGAATGCTCCAACACTGGAAGTTTTTTAAGAAGAGACTGGACAGCCATTTGTCTGAAATGGTATCGGGTCTCCTGCCTGAGCAGGGGGTTGGACTAGATGACCGCCAAAGTCCCTTCCAACCCTATCATGTTCTAAATTTTAGGAATCCAACGTCATGAGTTCAAAGCCTTGTCACCATTGGCTCCACAGAGCACCATTCACTCATTGCAACAACCAGATCTGAAGGACCAGGGGTGACAGGATAGCAGTCTTCCAATATTTGAGGGGCTGCCACAAAGAAGTGTGTGTGTGTGTGTGTGTGTGTGTGTGTGTGTGCACCTGTCCTCTAAAGCACCAGAGGGCAGGACAAGAAACAATGGATGTAAACTAAATCAAGGAGAAAAGCAACCTGGAACTAAGGAGGAACTTCCTAACCGTAAGAACGATCAGCCAGTGGAACTGCTTGCCACCAGATGTTGTGGCTGCTCCATCACTGGAGGTTTTTAAAAAGAGACTAGACAGCTATAAAATCTCCTCCGTTAGTAAGGGGCTGGACACACACACAGAGAGAGAGAGAGAGAGAGAGAGAGAGAGAGAGAGAGAGAGTGAGTGTAATCTGCCTGGCTTCATTGGGGTGAGTCATCTTGCAATTTCCCCCAAACCAGCCAGAGGAAGCTGGGGTGGGGGTGGGGGTACGACCACAATTGAGCCCAAGCTTGATGTTGCTAAGCGAGACATTTGTTAAGTGAGTTTTGCCCCATTTTACGACCTTTCTTGCCTCCGTTGTTAAGTGAAACCCCGCAGTCGTTAAGGTAGTAACACAGTTGTTTAGTGAATCTCGCTTCTCCGTGGACTCTGCTTATCAGAAGGTCACAAAAAGGGATCCCGTGACCCCGAGGCACTGCGACCGTCATAAATACGAGTTCAGTTGTCAAACCTCCGAATGTAAATCAAGTGACTACAAGGATGCTGCAACGGTCGTCCGTGTGAAAAGCCATCTTAAGCCCCCTTGTTCAGTGCCGTTGTAACCTCAAACGGTCACTAAACCAATGGTGTAAACTCTCTACTGGATACCTAAAACCATTGGGAATTGACAACAGGAATGGTTTAATTAAAGACACAAAAGTCTTCGTACTAAGTCTTCTGTTGTGACAGAAGGCAAGGACCCCTTTTCAACTTCGAACAGCTTGACTTCATAAGTCGAGGACTACCTGTACAGGCACCCCTGCCACAGCTGTCTGTGTGCGAGTGCGAAACAACCTGCGCTTCCCTTGGGGTTTCCAGGCTCCGAGGCCTCCATGGCCCTGTGGGATATTAAAAAAAACAAAAAACCACCCAAAGCCAATCCAAACGCCCATAGAAATGAATCGGGTCTTTTTTTGTGTCCAAAGAAGGCCGAACCCATCAACGGCAGGCCAGGAGGGGATGGCAAGCCCGTTCAGCTACTTGCCCCATCAACTCTGTTCGCGCAAAACGCTCGCGCAAGCATCGACCCACTCGAAGTGAGGGCTTTGCACGAGGCTATGCTTTCCATGAGGAAAAGAGAAACCCATTTTTGTTTTTTTCAAGCCGGCAAAAAAAAAAAAATCCCACCGATTTTAAAAGTCACAGCCGGAGTCTCGGACGACGAGGGGATGACGCGAAACAGCGACCGCTTTGAGCACGATTTGGTGTGGGCCCCGTAAGCATGGGATCCTTTCTTCACTAGTCCAAAGTTTTGACCCGCAACCCAGGGTGGTCCTCTCAGCCCGGAAATCACCAGCCCCGGTACAGGTTGGCCCAAACTGGAAAATCCAGGCAGACTTCTCAAGAAAGCAACACAGGGCCGAAAGAGGGGGGAAAAATCTGCATTTTGGAGAGGACTTTGCTCCTTAAAGCCTCTAGTCCACAGGTCTGCAACCCGTGGCTCCGGAGCCACATGCGGCTCTTTCAGCCGACTCTTGCGGCTCCCAGTCCTCTGCCACGTGCAGTCCCAAAAAAAAAGTGGGACTAAAAAAGTTCAACCAATCAATTCAAATATGCAGGGTAGGTGCATATCTCGCCCTCGGCTCCACTCTTCAGTCAAACCCTGTTCTGCGCATGTGTGCATGTACACGCATGTGCACACATTTTTTGCGGCTTCCAGCTTTTCCTTTTGTAAGGGAACCGGTTCCGAGTGGCTCTTTCACTGTTTCAGGTTGCTGACCCCTGCTCTAGTCGGTTCGTGGAACCAACCGTCCGGCAATATTCTGGCAACGTTCTGGCAGATGAAGAAATACCACTTTACAAGGCCTTGGTAAAATCACAGCTGGGATATTACATGCGGTTTTGCTGGCCGCGATATTAAAAAGATGTTGAGACTTTAGAAAGAGTGCAGAGAAGAGCCACAAAGATGATCAGGGGGCCGGAGGCTAAAACATACAAAGAACGGTTGCAGGAATCGTGTGTGTGTGTAGTTTAATGAAAAGAAGGACGAGGGGGGGACATGATAGCAGCGTTCCAGTATCTAAGGGGCTGCCCCCAAAGAAGAGGAGGGGTTCCACCTATTCTCCAAAGCACCCGAAGGCAGGAGAAGAAGCAAAGGATGGAAACTAGTCAAGGAGAGAAGCAACTTGGAATTAAGAAGAAATTTTGTGCTGCGAATTTATCAGTGGAGGTTTTCAAAAAGAAATTGGACAGCCATTTGTCTGGAACGGTATAGCGCAGGGGTAGGCCACCTTGGCTCTTTTATGACTCGGGGACTTCAACTCCCAGAATTCCTGAGCCAGCCATGCTGAGGAGAAAGGGAGAGGTTTCCATACTGAGCCATGCTGGCTCAGGAATTCTGGGAGTTGAAGTCCACCAGTCATAAAAGAGCCAAGGTGGCCTGCTCCTGGCCTAGGCCTAGGCCGCTTTATGACTCGTGGACTTCAACTCCCAGAATTCCTGAGCCAGCCACGCTGAGGGAAAAGGAAGAGGTTTCCAAGCTGAGCCAGGCTGGCTCAGGGATTCTGGGAGTTGAAGTCCACGAGTCATAAAAGAGCCAAGGTGGCCTGCCCCTGGCCTAGGCCTAGGCCGCTTTATGACTGGTGGACTTCAACTCCCAGAATTCCTGACCCAACCACGCTGAGGGAAAAGGAAGAGGTTTCCAAGCTGAGCCAGGCTGGCTCAGGAATTCTGGGAGTTGAAGTCCACGAGTCGTAAAAGAGCCAAGGTTGCCTACTCCTGGTATAGCGGGTTGGACTAGATGACCTCCAAGCTCCCTCCCAACTCGGTTATTCTGTTAGGTTAACCGCGAATTCAGATCAAAACTCCAAAAACCCTCCTTACAGCTATAAAAATGTGATCCCCCAAAGCTGCAAATTTCGGAGCGGAGATTCCCTCTCATAGAATCTTCTCCTCAAAATAAAAATATGACGTGTAAATTCCCTTTCCATCCCCACCCCCTCAAATTGACCCTTTATCCACCGATGGTTAATTTCGCAGCTGAAAAGCAAATCCTGCACGTGGGCCACAAGCGATATTGTCTTCTCTGCATCTGTTTTTTTTTAAAAAAACTAATTTATCTATAAATTGGGACTGGTTTTTAGGCATGTTGTTGTTTTTTTTTTAAAAAAAAATTAAAGCCTGTACGCTGGTCCAGAGTTAGTTTCGCGTGAGACGGGGGGGGGGGGGGTTGTGCACATGCAACAAGTAAATAAAGAAATTCTAAAAACCGGCTCTCGTGGAATCTTTTCCCCTGTGTGTTTTTCAGAATTTAACACAACAGATCAGCAGGGAGGACGTTTTTGCTGCCTGGTTGCAGAATTCCAACGTCCCTTCTTCCTTAGCTGAACTTAGGCCGCAAGGAAAGTCACCCTCAGCTGCGTCCTATCTTAAAATTAGCGCCTTCATTTCTCCCTTTATTATTTTTTTTTTGTAAACAAAGCTAATTCTGCACCCCAAGGGGATGGGATGATGATGGTGATGATTAAAGATTTAATCTTCAATTGGATTCACAGTCTGGGACTTGTAAAAAAATGTTAAGAGTTCAAATCCTAACCAAGGACCTAAGAGCTGTTAAGGCAGTTCCGCGTAGGGTAGGGTGTGTTTTTTTCCCCCCCAAGAGTCAGAATATTCAGGTCTAATAAATTCAAAATTTCCACCTATTGAGGCAGCCCTTTGCGTATTGCTCCAAGGGCTCCTATTACTATTGGTACAAACATTATTTTCTTCCTCCACAGTCGCTCAAGTTCAATTTGCAGATATTTCGTTATTTTTTTCCTCTTCAACTTCCTCTTCAATCATCTGGTATAGCAACATCAGGGAACCAGATGTTTTTAATAATAATAATAATAATAATAATAATAATAATAATAATAATAATAATAATAATAATAATAATAATTGCACAGTCAGACAGATGTTCAGACTGGATTTGGCATTTTTGTCTACCTATTGAGTCCTTACCAAGGACCTGGGATAGGCAGATGTGGATGTTTGATGGTATTATTATTATTATTATTATTATTATTATTATTATTATTATTATTATTATTATTATCATTGTCGTCGGTGGTATTATTATTATTATTATACATGCATCACAAATGCTTTCCAAGGGTTCCTAAGTGGCTGACCCACCCTAGACCATCATGCAGCCCGGTAACTGAGATTCAAGATTACAGGCGGTCCTCAACTTACGACAGTTCATTTAGTGACTGTTCAAAGTTACAACGGCACTGAAAAAAGGCACTTAAGACCGTTCGCAACCGTTGCGGCATACCCCTGGTCAAAGGAATCCAAATTCGGACGCTTGGCAACCCAGCTCATGTTTTATGACAGTCGCACCGTCCTGGGGTCGTATGATTCCCCCTTTTGCGACCTTCTGACAAGCGAAGTCAATGGGGAAGCCAGATTCGCTTAGCCACCATGCTATTAGCTTAACAACTGCAAGGATTCACGTAACGATGGTCACAAAATGGGGCAAAAACCACTTCATAAATGTTTCACTTAGTGACAGAGATTTTGGGCTCCGTTGTGGTCGTATGTCGAGGACTACCTTGCCTTCAGGACTGATCCCACCCTAAGTTTGAGCCTTTCTCCATGTTCTCATGCCATAAACAAACATCCTCGCTTAACGGACATCAGAGTCCTTCCGTACAAGCAAGAATGTTCCCAGACCTGCCTCGGAGAGGCAGAGCGATTGTGGCTGACGGTTCGCCACCAAACTCAAAGTGACGAATTCACCCATCTTGCTATTGAGTTAAAACACACACACACACACACACACACACACACACACACAATTCCAGCCTTACGATGCTGGATGTAGACTGCCCGACTCCTCCTGACACGAGCAAAACCTGTTTATTCAAACGCATGCGCCCCCGCACCATCAAATGCATATTTTGGGGTTGGATCCCAGTGTTGGTGGCTGATTAAATTATGATTTATTTCTATTTATCTCCTCTGCCGACTGCCGCTGTCGGTTGCACTTTAGGGACGGAGCAAGACAAAGCTTGAAGAGCCACAACGAGTTAAGTCTGCACGTAGCAGCTCCCACTTTCTCCCATCAAGGGCAGATCGGCTAAATTTCCCCCCGGATTAGAATTCAGATGTTAAACATTATAGGCACAGAGATGTCCAAGCGTTTGTTAGAATTTTTTTTCCCTTTTCTTTTCTGGATTGCAACTGTACGAACGTTGTTTGAATCCCTTCCGGCTGTTCTCTTCGGCTTGCAAGCTGCTTTGCTGATCAGGTGGACAGAAAGGCAGGGCGTAGGTCCCACGATCGGTAAAATAAAACACACACAGCTTTGCCGCAACAAATGGAAAAAAGGGTTTGGTCCTTTTTAATCTGGCTTTGGAGACGACTTTCTCGGAAAAGGCCCTGATGTTGGGAAAGATGGAAGGCAAAAAGAAGGGGACGGCGGAGGAGGAGATGGATAGATAGTGGAAACCACCACAAAGATCTCTTTGATAGTTTGAAAGGCAAAAAAAAAAAAAAAAAGTGGAAAGAAGGCCACACATAACTTAAGGCAGAACATCAGCAAATAGCCCGAGCCTGCAAAGATGAAGTCAGGAATTTATTTATTTATTTATTTCAATTCCATTTATATCCCGCCCTTCTCCGAAGACTCAGGGCGGCTGCTAAGGCTCACAAGGAAATATGAATAAGTCAAAAATAACAACAAACACACACGCCCCCCCCCACACACAAAAAGCTTCTTTCAACGTGAAAAAAAAAGAAAAAAATATATCAAAGAAACGATTGGGTACGTGATTAATGGGAGAAAAGGGCAAACGCCAAGCAACAGGGAGAAAGCAGAACGGCTTCCGTGGAACCGGTTGCCTCCAGAAGTTGTGGGTGCTCCAACGCTGGAAGTTTTTAAGAAGAGACTGGGCAATGATTTATCTGAAAGGGTGCAGGGTCTCCTGCCTGAGCAGGGGGTTGGACTAGATGACCTCCAAGGTCCCTTCCAGCTCTGTTATTCTGTTTCGTTATTCTAACAGTGTCACGGACACAACAAGCATGAATTTGGGCAGACTTCGGGAGAGAGTGGAGGACCAGGCGGGCTGGTGGTGCTGTGGTCCATGGAGTCACAAAGAGCCGGACACAACATAGTGACTGAACCATCGCGACAATAAATCTGGCTTTCAAAGGAAGTTCAACGTATGGCGATCTCTCTCCACCTCCAAATTCAGCGAGGCTTTGCTGGGCAGCATTGTTCACTCTGCAACCGAAGTACCCATCCCTCAGCTCCTCACCCCACCGGGCAGAGAAAACGCACAGCCCACAATTGAAAGAGAGAGAGAGAGAGAGAGAGAGAGAGAGAGAGAGAGGGAGAGGGAGAGATGAAAGGAAGGAAAATAAGTAGTTAGATGATGTAGGAAGGAACTAGAAAGAAGTAAGAAGAAAAGTTGGACTTATTCTGATTCACTTAGATAAATCTAGAAAAAATTATGGGGTGGATTTTTTTTTTAAAAAAAGTGGCTCACTCTGATTCCATGAAAGAGAAAGGCAAGAATATAATTTATGGGGTAAAGAGGTGATGTTTCCTTCTCGTTGGCACAAGATGTAGAAGATAGATAGATAGATAGATAGATAGATAGATAGATAGATAGATAGATAGACAGACAGACAGACAGACAGACAGACAGACAGACAGACAGATAGATAGGTGATAATAGAGATAGATAGAAAGAGATGAGATAGATAGATAGATAGATGAGAGATGAGATAGATATGGATGGATAAATGATAGATAGATAGATAGATAGATAGATAGATAGATAGATAGATGAGAGATAGAAGAGATAGATAGAAAGAGATGAGATAGATAGAAGAGATAGATAGATAGATAGATAGATAGATAGATAGATGAGAGATAGATAGATAAAGATACAGACAGAAGAGACAGATGATAGATAAAAAGATATGATAGATATGATAGATAGATACAGATAGATAGATAGGATAGATAGACAGATAGAGAGAAGGATAGATACATAGATATAATAGAGAGAGAGAGAATGATAGAGATGAAAGATAGAGATAAAAGATGATAGATAGATAGATAGATAGATAGATAGATAGATAGATAGATAGATAGATAGACAGACAGACAGACAGACAGACAGACAGACAGGGCAGACAGGCAGGCAAGCAAGCAGGGAGGGAGGCATTTCTATCCGGGCCAACTTTAGAATAAAAAAATAAAACAACGAAAGACAGTAACGCTTCTTTCTGAATGAATTCAGCCCAGATGGTTCAAACAAGAATGAGGAACATTTCAAAAATGTGGAGGCTTGTAAGGACCAACCGCTGCCTTTCCCAGACTGACTCCTGGGAAAGTCAGATTTCATTTACGGAAAGGTTTGCTCCAGGGCCAAAACTGGAAAGAGGGAAATGTTGCCACGATAGACTCTGGAGAAGCAAGACAGCAAAAATCTCTCCTCCTCCGTCGTCCCCGTTCTCCTTTTGCCCTCCGTCTTTCCCAACATCAGGGCCTTTTCCGAGAAAGTCTTCTTCGAAGCCAGGTGAAAAGGGCTAGTTTCCATTTGTTGCGACGTAGAGTCCCTTAGCTTGGGGCCCCTTCCTCCATTCTTTAAGGAGACCCCCTTCACGTCGTCGCCAGGCCAAAACTGCCCAATTACGGCCTGATCCAGCAATCGGTAAATGCATATATTTTTTTCCCCAGCGTGCCTTGACCGACTGTCACCCACCAAGCCAGAACTACGTGACGCCTTTGCAGGACTCAACCGGAGCAGCCTAGCCCTGCCTCAGAGACCCGAACCACAGCCTAGAAACAAGTTGCACACCGAACGCAGAACCGGATTAAATCTCCAACGATGGAATAAGCAGACATCCTTGCCTCTTGGCTAGCAGTGATTGAGGATCAGAGACAGGCTTTGGAGGGGGGGCAGTTTAAGGGGCACCTTTTGCTCTGCGCTCATCCTGACGGCGCCGGGCAGCTCTGGAGTGGACGGTCCACAGAAAATATAGAAGAAGAAGAAAAAAAAGTGGGGGGATATCTTTTCCAGCAACTCAACAGGAGCACCGCAAGATTGGAAGACGTGGAGAGACCTGGAGCATAGAATCGCCAAGAGTCTCACTGGTTAATTAATTGTTCCAGCTGTCAGGAAATTCCTCCTTAGTTCCAGGTTGCTTCTCTCCTTGATTAGTTTGCTTCTTGTCCTGCCTTCTTCAAGGGCTTTGGAGGATAGCTTGACCCCCCCTCCTTTGCGGCTGCCGCTCAAATATTGGAATATTATTATCATGTCACACCCCCCCTAATCCTTCTTTTCATTAAACTGGACATCCCCAATTCCTGCAGCCGTTCTTCATACGTTTTAAACCTCCATACTCCCCTCCCCCCCCCCCGGATCATCTTTGTTGCTCTTCTCTGCCCTCTTTCTAGAGTCTCAACATCTTTTTTACATCGTGGCCACCAAAACTGGACGCAATAGTCCGAGTGCGGCCCTAGCAGGGCATTGTGAAGCGGTGCTCTAATTAAAGGTTGAGCTCTGAAAGGTTTGGAATAACTGTGTGTGGTGGGAGAAAGTGAGCGCTGAAAGAATGGGATCAATTAGAGAAGGGTTGGATAATGAGAATTTACAAACTGCGTCGCAAGATTCCTGCGTGGGGAACCGTCTTCAGACTGTGTGTCGGGCCTGGTATGAAACTCCCAACAGATGGGGAAGGCTGGCACGGCAGAAAGATGATGAAGATGTGAATTTGGATGACATGATAACATCTTCCAATATTTGAGGGGCTGCCCCAAAGAAGAAGAGGGGGTCCACCTCTTCTCCAAAGCCCCTGAAGGCGGGACAAGAAGCAACGGATGGGAACTAATCAAGGAGAGAAGCAACCTGGAACTAAGGAGGAATTTTTCTGACGGTGAGAACAATTGACCAGTGGAACTGCTTGCCACCAGATGCGGTGAATGCTCCAACACTGGAGGTTTTTAAGAAGAGACTGGACAGCCCTTTGTGGTCCAGGGTCTCTTGCTTGAACCTGGGGTTGGACTGGAAGACCTTCAAGATCCCTTCCAACTCTTGTTATTCTGCTTACACTTGTACACTGCAGTATTTGTCCACAGGATGGATTGTGATGACATGTTCTAATATTTGAGGGGCTGCCACAAAGAAGGGGGGGCTGCCATGAAGAAGGGCTGCCTGTTCTCCAAAGTGCCCGAAGGCAGGACAAGAAGCAACGGATGAAAACTAATCCAGGAGAGAAGCAACCTAGAACTAAGGAGAAATTTCCTGACAGTTAGAACAATTCACCGGTGGAACTCCTTGCCTCCAGAAGCTGTGAATGCTCGAACACTGGAAGTTTTTAAGAAGAGACCGGACAGCCATTTGTCTGAAATGGGATAGGGTCTCCTGCCTGAGCAGGGGGTTGGACTAGATGACCTCCAAGGTCCCTTCCAGGTCTGATATTCTGTAACTGGCAGATACTAGGATCCAATTCTGTGAGAATCTTACGGGGTGCGGGGATGAGTTGGGAAGGGGACAGACCCCTCCCCTCTCTCTCTTTCTCTCTCTCTGTCCTTCCCACCTCCCCATTCATTAGCTATGCAAGTTAATTCCTGATTTCCTTTGTTTAACCAAGCTGAGTCCCCCGTGCCCAGCCAGATTGGATGTCAAAAGGTCAGGGGACATTGGTGATCGATAGGAAATCAATTTGAATCCAAAAGAACCAGCTCCCCTTATTCGCCCAAGCCCTGGGTGGAATGATTCATACAACCCCGGTTTATTGACAGGCTGGAAGAGGCAGATTGGAAAGCAAGAGCCAAAGGGAGGGAGGTGGGTTTGAGATGCGGGCAAGTCCAGCGACAAAAGAAAATAAAACAGGTCCTCTTTCCGTACTTCCAGAATCGGGAAAGATAATTAAAGCTACGTAATATTTTTTTTTGATATTTTGCCTGTGTGTGTGCGTTGTTTTTTTAAAAAAAAGGAACTTTAGAAGATAACTCGAAAGTTGGGGGAAAAAAAACAAAACACGGCAGAGATGATGGGTGTTACTAAAGGAGAACTCAGCCTCGCTCTTATTTCTAGCAGGATTCGGCTTTTCCATCCAGAAGTGTGACTTTACTTTCGAGGAACATTTTTCCGAAGCACCAAAGTCCCAGCAACGTTCCACACAACAGAGTCTGTCGCCTTCGCACAACGGCTGTGTTGTCGTTCGTCTCCTGCAGGGATACCCAGAGAGGACCGGAGGGTCCTCGAGGAGCACCAACAAAGGGGGGTCTTCTGCATTTCGAGGGGGATGCTTAGATGCGGCGGGTGGGGTGTTCAACTGCTTAGCCCAAACATTCAGGGCCCCCCCAGCCTGAGCGCTGACCATCACAACCACCGTCTCCAACCCCCACCGCCACCCCCGTCCTTTGCAGCCACTCAAACAAGCATCCCCGTGCAAATCAACATTCCTGGTTTGTTCCTTCCCCTTCGGACCAGATCCTAACCCTGAAACAGCCCTTGGCATTTGAGAGGGGGGTGGGCGGGCTTCTCCTGGCGGGAAGAGGTGCCCTCTTCTGCTCTGGCTCTCCACCTCTTGAAGAACAGGGGGGGGGGCAATCGGAAAAAGCTTGTGCCCAAGCCGGAGGGGAAACTGAGGCAGGGCAGGGAAGTGGGAAGGGAACAAGCCCAGGGAGGTAGGTGCCCTCCCCTCCTCTGGAGGGGGGAGTAGAAGGAGAAGGATGGAGTGTAAGGGGGGGGGTTCCATCTCTAGCGTCCTACCTTTGCAGGGCTGTGTGGGCATCCAGGACCCCAGTGGTTTGCATCCAAGACCGGACAGCCGAGAGTCCCCCTCCGCTCAGGGGCTCCTCTTTCATGGTGAGCCCCCCTCTGGCCAGGCTCTCCTGGAGGGAGAACATCAAAACTGCCTTTTAGCGGGCGAGAGGGGTGTGTAGTTGTGTGTCTGTGTGTGTGTCTGTGTTGTGCTCGTCGGGTGGGCGCGGGCGCGCGTGCCTTCCTCCAACCAAAACAATCCCAGCCCCCAAAGCAGGGGCTGTTGGGGGGGGGGGTTGGAAAGAGAGAGAGAGAGAGAGAGAGAGAGAGACAGAGAGAGAAAGAGAGAGAGAGAGAGAGAGAAAGAAAGAGAGAGAGAGAGAGAGAAAGAAAGAGAGAGACAGAGAGAGAGAGAGAGAGAGAGGGAGAGAGAGAGAGAGAGAGAGAGAGAGAGAGGGAGAGGAGGGGGCGGCTAGGAAGAAAGTTTGGGGGTCTCCTCGCTTTCCGTGCCCGGCAGCCCTCCGGCGAGGACGGGAAGGCGAAGGGCTGGAGGCAGAGGCTGAGACCCCCTCCCCAAGCCCAGCCTGGGCGGGGGTGGGCAGGGCAGGGGGGTAGGCGGCGGGAGGAGGAGGAGGAGGAGGAGGAGGAAGAAGTAGGGGCTGCCCGAGGAGGAAGAAGAAGGGGCTGCCCGCGCCACCTGCCCGTCGCGGTGCCAGGCTGACAATCCGGGCGCGGGGCTGCTTTGCTGGCTTTCCGGCGGCGGGGCAGGCGGGAGGGGAGCGCTGGGTGGCGACGCCTCGGGGGGGGGGAGAGGATGGAGGAGGAATCCGAGGCGAGAGCAGGAGCCCCCGGGGAGGGAGGGAGGGAGGGGGAGGGGGGGAAGGGTGGGGGGCAGGAGGAGGAGGAGGAGGAGGAGGAGGAGGCCGGCCAGGGACGGCTAGGCAGGCAGGGCTGCCCCCGGGGCCACGGGGACCCCCGGGAGGAGCGGAGCTCGAGCCGGGATGCAGACCACCGGTCCGCCGGAGGTGAGCCAAATTCCGGGCCGGGCGATGGGGGGCCCTGGAAAGGTCGGGGGGGGCTGGAAAGGTGGAGGGGGGCTGGAAAGGTGGGGGAGGGGGGCTGGAAAGGTGGAGGGGGGCTGGAAAGGTGGGGGAGGGGCTGGAAAGGTGGGGGAGGGGGGCTGGAAAGGTGGGGGGGCTGGAAAGAGGAAAAGTTGGGGCGGGGGGGCTGCTAGAGCGCTTGGTGTGTGTGTGTGTGGGTAAACGGGGTTGGGGGGGGTTAAAGGGGGCTGGCGGGGCTCCCCTCCCTCCCTCCTTCCTTCTCCCCCTCCCTCCCTCCCTCCCTCCCTCCCTCCCTCCTTCTGGCCGGCTGCGGACTTTACCGGAGCCGCGGGCAGGTCGGAGCGCGGAGCGGGGCTTCGTCCTCCTCCTCCTCCTCCTCCTCCTCCTCCATTGGCCGGCAGGAGCAGCAGCAGCAGCCGCCGCCGCGGGTCCCTGGGGAGCAGCCCGCCGGCCGGAGCGCCCGCCGCCCGCCGCCGCCGTCTCCACCGCCGCCGCCGGCCCTCGCCTTCCTCCCCCTCCCCCTCCTCCTCCTCCTCCTCGTCGTCCTCCTCCTCCTGGTCCGCTTCGTCCGGCGGCAGCAGCACCATCAGCACCGCCAGCCAGTGCGGGGCGGGCCCGGGCGCAGCCTCCAGCCGCAGAGGGAGCGGGCCGCCGCCGCCGCCGCCGCCTCCTCCGGCCGGGCCGAGCCGGGCCATGCCGCCTCCCTCCGCCTCCCCAGGGAGGAGGGGGCTGCAGCCACCGGGCCGAGCAGGCTGACATCATCCGGGGAGGGGCGGACTCCAGGGGACGGACGGAGGCGGCGGCGGCGGCGGCGGGGATGACCGCGGGAGGGGCGCGCTGGGCTCCCAGACCCCCGCCCTCCCTCCCTCCCTCTCCCTCCCTCCCTGGGCATCCTCGCTGCCCAGCTCTCCCCCCCCCAAGGAGCCCCGGGATCCCTGCTTTGGTCCTCCCCCCCCCTCCGAGGCGCCCCTCCCTCCCCAGGGCAGCCCCCCGCCTCGGAAAGTGCGCGCCTCCCCTGCCGGGAGCCCCTCAAAGTTTCCCAGACTCTCCCCTCCCCCGCCCGTCCATCTCCCCTCCCCTCCCCTCCCCGTGGCTCTGAGTGCCGCTCTCTGTTGCCCCCACACCCCTTTATAGGGCCCTAGCCACAGGCGCCCCCCCCCACTTTCTCCCTTTCCTTAACCGCTTCCTTTCATTCCTTCTTCCAGCTAAGGAGAGTCCAGCGGTCTCTGCTTCTTTCCAAAGGGTTGGACACCCACCCACCCACCCACACCCCGCCTGCATTCAGAGGACCCGGCTGCCAAGCTAGGATAAGATGCAGGCTTGATTGAGTCGCTGTGGGTGTCCAAAATGCTGAATAGGTGAGGGGTGAACAGCACTCCCCTTCTCCACCCCCCCCTACTCACGTTCTGCCGAAGTGGAGCTGATCGGTTTTGGGGCCCTGCCAGGCATGTGAATATGGTTGTTGGCTTGCATTGACCGGGTTTAGTGAGTTGTCTGAAACTGGCTGATAACCAAGTTTGCAAGCAGCCTCAGTTACTCCTAGTGAATTTTCCTTGTCCTCTCTCTTGTGCATCCTACAACGTTCTTCTATTCTATTCTATTCTATTCTATTCTATTCTATTCTATTCTATTCTATTCTATTCTATTCTATTCTATTCTATTCTATTCTATTCTTATTCTAATTCTAATTCTAATTCTAATTCTAATTCTAATTCTAATTCTAATTCTATTCTATCCCGTTCCATTCCGTTCCATTTCACATTATTCTATTCTATTCTATTCTATTCTATTCTATTCTATTCTATTCTATTCTATTCTATTCTATTCTATTCTATTCTATTCTATTCTATTCTATTCTATTCTATTTCACATTTTCTATTCTATTCTATTCTATTCTGTCCTGTTCCGTTCTGTTCCATTTCACATTATTCTATTCTATTCTATTCTATTCTACTCTACTCTATTTTATTCTATTCTATTCTATTCTATTCTATTCTATTCTATTCTATTCTATTCTATTCTATTCTATTCTATTCTATTCTATTCTATTCTAATCCCGTTCCGCTCCATTTCACATTATTCTATTCTATTCTATTCTATTCTATTCTATTCTATTCTATTCTATTCTATTCTATTCTATTCTATTCTATTCTATTCTATTCTATTCTATTCTATTCTAATCCCATTCCGCTCCATTTCACATTATTCTATTCTATTCTATTCTATTCTATTCTATTCTATTCTATTCTATTCTATTCTATTCTTTCATATTTTCTATTCTATTCTATTCTATCCCGTTCCGTTCCGTTCCATTTCACATTATTCTATTCTATTCTATTCTATTCTATTCTATTCTATTCTATTCTATTCTATTCTATTCTATTCTATTCTATTCTATTCTATTCTATTCTATTCTATTCTAATCCTGTTCCGCTCCATTTCACATTATTCTATTCTATTCTATTCTATTCTATTCTATTCTATTCTATTCTATTCTATTCTATTTCATATTTTCTATTCTATTCTATTCTATTCTATTCTATTCTATTCTATTCTATTCTATTTCATATTTTCTATTCTATTCTATTCTATTCTATTCTATTCTATTCTATTCTATTCTATTCTATTCTATTCTATTCTATTCTATCCCGTTCCGTTCCGTTCCGTTCCATTTCACATTATTCTATTCTATTCTATTCTATTCTATTCTATTCTATTCTATTCTATTCTATTCTATTCTATTCTATTCTATTCTATTCTACTGAATTCTATTTTATTCTCTATTTTTTTCTATTCTATTCTGTTCCATTCTATTCTTTATTCCATTCAATTGCCATTGTGGTGCAGTGCTTAAAGTGCACCATTGCAGGCTGACTCTGCCCACTGCCAGCAGTTCAATCCTGACCAGCTCAAGGTCGACTCAGCCTTCCGTTCTTCCGAGGTGGGTAAAATGAGGACCCCGATTGTTGGGGACGATAGGCTGACTCCGTAAACCGCTCAAGAGAAGGCTGCAGAGCACCGTGAACAAGCCTTAGTACTGTTGCTTAACCACAGAAATGTTGGGTCCAGTTGTGATGGTTAAGTCGAGGGCTACAAACAGCTAGCAGGGGAGAATTGACACGTGGCTTATGGTCTTCTTCTCCAATCAGCTTACTTGGCTGGTTCTACCGCAGAAGGAAATCTCCCAGGATTCTTGGCGATCTGTCGCTCTCTCCTGGCTAAGGATTCTGGGACAGCTCGCCCTGGCCAATCGGAAAGAGGCCAGACTGGGTTGGTGTTAGGCATAGCTGGAAGCAGGAAAGACAGCAGAGCGTCGCAGATTTCCACGGAAATCATTATGCTAAATGGATTGTGGCTTGGAGTCAAAATGCCATTGTCCTGGGTGTGTTAGAGAAGAAAAAAAAAAAGACACTCGGAGAAGCCTAGCAAAAACACCAGGAAGGAAGGAAATAGCGAAATCCCACCTTTCTCTCTTTCCACGCTGTGAATTTTAGCAGCTAATTATTTGCGTAATGGCAAGTCTGGCCAGGAACCAGCTCCCAAGCCTCTGTTGCAAAATCTCCAAAGCCCGTCCATTGTTTGTAAGGGAGGGCGAGGGATAACATTCATTCCTTCTATTAATTCCAAAACCGTTCCAACGTGCAGCGTTGGTTTTTTTTTTTTTTTTTTTGGTTTTGGAAAGGGAAACTTGAAACGGAATACACCCCTGGAACAGACCCGACGCAAGGACTGGGGAGGTCACCTAGTTGGGGAATGAAACGTCCGCGAGAAAACAAGCAAGCTCAGAGCGCATCAAGAGACCCACAAAATTAATATATTCAAGAGTCCTTGGTGGTCTCTGAGCTGGGCGGTTTTCTTGCGGACGTTTCGTTACCAAACTAGGTCACATCATCAGTGCCAGGAGTGGGGTTTGGGGGGAGGAGGAGGAGGAGGAGGAGGACTGTGGGATCCTTGGTGCACTCTGAGCTTGGTGGCTTTCTTGCAGACATTTCATTACCTGACCAGGTAACATCATCAGTGCTAGAAGAGGAGGAGGACGACTGTGGGGTGGTTTTCTTGCAGACATTTCATTATCTCTACATGGGGCTGCCCTTGAAGACCACCCGGAGGCTTCAGCTGGTGCAGAATGCGGCCGCGCGGGTTGTGGTGGGAGTATCCCGATACTCCCATATTACACCCCTCCTGCGTGGGCTGCATTGGTTGCTGGTTGCCCTCCGGGTGAGGTTCAAGGTGCTGGTTCTTACCTATAAAGCCCTACATGGCTTAGGCCCGGGATATTTGCAGGACCGTCTGCTGCCAGGAACGACGTCCCATCGCCCTGTGCGCTCACACCGAGAGGGTCTTCTCAGGGTGCCGTCGGCCAGACAATGTCGGCTGGCGACCCCCAGGGGGAGGGCCTTCTCTGTCGGGGTGCCTGCCCTTTGGAATCAGCTCCCCCGAGAACTTCGGACGGCCCCAGATCTCCGGTCCTTTCGTCACGACCTAAAGAGATACCTTTTCCAACTGGCCGACTTGGACTGATGACGAGGGTTATAATTTTGTTTTAATTTTTATTGGTTTTTAGTGGGGCTTTGTAAAATTTAATCTCTTTTAGTATTTGTATTCATTGTTTTTGTTTTATTGTTGTTAGCCGCCCTGAGTCCTTTGGGAGATAGGGCGGCATACAAGTCCCATAATTAAATTTAATTAAATCTGACTACTAGGTAACATCACCAGTGGTAGAAGAGAGTGGGGTTTACAGAGAGGAGGATCGTGGGCTCCTTGTTGTTCTTTGAACTGGGTGGTTTCCTTGCAGACGTTTCATGACCCAACTAGGGAACATCATCAGTGTTAGAAGGGTGTGGGGTTTGCAGAGAGGAGGAGGAGGACTGTGGGGTCCTTGGTGCTCTCTGAGCTGGGTTTTTTTGGCTGCAGACATTTCATTATCCATCTAGGTCACGGGTGTCAAACTCGCAACGTCACGTGGCGTGGCTTTTCCCCCACTGCCGGCAATGGGCAACGGGCGCAGGTTTTGGCGCGACGCATCCAGCCCGCGGGCCGGCAGTTTTGCCATCCCTGCTCTAGGCTGTATCATCCGTGCTGGAAGGAAGGGCGGTTTGCTGTATTCGTATACAGCGAATCATAGCCAGTGCCATCTGTATATACACTTAAGTCCTCGAGTTACAACTGGTTGCTTAGAGACTGTTCAGTTGCAACGGATCCAAAGGGTATTTGTGACCTCTTAATGGGGCCCGCTCATGGTCACGTGATCGTGTTTCGGGCTCTCAGCATTAGGCCTCCATTTATAACCGTCTGCCCATCTCGTGACCACGAGACCACAATTCGTGACATTTTTATTTATGTGTTTTTGCCAGAAACCCACATTTCCTTTTATTTTTTGGCAGCAAATGGCCACTGGGCTTGCTGGACCGCCACGGTGTTTGCTTAATGACCACATATTAATGCCTGTAGGACTGAATGGATTTGCTTAGCCACCCTTGGATTCGCTTAAGAACCACTGCAAGAAAGGGAATAAAATTGGCTCGGTCACGGGGCTGCCCTGACTTACAACCTTCGTGACTTACGACGGAAATCCTGGGCTCCATTAGCGTTGTAGGTCGAGGACTATCGGAAGCGAGGTGGAAGAACGGAAGACTGATGAAGGGATGCACGCGTGCAGACGGTGCTCGGCTAGTGTCCGCTGAGTGACACTTCAAAGTTACGACAGCACTGGAAAAAGTGCGGGGTTGAGGTGTGACCGTTCCTCACGCTTACCACTGTTATGGCATCCCGACAATCACATGATCCAAATTCAAACCCTTGGTAACTGACTTGTACTTACGACGGTCGCAGTGTCCTGGAGTCACGTGACCCGTGACTTCTCCAGAGTAAGTGCGGATTGTCCTTTGGAGCCGAGTGACCTGTTTGGGAGGGCAATAACAGACTTGGAAGGGACCTTGGAGGTCATCTAGCTGAACCCCCTGCTCAAACGGTAGACCCTATACCAGGGGTCAGCAACCTGAAACAGTGAAAGAGCCACTCGGAACCGGTTCCCTCACAAAAGGAAAAACTGGGAGCCGCAAAAAATGTGTGCGCATGCGCGTACATGCGCGCATGCGCAGAACAGGGTTTGACTGAAGAGTGGAGCCAAGGCGAGATATGCACCTACCCTGCATATTTGAATTGATTGGTTGAACTTTTTTACTCCCACTTTTTTTTTGGACTGCACATGGCAGAGGACTGGGAGCCGCAGGAGACAGCTGAAAGAGCCGCATGTGGCTCCGGAGCCGCGGGTTGCAGACCTGTGACCTATACCCATGGTGGCGAACCTACGGCACGTGTGCCACAGGTGGCACGCAGAGCCCTCTCTGTGGGCACGTGCACCGTCGCCCCAGTCCTAGGCCTTCAGCTGGGTTTTATAAAACCTTTCCGCTTTAGGCCTCCGCTGCCATGTGCAAAAAAACCCAGTTTCAATCAATCAATTTCAACTTCTCGGGGAAAAAAAGATATTGCAAAGTTGGAATATTGAACTTTTTAGTCCCACCCAATTGGCCACACCCACCCAATGGGCCACGCCCCCCCAACACCCAACAATACATAAGTGGGTTTTGGGTTGCGGTTTGGGCACTGGGTCTCTAAAAGGTTTGCCATCGCTGCCCTATACCGTCCCAGACCGATGGCTGTCCAATCTCTTCTTAAAAACCTCCAGTGACGGAGCACCCACAACCTCTGGAGGCATGTTCAGGAACAGATCTTGACTCGACAACCACACAGAACGCACACTGCGGTGCAAGAAAAACAACTGAGAATCGACTGGGTGGCAACTGAGATATTTTAAGAAATTCAGAAACTCCCCATCCTTTCACAAGCCCAATTTTTGCCCCTTTCCCCCCCCCAACCCTAACCCAGAAAGTCCACCCGTGTGATTAATTCTCTTAACGCTTTGGTAAGATTAAGCCCACTTTGGGCACCCCAAATTTTAACTGCAGACCCTGCAGGATTTAAGGGTCCTCTCCGGCAGGTCCCCCTTGAATTTGAGGGGGAGGCGATTGAGATACTGTCCCCTCCTCCTCCAGGGTTAATGACCCCATTATTTTTTCCCCCCAGAATCTGCCCGATTGTGGGTTTTCTTCTCTTCCTGGTTGCACACCGGAAGTCTACGCCTCTCCTCTTATTTCAGGGGGTCCGATTTTGGCAACTTTTAACACCCATGGGCTTCAATTCCCAATTCCCCCCCCCCCATTCTGGAAGTCCACGTGTCTTAAAGTTACCCAGATTGGGAACCCCTGCTTTATTTAGCCAGAGAGCAAGAGACTCCAGCCTGGGATGGATTTCCTGCAACACAACTACCGCAACATACAGTGGGCGGAAGATGACAAAGAGGAATTAACACCTGCACTGTGTTTTGTGACCTCACGGGGCTGGGACACCCCCGCCAGGAAGATTCAGGGGGATCTTTACCTGGGACACCAGGCGAATTACCTGCCTGTCCTTTGGACTGCGAAGACACCTCCCCAAAAAGGCTGCTGGGCCGAGCTACCAGGCTGAACTGAGGCAGCTGGGTTTGGAGAATTGAGCCAACAGGCTTCCCCAGTGCAACCAAGGGAAAAGAAAGGTGAGCCAAGCAACGGGATTTCTGTGCAAAACTTCCCATGGCTCGAAAAAATACGCTTTTCTTCGGCTGATTTTCCTGAGTGGGACCGGCAAAAAAGGCAACTGCCTGGGTAACAGGAGGAGGAAGGGAGGTTTTTTGGGAGAAATGCCCCTGAGTGAAGGTCGAGGGTCAGGAATGGACGGGGGAAGGATGTCACTCAGGCTATCCAGTTGCTCCTGGTTTCTCCTGGATCGCGCCCCCAGTCTTGGCATCCCTGCCCGTTGCTGCAAAACGGCTGGCAGTTGTTGGTGTGGGCCGATGCCCCTCGGTAAGAGCACCCCTCGGAGCCGAGGGCCAAGGGGGACGGGTGTCTCTTTGCGCGTTGGATCATCTCAGCTCGCTTTGGGAAGTGGGCTGTCCCAACGGCCGAACCTCTACCGATTCACCGAGTTTTCTGAGATTTTCCCGAAGAGGCATCGGGTCATTTTCTTCTGCTGTGGGGGCTCTTGGTTGGGGAGGGCTGAGCCCAGGCAGGGCTCCTCCTGGACCGTGATCCACCTGGGGGTCTTCCTCAGCTGACCCCACTGGCCAAAGGCGAGGCTGCTCGGTGTAGCAGGACATGGACCCGTCATGATCGGAATCTCCTGTTTTCTCGTGGCCGACGGATGCACCACGCTCCGGCTGGGGTCTCGCCTCTGGTCCAGCGCTGCTTCCTCGCTGAATTTCCTGGGAAGCCGGGATTTGAACCGCCTGGTGGCAGAGAGGACAGGTGTCCTGCACGTAGAACCACTTGCGAAGGCAGCCCTCGTGGAAAATGTGGCCGCAGGGCATGATCACGGCCAGGCTCATCTCCTGAAAGACAGACAGAAAGTGTGTGTGTGGGGGGGAGGTGAGGAGGAGACATCCAGGGAAGATCTGAGTTTGGAGGGGATGAATTTTGGCAACCTCCAAGAATTACAAATAACTCCTCTAGAACAGGAGTAGGCCACCTTGGCTCTTTTATGACTCGTGGACTTCAACTCCCAGAATTCCTAGTCAGCTATGCTGAGGGGAAAGGGAGAGGTTTCCAAGCTGAGCCATGCTGGCTCAGGAATTCTGGGAGTTGAAGTCCGCAAGTCATGAAGGAGCCAAGGTTGCCTACCCCTGGCCTAGGCCTAGGCTGCTTTATGACTAGTGGGCTTCAACTCCCAGAATTCCTGAGCCAGCCCCACTGAGGGGAAAGGGAGAGGTTTCCAAGCTGAGCCATGCTGGCTCAGGAATTCTGGGAGTTGAAGTCCACGAGTCATGAAGGGGGCCATAGTTCAGGAATTCTGGGAGTTGCAAGTCCTCGAGTCATAAATGAGGCCTCTGGCCTAGGCCGCTTTATGACTCGTGGACTTCAACTCCCAGAATTCCTGAGACAGCATGGCTCAGCTTGGAAACCTCTCCCTTTCCCCTCAGCATAGCTGACTCAGGAATTCTGGGAGTTGAAGTCCACGAGTCATAAAGCGGCCTAGGCCTAGGCCAGAGGTAGGCAACCTTGGCTCTTTTATGACTCGTGGACTTCAGCTCCCAGAATTCCTCAGCCAGCATGGGGGAACTATGGCCCCTTCATGACTTGTGGACTTCAACTCCCAGAATTCCTGAGCCAGCCACACTGAGGGGAAAGGGAGAGGTTTCCAAGCTGAGCCATGCTGGCTCAGGAATTCTGGGAGTTGAAGTCCAGGAGTCATAAAAGAGCCAAGGTTGCCTACTCCTGGCCTAGGCCGCTTTATGACTTGTGGACTTCAATTCCCAGAATTCCTGAGCCAGCCACGCTGAGGGGAAAGGGAGAGGTTTCCAAGCTGAGCCAGGCTGGCTCAGGAATTCTGGGAGTTAAAGTCCACGAGTCATAAAACAGCCAAGGTTACCTACTCCTGCTCTAGAATAAAGAAACGTCTTGCCTATGCTGAACTTTAAGGCAGGGGTCCCCAACACCCGGTCTGTGGACCGGTTCAGGGCTGTGGCCTGCCACCAACCGGTCTGCACAAACAAGCAAAGCCCCATCCGTGGGATGCAGGCAGCACACAAAACCCTGGTGCCCCAAAGGATGGGGACCTCTGCTTTAAGGGATGCAGGTAGTCCTCGAGTTACGACCACAAATGAGCCTGACATTTCTGTTGCTAAGTGAGGCAGTTGTTAACTGAATCCGGCTTCCCCCATCGACTTCGCTCGTCAGAAAGTCACAAGAGGGGGGGGGGTGTCACGTGACACACCCCCCCCCCCCGGGATGCTGCGACCGTCATAAATTTGAGTGCCTGAATTTAGATCACGTGATCACGGATGCCGCAGCGGTCGTAAGTGTGAAAAATGGTCACGACTCGTTTTTTCCCCCAGTTGTAACCCAATGATCACTAAATGAACTGTCGTAAGTCGAGGACTACCGGCAGATTGGCAAGCGGCATACTCCCGACTGGATTTTAAGCAAAGGCTGCAACTGAAGGCCTCGCTCTGCCTTCGTCCGATCGCATGCAAATTCAACAGAGCGCCGGATCCTCGGCAGATGAGCCAATGAGGAGGAGCGTGGAGAACCCGCAGAGCCTTAAGGAAATGCAAGAGGTGGGCGGGACCCCAGAGATCATCCATCCAACCCCCTTCCCCAGGGTTTAAAATATCCCTCCCTCAAGCTATCGTCCTTCGGAGGCGTTACACTACAAATCCCATCTGGCCCCCCAGGTTTATAGGGCCCCGGTGTGTGTGTGTGTGTGTGTGTGTAGGGGGGGGGAGGAGGCAACCAGTCTGTTGCGGGGGGAGAGGGCGACTCACCTGGAAGCAGATGGCACAGAGGTCGTTGTGGTCCCGCAGCTGCCCGGGGCTGGCCCTGGGGAGGAAGCCGATCTTCCTGGCCGCCTCCCAGCGGAGCGAGAAGCTCCTCCAGCCGGATTGGGCCCGGAGCCAGATGTTGAAGTAGGAGTGGACAAGGATGACTGAGGCCCCCACCCAGGTCCACTCCCCCATGATGGAGCCCCAGGTGCCGTAGGCCACCACGCACAGGGCCACCAGGAACTCCAGCGTCCGGCTGAGAGCGTGGACGATGTACAGGATCTCCTCCATCTTCTCCACAGGAGTCCCCTGGAAGGGCTCCATCACGAAAAGGCCGTAGACGAAGAGGGTCCCCAGCACCTGTGAAGGGGGCAGGGGGATAACAACAACAATAATAATAATAATAATGATGATGATGATGTTGGAAGGGACTTTGGAGGTCATCTAGTCCAATCCCCTGCTCAGGCAGGAAACCCTACCAATCCAGAGAAATGGCTGTCAAATCTCTTCTTAAAACTCCAGTGATGAAGCTCCCACAACTTCTGGTGGCAAGTCGTTCCGCTGGTTAATTGTTCTCACTGTCAGGAAATTCTTCCTTAATTCCAGGTTGCTTCTCTCCTTGATGAGTTTCCATCCGTTGCTTCTTGTCCTGCTTTGGAGAATAGCTTGACTCCTTCTCCAAAGGAAGGAAGACTGCTATCACATCACCCCCTCGTCCTTCTCTTCATTAGACTACACATACCCAATTCCACCAACCGTTCTTCGTATGTTTTAGCCTCCAGTCCCCTAATCATCTTTGTTGCTCTTCTCTTCACTCTTTCCAGTGTCTCGACATCTTTTTTACATCGCGGCGACCAAAACTGGATGCCGCATTCCAGGTGTGGCCTTACCAAGGCAATGTAAAGTGGTAGTAACACTTCAGGTGATCTTGATTCTATCCCTCTTGTTGATGCAGCCTAGAACTACGTTGGCTTTTTTGGAAGCTGCAGCACACGGCTGGCTCCTATTTAAGGGATCGTCCACTAGGACTCCGAGATCCCTCTCACAGTTGCTACTACTGAGCCAGGTTTCAACTGATTTGCGTATCGTTGATTTTTTCTTGACGAAGTATAATATTTAAGTGGTTCTCCACTAGGACACCGGCGCCCTCTAATCACTTCTCTGGCCACAGTGGTTAAGTGCACTTTTGTTTTTTCTTGTTAATATTCCAATACAAAGACACAATACAAAACGATAGGAATACCAGGCAAGGCAGAAGTGCAATTGTTAAGTTAGCAGCACGGTCGGTGAGCGAATCCGGCGTCCCCCTCGACTTTGCCCGTCGTAAGGTCGCAAAAAGGGAAATCAGGGGACACCCCACCCCCCGGGCCGGGACCCCGTAACCAAGTCACACAGAGAGGGCCTCCTCAGGGTGCCGTCGGCCAGACAATGTCGGCTGGCGACCCCCAGGGGGAGGGCCTTCTCTGTGGGAGCGCCAGCCCTATGGAACCAACTCGCCCTTGAGCTCCGGATAGCCCCGGATCTCCGGTCCTTTCGCCGCGGCCTCAAAACATTCCTTTTCCATCAGGCTGACCTGGACTGACAACAGGGATTTTTAAAATGCTTTTTAATTTTTAACTTCAATTTTAATTTATTCTATTGGGGCTGTTAACCGCCCTGTAAACTGCCCTGAGTCCTACGGAAATAGGGCGGTATACAAATCCAATAAAATAAATAAATAAATAAATAATTTAATTCTTTTTAACTTTCGTATCGTTGTATTTCATTGTTGTTAGCCGCCCTGAGTCCTTCGGGAGATAGGGCGGCATATAAGTCCCAAAAATAAATAAATAAATAAATAAATAAATAAATAAATAAATAAATAAATAAATAAATAAATAAATCCTCCGCTTACGACCGCCACGGAGCCCAACCTGATCGAAGTGGTTGCAGGGTAACGACTTGCCCCCAGAAGCAGGAGACTGGACAGCCTGGCAGAGGGTCTTCCTGCTTGAGCAGGGGGAGGGGGGTTGGGCTAGATGACCTCCAAGGTCCCTCCTGGCCTTTGTTGGGGTTGATTTGGGGAACGCCGAGCCGTACCTGCAGGGAAGTCAACATGCAGCTGGAGATGAGGATCAGCAGCCAGAAGTCCAGCTGGAAGAAATGGGCCATCTTGTAGGCCATGAAGGCAGGAGACCCCAAGAGAAAGACGCAGAGGGTCACCCCACGGACGTGTTTCCAGAAATTCCTGCAAGAAGGGAAGAGGGGGGAAAGGGCGCGTGTGTGTGTGTGGATAGAACCATGGATGAGGAGACCCCCCCCGCAAAAAAACCTCTGGTCCCTCGTGAACGCTGCACCCCGTCTCGCAGGCCAGAAGGGACCACGCTGGGGCTAGATGGCCCTCAAGGAGTGAAGAGGGGGGGGGCAGCAGATGCAAGCAATCCTCAACTTACGACCACAATTGAGCCCC
Organism: Vipera ursinii; assembly: GCF_947247035.1. Lineage (NCBI taxonomy): Eukaryota > Metazoa > Chordata > Lepidosauria > Squamata > Viperidae > Vipera > Vipera ursinii. Next base: position 75,893,312 of record NC_139521.1, read on the forward strand.
CAAAATTAATGATGCTAAGCTTTTAAGTGAGTTCCGCCCCATTTTACAACCTTCCGTGCCCCGGTTGTTAAGTGAATCCCCGCGGTTGTTAAGTTGGTAACAAGGTCCTTCAGCGAATCTCGCTTCCCCCACCGACTCGTCAGAACGTCACAAAAGGGGGAATCGCGTGACTCCGAGACACTGCGACCGACTGTCGTAAGTGTGACTCGCCAAGCGTTCCAATTCTGACCAGGAGAGGCTGCAACGGCCGTAAGGGTGGAAAAGGGGTCACGAGTCCCTTTCCCCCCCCCGGTGCCGTCATAATTTCGAACGGGTCACTAAAAGAACAGTCGTACTGCCTTTAGGTTGTAATTCCACATGGTCGTAAGTTGAGGACCACTCGTGGATAACGCCCCCTCCCCAGCTGCATGGATGCCCCCCTCCCTCCCCAGAGGGAAATGCCCCCTCACCTGCTCTGCGACGCCCCCAGCACCAAGAGAAACGGCTCGGCGATTTCGCTCATGGACTGCAAAGTGGAGGTGGCCACGATGAAGAGGATGATGGCGAGCAGGTAGGTCCTCTGGAGGAGCTGCAGGTCCAGGAGGCCCGTCTGGATGGCCAGCAGCAGCAGCGTCACCCCTTCCGTCACGCCCCTGCGCGGGTGGGGAGTCAGCAGAAGGATGGGGGGAGATTCTGTAGCCTCCCCCCCCCAGTCCCTGGGGGCTGCCCCTTGTTTGTAGGGCTACGATGAAAGATCAGTGGGGGCTCTTCCAGAGAGAGGAAGAGAGGGAGGGAGGGAGGGAGGGAGGAAGCACGGGAAAAGAAGAGAATGGAGAGAGGGAGGGAGAAAGCGAGGGAGAAGGAGAAGAGAGAGCGAGGGAGAGGGAGAAGAGGGAGGGAGAGAAGGAGGCAGAAAGAGGTAGGGGGAGAGAAAGCGAGGGAGAGGGAGAAGAGATACAGAGAGAGAGAGGGAGGGGGGAGAGAGGGAGGGAGAGAAGGAGGCAAAAAGGAAGAGGGAGGGGGAGAGGGAGAGATAAGGAGAGGGATACAGAGACGGGGAGAGAGGGAGAGAAAGAGGGAGAGAGGTAGGAGAAAGAGAAAGCAAGGGAGAGGGAGGAGAGGGAGGGAGGGGGAAAGAGGGGAGAGAGTGAGGGAGAAGGTGAACAGGGAGGGAGAGGAGGCAGAAAGAGAGAGGGAGGTGGAGAGGGAGAGAGGAAGAGATAAGGTGAGAGACAGAGGGGGAGAGAGAGAGGGAGAGAAAGAGGAAGAGAGGGAGAGAGGAGAAAGGGAAAGAAAGCAAGGGAGGGAGGAGAGGGAGGGAAGGGGAGAGTGAGGGAGCGGGAGAAGGTGAACAGGGAGGGAGAGGAGGAGGCAGAAAGAGAGAGGGAGGTGGAGAGGGAGAGAGGAAGAGATAAGGGGAGAGAAATACAGAGGGGGAGAGAGGGAGGGAGAAAAAGAGGAAGAGAGAGGGAGCGAGAAGGAGGGAGGAGAAAGTGAGAGAAAGCAAGGGAGGGAGGAGAGGGAGGGAAGGGGAGAGAGTGAGGGAGCGGGAAAAGGTGAACAGAGGGAGGGAGAGAAGGAGGCAGCAAGAGAGGGGGAAGAGGGGGAGAGAAAGGGAGAGGAAAAGGGGAGATATATATAGGAAGAGATGGAGGGGGGAGAGAGGAGAGGGGGAGAAGGAGAGAGAGAAGAGAGAAAGAGGGAGAGGAAAAGGGGAGAGAGATACAGAAAGAGAGGGAGGGAGAGAGGAGAGGGGGAGAAGGGGAGAGAGGAGAGAAAGAGGGAGAGGAAAAGGGGGGAGAGATACAGAAAGAGAGGGAGGGAGAGAGGAGAGGGGGACTAGAGAAGGAGAGAAAGGGGGAGAGAGGAAGAGATAAGGGGAGAGAGAGATGGAGAGGGGGAGGAGAGAGATGGAGAGAAAGAGGGAGGGGGATGCTCTCACCTGTGGGCAACGCTCCCCTCCTGGAAGTCACCCAAGCCGGTTAAGTACAGCTTGCCCAGCTGGAGCAGCCCCAGGGCCAGGTAGGAGACGGCGAAGGTGAGTCCGACGAGCGAGTAGGGGGTGCTGCAGCATTTGGCCACACTGGGAAGGCCGAAGACAGGAGAAGCTGGACCCCCAGGGCTGCCTCCGGTTTCGGACAGCAGCCCCCCCTCCCCAGGACCCCCACGGACGTTCCCCCCCCGACTCCTGGCCTTGGAGCGGGGGGGGGGGGGAGGGGAGGCAGAGGAAAGACCACCCCAAAGCTATTTTTTCCCCCCAAAGGCAGCCGGACTTTCTTGTTTTTCCTTGGAGACGTTTCGCTTCTTATCCCAGAAGCTTCTTCCGTTCTGACCGCCTGGTGGGGAACGGAAGGACCGATATTCCTTGCAGTCCTCTGGACATTAAGGTAAAGGTAAAGGTTCCCCCGCACATGCGTGCTAGTCGTTTCTGACTCTAGGGGCCGGTGCTCATCTCCGTTTCAAAGCCGAAGAGCCAGCGCTTGTCCGAGGACGTCTCCGTGGTCATGACTAGACGCCAAAGGCGCACAGAACGCTGCTACCTTCCCAACGTAGTGATCCCTATTTTTCTACTTCCATTTTTTACGTCCTTTCGAACTGCTAGGTTGGCAGAAGCTGGGACGCGTAACAGGCGCTCACTCTGCTACGCGGCGCTCAGGATTCGACCCGCCAAACTGCCGACCTTCTGATCGACAAGCTCAGCGTCCTAACCCACTGAGCCACCGCGTCCCTCCCTCTGGACATTAGGAGGGGTCGAAGAGTCCAGTTGCCTTTAGGGGAAAAAAGCACCTTTGGGACCAGCCTGACGTGGAGGATCAAGAAGCTCCACAGACACGCAAAAGACCCCTTTGGCATCCTGGCTGGGAATTATGGACCAGGAGTCATTTGCTTGGAAGCCAGAAGCGCTCCTCTTGAGGCCATGAGTTCCAGCAGCTCCATTCAGTCGTATTTCCATGAGGAAACGCTTCGTTGTCTCTGCCTTGAACCCCCGGATGGGCCCAAAAAAAGACAATGGTCAGTTCCCACCAAGACCCCCAAAGATGTTCCCTGTAGTTTTTCCTCTTTCAAAAAAAGTTACGTCATTTCCTAACCCAGAACGAGCCAGAGAGATACAGGCGGTCCTCGACTTATAACCGTTCATTTAGTGACCAAATTTACCACAGCACTGGAAACAGTGACTTATGGCCATTTTTCACACTTAACGGCCGTCGCAGCAATCCCCAAAGGTCACGTGATCCAAATTCGGACCCTTGGCAACCGGCTCCTATTTATGACGGTCGCAGCGTCCCCGGGGAGGTCAGGCCACACACACACACACCCTTTTTGCGACCTTCTGACAAGCAAAGTCAATATGGGGGAAGCAGGATTCGCTTAAATGACTGCCGTGACTCACTTAGGAACGGTAGCAAAACGAAGTTGTAAATTGGGGCGCAACTTCCTTAAACAAGTCGGCTGAGCAACGGACATTTTGGGCTCCATTGGGGCTGTAAGCTGAGGACCCCCCGTGTTCCTTTGGACTCATATTTTATACCCACCAATCGGGCTCCTAAATAACTCGGCGCGATTGGATGAGCGACTGGATGACTGAGGTTTAAAGGGACAGGATTAAGATCAGGTGAAGTGTTACTACCACTTTACAAGGCCTCGGTAAGGCCACACTTGGAATCCGGCATCCAGTTTTGGTCACCACGATGTTAAAAAAGATGCTGAGACTCTGGAAAGGGTACAGAGAAGAGCCACAAAGATTATTGGGGGACTGGAGGCTAAAACATATAGGGAACGGTTGCTGGAATTGGGTATGTGTAGTTTAATGAAGAGAAGAGTGAGGGATGACATGATAGCAGTGTTCCAATATCTCAGGGGCTGCCCCAAAGAAGAGGCAGTCAAGCTCTTCTCCAAAGCGCCTGAAGGCCGGACAAGAAGCAACGGATGGAAACTCACCAAGGAGAGAAGCAACCTGGAACTAAGGAGAAACTTCCCAACAGCGAGGACAATCAACCAGTGGAACTACCTGCCACCAGAATTTGTGGGTGCTCCATCACTGGGGGTTTTTAAGAAGAGACTGGACAGCCACTTGTCTGGCATGGCGTAGGGTCACCCGCCTGAGCAAGGGGTTGGGCTAGAAGACCTCCGAGGTCCCATCCAACTCTGCCGTTCTTTTTTTTTCTCACTTAGCATTGGCCAGCTTTGGCTGCCCTTGTGCGAACCGAAGGGGCCGAAGTGAGGAGGGGGTCTCCGATGCTTCTCGCGAACTTTGGAGGGCAGAAGAACCGACGGGGATTTGCAAGGTGCTTTGGGGTGGGGACGACGCCAAATCCGAGGATTACACACACACACACACACACACACACACACATGTGCAGCTCTTACCTGCTAAGGAAGAGGAAGATCCACCCCTGCTGGGAGGAGGAGGAGGAGGCTGCCAAGGTGAAGATCTGCAGCGTGAACAGGACGAGCCAAAAGGTGGAGAAGACCAGCGGTACAGCCAACCGTCTCCAGAGAGACACAGCCAGAGTCACCAGCCAATACGGTCCCGGATCCTGGAAAGAAAGCCCGGCCCCAGCTAAGGACGGGCTTGACTGACACCTGCCAGCATCCAATGGCAGCTGGCTAAGAGGGTGGAGGAGGCGAGCGGGCCGGGCAAAGCTCGGCCAGCACGACGACCCTGCGAGGCGGGCAGCTGAGAAGCCCGACTGCACTTTGGGGGAGGTGATGAGGTTCAGCCCCATGGGACAAGCGTGGCCTTTCCTGACCCCTTGACCAGCCCTTGGCTGTGAGTCAAAGGGCTGGGGGGGGTTTACAACTATCCCTCTCTTTTCTTTCTTTCTTCTTTCTTTCTTTCTTTCTTTCTTTCTTTCTTTCTTTCTTTCTTTCTTTCTTTCTTTCTTTCTCTCTTTCTTTCTTTTCTTTCTTTCTGATGTGAATTTTTATTTATTTCCATGATTAAAATACAATATTTCTCTCTCTCTCTTTCTGATGAATTTGTATTTATTTCCAAATTTAAAATACAACTTTCTTTCTTGCGTTTGCTTGCTTTTTCTTTCCTCCCCTCTTTGCTCCTTCCTTCTCTCCATTCCTCCCTCTCTCCCTTTTCTTCCTTCCATCCATCCATCCTCCCTCCTTCCTTTTTTCCTTCCTTCCTTCCTTCCTTCCTTCCTTCCTTCCCTTCCGGTTTTTGGGAAATTAAGTTGGGGTCTCAAGGCCAGGCTGTTCTGTCCCCAGGAATCGCCCACCGGTTCCTTTGTGGAGGGTAACAGAAGGGAAGATTTATTTTATTTTATCATATTTATGTACCGCCCTTTCCCGAAGGACTCAAGATGCCCAATCCCCAACTCTGAGTCTGCCTCGGAGGGACGAAGTTTCCGTGTTACAGCGCAGGAGGTTGCCTGCCTGGCTGCAGGGCTCGCAGTGACGCCCAAGAGCTGCGCTGCTCTTTGCCATCCTGGGCGGCCTCCGTGCCCACAACCCCCAAGCCCTCTTGGCCCAAGGCTGCCTCAGAAGAGCCAGTCTGGGACGGAGCCCCGTGGCCCTTGATGGGGGGAGGAGGAGAACTGGGGGGTCTTTGGTGCTCTCTGAGCCGGGCGGTTTCCTTGCAGACGTTGCATGGCCCAACTAGGGAACATCATCAGTGCTAGACAGGAGTGTGAGAGGAGGAAGAGGAGGAGGAGGACTGTGGGGGTCCTTGGGGCTCTCTGAGCTGGGTGGTTTCCTTGCAGACGTTTCATGACCCAACTAGGGAACATCATCAGTGCTAGAAGGGAGGGGGGTTTGTGGAGGAGGAGGAGGAGGAGGAGGACTGTGGGGTCCCTGGTGCTCTCTGAGCTGGGTGGTTTCCTTGCAGACGTTGCATGACCCAACTAGGGAACATCATCCGTGCTAGAAGGGAGGTGGGTTTGCAGGGGAGGAGGAGGAGGAGGAGGAGGAGGACTGTGGGGTCCCTGGTGCTCTCTCAGCTGGGTGGCTTTCTTCCGGACGTTTCATGACCCAACTAGGGAACATCATCAGTTCCATAAGGGCGTGGGGTTTGTGGAGCGCAGGAGAGGAAGAGGAGGAGATGGGCTTGCTAGGGAAGGGCAAGCCCAAGGGGGGGGGGGTCCCCTGCTTGCAGGAATCCCTCTCCCCCAACGTACCTGGAAGAACTCTCGGCAGGCTGCCGCGGCGCTGCGGAGGAGCCCCACGAGTTGTCCAGTTGCCCCGTAGAGGAGCTCCAGGGCCGCCAGGGCTGCCCCACAGGCGCTGACGGTGGGCAGGGCCTGGGGAGGGAGGCCGCAGAGCCGGGCGGCCAGCGGGAGGAGGGGGGCGCAGAGCAGCCCCACCTGCCGGGTCTTCAGCAGCCGAGCGCAGAGGGCGATGACCGCGGCCTGCCCTGCGAAGGACGCAGAGGGAGAGAGGATCCGTCTCGTCCACCGATTCCCCGTCCATCTTGGGCCACGGGGACGGGGGGGGAGGGGACCACGTAAACTCCCCCCCACACACATTTTCCTCCTGGGCTGCCTCTCCCTCCTGCTGAGACTTCGCCCCTCCTGCCCCCCCTCCGCTCTGGAGGGCCCTCCGAGGTCGACCCAAGGCTGAGTTTGGCCTGCTGGGTGAGCCTGGGCCAGCCATTCTCCGTTGGCCCCACGGAGGATGCAATGGCAAATAGGACCCCTTGCGGACGGAGCCTGGTGAGGGAAGGGGAGGCCAGGCAGTGGCCAAGAGTCAACTTTCCTTCTTCCTTTCCCTTCCTCTTTCTCTCCTTCCCTCCTCCCCCCTTTCTCTGCTTTCTTCCATTCTTCCTTCCCTCAGGCCTCCATCCTTGTATGTATATCCTCCCTCCCTCCCTCCCCTCTTTTTCATCCCTCCGTTTCCTCCCTTCCTCTTTCCCTTCTTCCTCCCTCCCTCCCTCCCCTTCCTTCCTCCTTCTTTTCTGTCCCGCCCTGTTTCCTTCCTTCCTTTCTTCCTTCCTTCCTTCCTTTCCTTCCTCTCCTTCCTTCCTCCCTCCCTCCCTCTTTTCTGTCCCGCCCTGTTTCCTTCCTTCCTTCCTTCCTTCCTCTTTCTTTCTTTCCTTCCTTCCTTCCTTCCTCTCCTTCCTTCCTCCCTCCCTCTTTTCTGTCCCGCCCTGTTTCCTTCCTTCCTTCCTTCCTTTCTTTCTTTCCTTCCTTCCTTCCTCCCTCCCTCTTTTCTGTCCCGCCCTGTTTCCTTCCTTCCTTCCTTCCTCTTTCTTTCTTTCCTTCCTCCCTCCCTCCTCTTTTCTGTCCCGCCCTGTTTCCTTCCTTCCTTCCTTCCTTCCTTCCTTCCTTCCTTCCTTCTTTCCTCCCTCCCTCCCTCTCCTTCCTTCTTCTCTTTCTTCGTCCCTCCCTCCTTTCTTTCCTTCCTTCCCTCCCAGTCTCTTTCCCTCCCTCCCCCCCCTCCCTCCGCTCTCTTTCCCCCAGGCACAGCACCGTCTGCCTGAGCCAAGCCGGAGCCCTCGCCAGTTTCCAGCAACAGGGCAACCAAGGAAGGCCATCAGGAGACCCCTCCCCAACCCTCCCCGCCTCCATTCCTCACCAGTCAGCGCAGTGGCAAAGTGCCCAAGGGCCACCCGGTCCTCGTAGATGGCGCCCTGGAATCCCCGCTCGGCCTCATGGTCAAGGTAGTCCCTGGAAGCCAGTGCGTTTAAGTCATAAATAAATTCGATGCATCAATACAAAGAGCCCTGCGAGGTAGGCTGGGCTAAGGGGAGCAACGTGCCCGGCTGGCGCAAGGGGTCCCCGGCTGGCGGAAGGGATCCCCGGCGAGCTTCCGAAGGCTGGATGGGGGGGGGTCTCCCCACCCCTCCTCCTACGGACTTTCCTCCCGGGGGTGGGGTGGGGACCCCCGGAGCGCCCCACTTACCAGGTGGCCTGGTGGGCCAGGTAGAGCAGCAACAGCGCCACCAGGTGGAGGTAGAGCTGCACCAGGCAGCGGAGGGGGAGCAGCACCACCCCCAGGCACAGCAGGTGACCTCAGAAAGGGGGGGAAGGAAGTTGCATTTCGAATTTTTTTTTCTTTAATTCTTACTTTTATCCCGTCGCAAACCGTCTCTTCCGCAGCGAGATAGGCGGCCGGGGTGTGTGTGTTATAGGTTTCAGGAATAAATACGAACACAGCTGAGCCCAAGCTTTCCGTTGCTAAGCCAGACACGTTAAGCGAGCTTTGCCCCATTTTGTGTTGTTAAGTGAGTCACTGCACTGGTTAAGTCAATCACACGGTCATTAAGCGAATCTGGTTCCCCCCCCCCCTTGACTTTGCCTGTCAGAAGGTCGCAAAAGGGGATGATCACGACACACACACACACACACACACACACACACACACACACACACACACACCAGGGCACAGTGCGACCGTCATAAATGTGAATCAGTTGCCAAGCATCCGAATGTAAATCCCGAGACCACAGGGGAATGCTGCAATGGTCGTTAAGTCAGAAAAACGGTCGTAACTCCGTGGCAACTCCAAAAGGTCACTAAGCAAGCCGTTAAGTCGAGGGCTACTTATATAGCAACGTCGGTGGCACAAATGCGGGCAACGCACCTGCATCTTTCCCCCCCTTCCCCCACCTGCTTTGCCTGCAAATGCATTCTCACAACTGCCAGCCGGTTAAGCTTTCTCAGAAATGTTGCTGATAGCTCTCTCTCTCTCTCTCTCTTTGTGTGTGTGTGTGTGTGTGTGTGTGTGTGTGTGTGTGAGAGAGAGAGAGAGAGAGAGAGAGAGAGCGCCACCCCTTTTCCTAGGTAGAGGTGTGGGTGTGTGAGAGATTCCCGCCCCATTTCCCAGGTAGATGTGTGTGTGTGTGTGTGTGTGTGTGTGTGTGTGTGAGAGAGAGAGAGAGAGAGAGAGAGAGAGAGAGAGAGGGAGGGAGGGAGGGCGAGCGCCACCCCATTTCCCAGGTAGATGTGTGTGTGTGTGTGTGTGTGTGAGAGACAGAGAGAGAGAGAGAGAGGGAGGGAGGGCGAGCGCCACCCCATTTCCCAGGTAGATGTGTGTGTGTGTGTGTGTGAGAGAGAGAGAGAGAGAGAGAGAGTGAGAGAGAGAGAGAGGGAGGGAGGGCGAGCGCCACCCCATTTCCCAGGTAGGTGTGTGTGTGTGTGTGTGTGTGTGAGAGAGAGAGAGAGAGAGAGAGAGAGAGAGAGAGAGAGAGAGGGAGGGAGGGCGAGCGCCACCCCATTTCCCAGGTAGATGTGTGTGTGTGTGTGTGTGTGTGTGAGAGAGAGAGAGAGAGAGAGAGTGAGAGAGAGAGAGAGGGAGGGAGGGCGAGCGCCACCCCATTTCCCAGGTAGATGTGTGTGTGTGTGTGTGTGTGAGAGAGAGAGAGAGAGAGAGAGAGGGAGGGAGGGAGAGAGAGAGAGAGAGAGCGCCACCCCATTTCCCAGGTAGAGGTGTGTGTGTGTGTGTGTGAGAGAGAGAGAGAGAGAGAGAGCGCCACCCCTTTTCCTAGGTAGAGGTGTGGGTGTGTGAGAGATTCCCGCCCCATTTCCCAGGTAGATGTGTGTGTGTGTGTGTGTGTGTGTGTGAGAGAGAGAGAGAGAGAGAGAGAGAGGGAGGGAGGGAGGGCGCCACCCCATTTCCCAGGTAGAGGTGTGTGTGTGTGTGTGTGTGTGTGTGTGTGTGTGTGTGTGTGTGTGTGTGAGAGAGAGAGAGAGAGAGAGAGAGAGAGAGAGAGAGAGCCACCCCATTTCCCAGGTAGAGGTGTGTCTGTGTGTGTATGTGTGACTCCAGCCTCCATTTCCCAGGAAGAGTGTGTGTATCTGTGCGTGACCCCTGTCCCATTTGCCAGGTAGTTTATGTGTGTGTTTGTGTATCTGTCTCTCTCTCTCTCTCTGTGTGAGTGTGTGTGTGTGTGTGTGTGTGTGTGTGACCTGCGTCCCATCTCCCAGATAGAGGTGTGTGTATATGTATAGCATATACGTATAGTATGTATGTATACGTATAGAGTTGTGTGCGCTGGAGAGGGCAAAGCGAAATCCAGCTGTGTCACCTAACCCCCCCTCCCCCCTCCAGGCTACGCATCCTTTTGCGGGTTTGTGCCTCTCTTTGCTGGGTTAACGGGGGGGGGGGAAATCATCGCTCTAATTCCGCCTGGAGCCCCCCCACCTGCGGCTCCTGCGCCCCAACCCCCGCCTGCGGGAGAAGGCGCGTCCCGCGGGCTCTCCGGGTGGTGCCCTTTCCGCGTCCTCACCGGCGTAGTAAAGGCTCCACAGGCGGCCGCCCCGCAGCTGAAGCCGCCCCGCCAGGGGGCGCCCCGTCTCGGCGAAGGCCTGCACGTCCCACCGGTAGAGCAGGTCCAGGAGGACGAGGGGCGGCAGCCGCAGCACCACCTCGGCCAGCCGCTCCAGCCAGCCGGGCATGGCGCGGGCTGTGGGACCCCCGGCCGCCCCCTCCCCCGACACGCTCCGCCCCCCGGCCGCCTCCCGCGCTCCGACTGAAGGCGCGGCCGCCATCTTGGGTCAGGGCACGGCCGAGTGTGGGTTTTTTTTTCCCCTCCCCTTTTTCCCTTGGGCGCCACGTGGCGGCGCGGAGGCGCAGTTTCCGCGCGCCGCCATGTTTAGTGAGGGCGCGGGAGAAGGCTCGCTCCTTCCGACTCCTACGCCTCCTTGGGCGCCCTCTGGAGGCGGTGGGAGGAAACGCCCTTTGCCCGCAGCTGGGTTGGACTAGCAGACCTCTGGAGGTCCCCTCCCGGCCTCAGGATTTGAGGAAAAGCGCCGGCCGCTCCGTCTGAGATGGATAAACCAGACCTATCCGGAGATAATCAGGGAGTTGCAACCTTTGCAAATGGAATCAGGGCCGCGCAATGAAGAAGCCGCATTGATTTGTGACCTAGTGTTGGTTTGGGTGCCCTGAACTCTTGCTCGATGTGAGGCTTTTAACCGGAGTTTCTGACTGCAGCCTTCCAGTATTTGAGGGGCTCCACGAAGAAGAAGAGGGGGTCAACTTATTCTCCAAAGCCCCCAAAGGCAGGAGGAGAAGCAACGGATGGAAACTCATCCAGGAGAGAAGCAACCTGGAACTAAGGAGAAACTTCCTGGCAGTGAGAACAATTAGCTTGCCACCGGAAGTTGTGGGTGCTCCATCGCTGGAGCTTTTGAGGAAGAGACTGCACAGCCTCTTGTCGGAAATGGTAGAGGGTGTCTACCAGGGGGGAGTCGGACTAGAAGACCTCACAAGGGTCCCTTCCGGCTCTATTCTGATTGATTGACTGAACGAATCACTGCAGTTGCTAACCCTGTCGTGAAGTGAATCTGGCTTCCCCCATAGACTTTGCTTGTCAGACGGTCGCAAAAGGGGATCACGTGACCCCGGGACGCTGCGACCGTCGTATATATGAGCCAGCTGCCAAGCGTCTGAATTTTGATTGTATGAACATGGGGACAGTGCGACGGCCGCCTGTGTGAAAAACGGTCACAAGTCACTTTTTCTGTCGTCGTAACTTTGAATGGTCACTAAACAAATGGCTGTAATTCAGGAACTGCCTGTACAGTGCTCCGTCACTGGAGTTTTTAAAACCAGACTGGACAGCCAGTTGTCTGAAATCAGTGCTTTTTTTTGTGAAAGAAAAAGGTGCCGGAACTCACACCACGTCATACAACCCGCCTTGCCTACCCTACAAGGTTCCATCCAGAAAAGGTGCCGGAACTCCATTCTGAGCGTTCTATGAGAAAAAAAGCCCTGTCTGAAATGGTAGAGCGTCTCCTGCCTGAGCAGCGGTTAGATTATTAGAAGGCCTTTTAAGGTCCCTACTAGCTCTAATTTGATGGATTGAAATGGAGCCAAGAGTCAAACGGCCACGTCCCAAAGGTGAAGGCCCCACACCCATTTGCACCACTCTGGCGACCCCGAGGACACAGATAAAACCCTCCAGGTGGCCACGACGACTCCCTAAAATAGGGGTCTTCAAACTCGGCCCTTTTATGACTTGTGGACTTCAACTCCCAGAATTCCTCAGCCAGGCGTGCCTGGCTGAGGAATTCTGGGAGTTGAAGTCCACAGGTCATAAAAGGGCCGAGTTTGAAGACCCCTGCCCTAAAAGAAGGCAAAGGACCAGGTTGTCTGCAAGGAGTATAAATCCTCCCATTTCCCCCACCATCCACTCAGAGCCGAAGAAGCTCCTGGGAGGAGAAGCGAAACGTCTTCAAAGAAAAACAAGGAAGTCCAGTCACTTCCTGAAAAAGCACCTTCGGGGCCTGGAGGACAACAGTAAATGTCATGTTTTTATGCAGCCAGGAGGGGGCGCCAATGTCTTTCCTATGATAAAAGACGCTTATGGGGCCTTGTTAGGAATTAAAAGCCTAACCTGGTTTGGGTGAAATACATATAATATGGTTGTGTACCTTTAAGAAGAGAAATTTTATTTTATTTATTTTTTATTATTTTAATTCCATTTATATCCCGCCCTTCTCCGAAGACTCAGGGCGGCTTACAAGCTTAGCAGTAGCCTTCATTCTATGTATATGCCTGCTTATTAGGGCTTTCACACACACCCCAAGCGGCATTATTACAAAGTCAGCTTATTGCCCCCAACAATCTGGGTCCTCATTTTACCTACCTCGGAAGGACGGAAGGCTGAGTCAACCTTGAGCCTGGTGGGACTCGAACCTGCACTAATGGCAGGTAGCTGGTGTTACTTAAGGAGGCATTAGCCCACTGCTCCACCATGGCCTAAGGGTGTGACTAATTCTATTCTAATTCTAATTCTATTCAGCATAAATGAATTTCAGATGTTAGACTTACTATCTCTCTCTTGTGTTTTTTCTCTGACTGACTTGTTACTGTGTGTATTGATATTTGACTTTTAACTGGTAAGGATTTTTTGACTTTGACTTTGTTTACTCCTAAATTGTTATTCAACGGTGATTCTTTGTTACTGACCTTGGATTGAAAACTGGACTATGTGTAATTGTGGTTTTTTTTTGTTTTGTGTTATATTGTCTGAGTAAAAATATAGTTATGATACAACTCAAGTTAGTTTGCCTTTTACTGTTTGCTTAAAGGTCCCAGTACACTTTATTTTATTTTATTTTATTTAATAATATTTATATACCGCCCTTCTCCCGAAGGACTCAGGGCGGTGAACAGGGCAAGAATAAAAAATACAAAGTTACAAAAATTAAAAAAGGATTAAATATATGCCCACTAAAAACAGTAAATACAATATTAAAACATTGTGCATTGCAAGCCTTGTATAAGGAAGGCATTCTGCACATTCAAATTTTGTTTCGTATTAACAGGCCTTCTCTTCCTTCTTTGCGCCTTGCAAATTTGGGATTTCTAGACCCGGGAGAGAGGATCTGGTTAGCGTCAGGATGCCGCTGAAATCATTCCGAATACCAGTGCAGGCAGTTCCTGAATTACAGCCATTTGTTTAGTGACCATTCAAAGTTACGACAGAGAAAAAGTGACTTGTGACCGTTTTTCACACAGGCGGCCGTCGCACTGTCCCCATGTTCATACGATCAAAATTTAGACGCTTGGCAGCTGGCTCATATATACAACGGTCGCAGCGTCCCGGGGTCACGTGATCCCCTTTTGCGACCGTCTGACAAGCAAAGTCTATGGGGGAAGCCAGATTCACTTCACGACAGGGTTAACAACTGCAGTGATTCGTTCAGTCAATCAATCAGAATAGAGCCGGAAGGGACCTTGTGAGGTCTTCTAGTCCGACTCCCCCCTGGTAGACACCCTCTACCATTTCCTACAAGAGGCTGTGCAGTCTCTTCCTCAAAAGCTCCAGTGATGGAGCGCCCACAACTTCCGGTGGCAAGCTGTTCCACTGGTTAATTGTTCTCAATGTTAGGAAGTTTCTCCTTAGTTCCAGGTTGCTTCTCTCCTTGGTTAGCCTCGATCCGTTGCTTCTTGTCCTGCCTTCAGGGGCTTTGGAAAATTAAGTTGACCCCCTCCTCTTCTTTGTGGCAGCCCCTCAGATACTGGAAGGCTGCTACCATGGCACTAGTCCTTCTTGTCTCTAGACTGGCCATTCCCAAATCTGCCACCGTTTTTGGTATGTTTTAGCCTCCAGGCCTTTAAGCATCCTAGTCGCTCTTCTCTGGCCTTTTCCCCAAAGCCTCCACATCGGAAGAGTCCCGTCCTTTTATCCCTTCCTCAGTGGAATTGGCATCCCTGGCAAACGCCACACCTGCTCTGCCTCGAATTATCCACGCCACTTAAGGCCGGACTCCCTGTTTTCGACAGGCAGCTTTAATCAAGTTTTTTCCACGGTCCCTTTTGCAGCGGCTCTCCCGAAGGATGCCGTGAAAATGGCAATTTGCAGAGATCGAGGAGCGAGAGAGAGTGTGTGTGTGTGGGGGGGGGAACGGGACGGGGAATGCTTTTCCTGCGCCGGGAATGGTTTTATTAAGTGATTGACGTTTGACATCTTAATCCACCGGGTGGTTTTGGCTGGCGAGGGAGAGAGGTACTAAGGGGAATGAATCTGGAGGAGCAGGTGGGGACAAAGATGGACGGGCTTCTCCCCTTCTCGTTCTCCCGCCCGTGTGCAGCGCAACAGAGTGGAAACATCTGATGAGGCTTCCCAGGAGACTCAAACGAGGCTAAGAAATTCATTAACACAATGTAAGAACGTCTTCAAAGTAAAAAACCAAAAAAACCCAAAACTCCAGATGTTGCCCAGTGTAGCAGTTCTTAGCTATGCAGAAGGTTTGTAGAAGGAAAAAAGAAAAAAAATCCGCAAACAAACGAGGATTTATAAAAAAATTTTTTTAAAAAAAGGCCATCCTGTTAAAATCTGTGCTGCAATTTTTCAAGACGTTCCATGCTGGGCTTTCGATTTGATCGAATACACTGGAGGTGTTGCAATGTCCCAATGAATTGTTATGTTACACAGGCTCTCAGATTCGGCTCGTGGCCGCACCTTCACACATTCCCAGCCCAGATCAACAGCCACACACACAAATCCCTTTGAACCCAGTGCTAAGGCAGAACTGGTGCTTTACAGTAGTGGGAGATGCAGAGGATTTAAAGGAAGAGCAAAACTGCGCGCGCGCGCGCACACACACACACACGCACACACACAGACAGACAGACACACTGTCAGGACCCACCTCAATCCACATCTTAGGAAATAAGAACTCTTGGATGCAAGTTTAGTCCAAAAGGAAAATGTTTACTAGGATGGAATCGATTGTGGCAATACAAGACGGAATCTAACAAAGTTACATTTCAATCCTATATAAAGCATTCCCATTTCAGCCCCTCCCCTCATCCATTTGGTCAGATGTCAGGCCCTTCCATGGGAAAGGGAACTCTCCTTGGTTTTATGGTTATTGCTTCCCTTTTTGTTGTAAATGAAGATGCAATCCGATCTGTCACTTCCCCTCCCTCCCCCAGTTCAAATGTTCCCTGTTGTTTGAAGATGCCTAAAGTCTATCCTCTCCCCCCTCCCTTCGGAGAGATGGCAGAATCTCCAGAATAAGCACATTGTTCTACCTATACATTTATGAAATGTGATATAAATGGATTCTGACACACACTCTGTCCTTCCAAACTAGGCTGGCAGGCACTAACCAGCCTCCAAGTCTGGGCCCAAAGATGACTCCAAGAACGAATGAATACAGAAAAGAGAGATACTTTTTTCATTTTTTTTTACTAGCCCTTTAAGTTGCCAGATAAGACAATGCTTTTATCTACAAAAGAAAAAAGAAAAAAGCAGGACCAAGAAGAGATTGGAATAGCGATGTCAAAGTCCTGACTCGGGCTACTGTGTTTAAGCGGCAATTTTATCGTTTCCTTTGTACTCTCGCTGAGTTGATCAAAACTACTCATCTTGGCTCATCGTTCTGCCAAGGGCTAGGACAGCCACCTCAACTCCGGAGTCTTCTTGCAAATGCCCTTCTGAGGTTCATCACACGGATAATTCATCCAGCATTTATAAGGGGCCTGACACCTGCTGCTCATGAGCACACACGGGTTGTCTTTGGGAGGTTGTGGAAACCCATCGACCCAGTAACTGAAATGGAGAAGCAACAGCTGTCAACCCTCCACACAAAATAAGTGTTCTTTTGACAGAATAACAAGAGTTGGAAGGGACCTGGGAGGTCTTCTAGTCCACCCCCCCTGTTCATGTATGCGACGCTATGCCATTTCAGACAGAGGGTGGTCCAGTCTCTTCTTAAAAACCTCCAGTGTTGGATCATTTACAACTTCTGGTGGCAAGCTGTTCCACTGGTTAACTGTCCTCACTCTCAGGAAGTTCCTCCTTAGTTCCAGGTTGCTTCTCCCCTTGATTACTTTCCATCCATTGTCTTGTCCTGCCTTCTGGTGCTTTAGAGAACAGGTCGACACACACAGACACAGACACAGACACACACACACACACACATCTTTTTTTGCATCAATGAAGGAGAATATTTGAAATGAGGGTTGAGTTGTGGGGTCCTTGGTGCCCTCTGAGGTCAAGAGGGTTTTTTTTTTTGCAGACATTTATTACCCAACTAGGTAACAGCACCAGTGCTAGAAGAGAGTGGGGTTTGCAAAAAGGGGGAGGAGGGTGGAGGTGGAGGAGAAAGAGGAGAATGAGTGGGGTCCTTGGTGCTCTCTGAGCTTGGTTGTTTTCTTTTAGACATTAAGCAACCAAACTAGGTCTTTTCTACAAACCTCCCCCCTTCCTTCTAGCACTGATGATGTTCCCTAGTTGGGTCATGAAACATCTGCAAGAAAACCACCCAGCTCAGAGAGCACCAAGGACCCCACAGTCCTCCTCCTCCTCCCAAACCCCCTCCCTTCTAGCACTGATGTTGTTCCCTAGTTGGGTCATGAAACATCTGCAAGAAAACCACCCAGCTCAGAGAGCACCAAGGACCCCACGGTCCTCCTCCTCCTCCTCCTCCTCCTCCTCCTCCTCCTCCTCTTCCTCTGCAAACCCCCCTCCCTTCTAGCACTGATGATGTTCCCTAGTTGGGTCATGAAACGTCTGCAAGGAAACCACCCAGCTCAAAGGGCACCAGGGACCCACCCACACATTGCATCATCTGCCCCCCCCCCCGATGTGAAGCCTTTCCAAGCTGTAGACAAACTGAAATGGTACACTTACGTAGGATAGGCTGGAATATTGGAGTTAAGCCAAACAAATGTATTCTCCTTGGGCTGATACCTGTATCCAATCCAGAAGTTGCCGTATCTGGAGGCAACCGATGTTCCTAAAAATGCCTGGAAAAATGAAATCACAAATTCTTAGGGTGAGTAAGGCAGAGAGATTCTCACCTGGAACATTTTTTTAAAAAATCAGAGACAGCACAGAATCATCAGTGGAGGGAATACGTAGAAGCGGAAATCCAATCCATAATAGGGTATACGTAGAAAAGAAGCGAGGTATGTCAGATTCCTGAAGAAATGCAACAATTAGAACGAACCAAGGAGAAAGCTTGGGTGTAATTTGTTTTCCCCCACTATAATTTTATCAAGGAGTTTATCAATCAAGTAAGAATAATACAAACCCCAAGACAGAAATACATAATAAAATACATACAAACGCACAGAACACTTTTTAAAAAGTGCAGGAAAAAACTCAAAATAATAATACAAGTTAATAATTAAACGTGAGAGCTAACTATAAATTAATCCATTGCACCCAAAAACAACAATCATTGCCCAATCCCATTAAAAAAACAAAGCAAAACTTTAGGCATCACCAGAGATTAGCAAATTAATGTTCCTTTTTTCTACCAGCAATATTTAAGTCCCACAAATAAAGTTCCAGTAACTGCTCTCTTGTAATCTTTTTGTTTTTTCTCTCAAAATCCTTGACCTGAAAACCTGGCTCTTTGAGCTATCTGGTCTGGACTGAGGGGTTTAACGTTTTAAAATTGTGATTTAATTTTTGCGGCTAGACTTAATTTAATTTAATTTAAATTTTATATTGGATTGTTTTTAAATTTTGCCTTGTAAACCGCCCTGAGTCCTTTGGGAATAGGGCAGTATATAAACCGAATAAATAAATAAATAAATAAATCTTTATCGAAATCCTTTTGTAGGTCCAGAAAATTAGCTCCAGTAAATCTCTTATTTATTAATATTATTTATTTATTTATTAATATTATTTATTTATTTATTTATTAATAAATAAATTAATTAATAAATAATTTATTAATATTTAAAATTTAATAAATTAAATATTAATATTTAATTTATTAATATTTCTATACCGCCCTGAGTCCTTCGGGAGAAGGGCGGTATAGAAATATTAATAAATTAAATTAAATTAAATTATAGCCCAATATAAAAAAATAAAATAATCCACATTGCTTTTTTGGTTTATTATTTACATATCTTTTTAATCTTTAAGTCATAGCACAATGTATTTGTAAATCCAGTATTTCCGTTCTTCCTTACTAGTTGCAGTTTTTAAATCCACCTTAAAGTCCATTTTGATTTTATTTAATGGCACTTTTTGAGTAATGCCTTTTGGTTCTGTGATAGAGCTACATAGCTCAAGATCTTCTTTGACCCAAGCATTGAACGTTTCCTATAAACTAAAGCGTTAAAAAGGGCATCTGGTGTCCTTTAGTCTCCAAATGTCAACATCTTGTTATCAGCTCATAAACAAAGAAATATTTTCCCATAAGAGAGGATCCTTTTAATTAACAGAATAAGAGAATAGCAGAGCTGTTGGAAGGGACCTTGGAGGTCTTCTAGTCTAACCCTCTGCTAAAGCAGGAAACTCTACACCACTCCAGACAAGCAGCTGTCCAGTCTCTTCTTATAAACCTCCAGTGTTGGAGCACCCACAATGTCTGGTGGCAGGTTGTTCCACTGGTTAATTGTTCTCATTGTCAGGAAATTTCTCCTGAGTTCTAAGCTGCTTCTCTCTTTGATGAGCTTCGATCTGTTGCTTCTTGTCCTGCCTTCTGGTGCTTTGGCGAACATAGGGTGTGCCCCCCCTAGTCCTTCCCCCGCACATGCGTGCTAGTCGTTTCCGACTCTAGGGGCCGGTGCTCATCTCCGTTTCAAAGCCGAAGAGCCAGCGCTTGTCCGAGGACATCTCCGTGGTCATGTGGCCGGCACGACTAGACGCCAAAGGCGCACGGAACGCTGTTACCTTCCCACCGGAGCGGTCCCTATTTTTCTACTTGCATTTTTACGTGCTTTCGAACTGCTAGGTTGGCAGAAGCTGGGACGAGTAACAGGCGCTCGCTCTGCTACGCGGCACTCGGGATTCGACCCGCCAAACTGCCGACCTTCTGATTGACAAGCTCAGCGTCCTAACCCACTGAGCCACCGCGGCCCTTGTCTTCATTAAACTAGACGTACCCAATTCCTGCAACCATTTTTTTCATACGTTTTAGCCTCCAGTCAAGGGATCCTCTTTGTTGCTCTTCTCTGCACTCTTCCCAGAGTCTCAACATCTTTTTTATATGGCGGTGAGCAGAACTGGGTGCTGATCCCTCTCCTGCACCCCAGGCTTGAAAGCACAAGGACAGCTTTCAGTCAGCTCTCTTGCTGTCCAGAGGTTCTCCGGAGACCATCGGTGCCAGGAGAGGAATCCGCAATGGGCACAGCCCATTTGAGGTTGGTGTCCTTTTCTGCGAAAGGAAGGCCGGGCTGAGGGTGGGGACAGAGCAAAAGCCGAAAGGAACAGGAGAAAAATAGTGCACTTACTTCCTCGTCGCTATCCCGAACCGACACGATTTCAGCTTTCAGGCTAGTACAGCGGTTAACCCATTTTTCCTGCTGAAGCAGCTGGTCCCCAAAATAATACATTTTACCTCTATAGATTATCCAGTCTTTGGAGAGTTTGCCTTGGAGGTCCTCTTTGAGCCAAATCGGGATTTTGACGTGGGGAAGAGAAAAGAGAGGGGAAACCCACACAATTTAAAAGAAGCAGGGTTAGGTTAATATTTTCAACGTAATTTATTGAAACGTGTTATTTTTTTAAAAAAAAGAAAAAAAGCCCCCAATTCAGAGGCCCCCAACCTTTGGGGCATCAGCAGGGACCGGCTCTGTGGAGAGAGGTTTTTCCGCAGACCGGAGGGTGCGTGGTTTTGTGTGTTGCCTGCAACTCGCGGATGGGGCTTTGCTTGTTTGTGTGGATCGGTTGCTGGCAGGCCGCGGCCCGGTACCGGTCCACGGGCCGGGGGAGTTGGAGACCCCTGGACTAGGAGGTAACCGAACTTTCGAGCTGTTTCTTTCGGCGCTTAAGGTAACTTGCAATTTTGGATTGTCTGTTTCGTACATTTTCTCATAAACGTTTTGGGGTGGGATGTTCACGGCTTCCCAGATTTTCATTGCAGGAGACTAGTATAGTCCTCAATTTACAACAGTTTAGTGACCGTTCAGAGTTACAACGGCACTGAAAAAAGCGATTTGTGAGTGTTTTTCACCCGTATGACCTTTGCGGCATTTCGATGGTCAGGCGGTCAAAATTCGGATGCTTGGCAACTGGTTCATACTTATGACCGTTGCTGTATCCCGAGGTCACGTGACCCCCCCTTTTGCGACCTTCTGAGAAGCAAAGTCAGCGGGGGGGGGCGCGATCCAGATTCGCTTAACAGCCGTACATAGTACATAGAAAAATAAGGTCGCTGGCCTGATTGTCTGTGGAGATTCTCCATCCTCCAGGTCAGGGTGGTCCCCAAAGGTCCTTTTTTCAGGAGGCAACTAGACTTTCTTGCTTTTCTTTGAAGACGTTTCGCTTCTCCTCCAAGAATCTTGGAGGAGAACGGGAAGATTTATACTCCTTGCAGACAGCCGGTCATGTGCCTTCTTTTAGGGAGTCGTTGAGGCCACCTGGAGGTTCACCTGTGTCTTCAAGGTCAGTTGAGCGATGCAAACGGGGGTGGAGCCTTCCCGGAACAACAGAGTCCTTTCAGCAGTCCCCAAAAGGCTCCACACCCATTTGCACCACTCAGGTGACCCTCCAAGTGGCCTCAACGGCTCTCTAAAAGCATGCAAATGGCCAGCTGTTCTGCAAGGAGCATAAATCTTTCCATTGCCCACCATCCAGTCAGAGCTGAAGAAGCCTCTGGGATGAGAAGTGAAACGTCTTCAAAGGAAAAACGAGAAAGTCCAGTGGCCTCCTGAAAAAAGCACCCTTAGGATCTCTGCCCTGCTAACTACCTAGCCAGGTGGGCCCCTTGGCGCAGGTGGCCCCTCGTGAGCATGTCTCGGGGCAGTTTTTTTCTCAACCTTGCCTGCTTGATGATATGTGGATTCCGATTCCCAGAATTCCCCAGCCAGCATGTCCACAACACACCTGCAAGGTGGCAAGGTGGAGAAACCCTGCCTTAGGGAATGTCTTTAGCCATGTCTCGGAAAATGCCATCCCTCTATCCAGGTTATTTATTGCAAACTGGGACAAACTGTCCTGGACCCACCCCTGGACCACCCCAGGAGGAGTTTGAGTCAGCAGAGGACAAAGCGGAGTCGAGCGATGGCCTGGATTGGGGCTCGGAGAGTGCGAAGCTGATGGAGCAGCCTCAGCTGGGTCGATCGGATGAGTGACAGTCTGAGCCTGAGCAAGGTGAGTTGCCAGCAGGCTTCAGGTGAGGACCAGGAGCAGCTGCCACTCATCAGCAATGAGCAGAAGGGGGAGTCCACACCTTCTCCTGATCCAAGGACACGTCGAGCAGAGAGGAGACAGGCACAAGGTTGGTCAGCTAGACTATTCGCGAGGAGGCATCCTCACCTCTCGTGAAGGGCTGCACCAGCATTGCCTACTTAATCCTGCCCTGAGGACTTGAGCCTTGCTGGAGCAATGTCTGTGGAGATTCTCAGTCATCCAGGTCATATAGTTAAAGCACCTTTGGGATTACTGCAGTAACGTGCCCAGTTTTGTGCCTTGGGTGCTTGTGCATTGTATCCTGATCGTTTGACTCATGGACTGCTTTCCTGGACTTCGTGTGTGCTCACTGGACTCAGTTACCCAATGACTCTTTCCGTGCCAAGCTCAGAGTCCAAACCTGTGCAGTGCATCTGCTTTTCTGTTTGCGTGTGTTGTGCATGTGTTGAATAAACACCTGTAGAATGCACGCTGTACGTACAGGTGTGTGGGGAGCGTGGCAGCACACAAACTTACCAAGTGCACTTTCAAGTTCTTGATGCTTTGTAGACAACACCGCCAAAGGTATCGTCAACTTCTCAGCCTCCAGGATCAAATCGGTATCTGAAACGTGTGTAGCAAGAGCACCAGCTCAGATCTCGACTGATCAAAATTGTTATTGGTTGATCGAAGCATAAAATGCGGAATACGTACGAAGAAAAATGGAAACAGAGGTAAAGCTGGGGAGGAAAAGGGGGAAGAAGGAAAAGTCTAGGGCGGGGGGGGGGAAGCAAAAAAAAAAAGGCACTGACTTCCGACTCCTTTTGGTGCAGTGGAATAAGGTAATATAAGTAGTCCTCAACTTATAACAGTTCATTTACTGACTGTTTGAAGTTACAATGGCACTGAAAAAAGTGACATTTTTCACACCGTTGCAGCATCCCCCGTGGTCACGTGATTTATATCTGGATGCTTGACAGCTGATTCATATTGGTGACGGTTGCTGTGTCCCGGGGTCATGTGGTCACCTTTGGCAACCTGGCAACCAGCGAAGACAATGAGGAAGCCAGATTTGCTTAACAAGTCCCTTCTTTCAATCCCATTGTAATTTTGAACTGTCAGTAAACGAGCTGTTGTAAGCCGAGGACCACCTGTACTGCTGCTTTCAGCCTATTAATCTATTAATAAAAGACAAAGATCCCTTCCTGGCTCTCTGGCTGCAGAAATTAGGAAGGAAGGAAGGCGGCTGATGAGGTAATTAAATGGAGAACTTGCCTCCGAGCTCAGTAGGGGGCCCGGCCACCCAGTGCCCCCTTTTGGCCATTCCGCTTGAGAACTTTGTTGCAGCCTTCGATTGCTGTGCTGCAGGGGTCCCCAACCCCTAGGAACTGGGCCGTGCAAACATCTGTGCCTGTGTGGGAACTGGCTCTAGCTCTGAATGGAGCTGAGCATTTACTGGCCGGCTGCCCTCCCTGACGCCTATGCAGAGTTTGCAGCAGATAAGTTCCCTTTTTGCGCCCTAGGAGAGAGAAACATCTGCTGCTACCCAGAATTGGACTCTCAATTTTCTGAATGGGAGGTGAGTGTCTTCACCACGATGCTGCTCGCTGTACTGTACATTATGCTGTGGAAATAAACTCTCCTCTTGTCCAAGCAATTTACCCAGTATGTTTCTTTTGATCAGGGGTCTCCAATCTTTTCGATTCCATGGGCTGGTGGCAGTGGCGGTGGCGGCTGCTTCAGTGGTTTTGGCGGTGGAAGGGGATGGTTTGTGCATGCAACCTAAATCCTACGCATGCACAAACGAAGCTTTGTGCGTTTGCCTGCCTGGTTGGCTGCCTGTTCCTAATGGGACATGGGACAGTATTGGTCCACAGCCCAGGGCTTGGGGACCCCGCTTTAGATGACCCAGCCTGGATTCATACCCAAAACGTTCTTCTAGCAAGGGCGCGCATGAAGTGTGCGCATGAGTGCCGGTGCAGGGAGATGGGGGAGAGTGGGTGCTGGTGGTTGTGTGCACGGGTGCAAGCAGAGGGTGGTCAGGGAAAGAGGGAGCAAGGAGTGGGGGGTGGGGTGGGGGTATGGGGAAGGAGGGCACCGATTGGTGCGTGCATGAGTGTGAGCACTGGAAGGGCCAGGGAAGGGGGTTGCTGGAGGGGTACAAGCAGTGGTGGGATTCCATCCATCTGTCTGGATGCCGTTTCTGGAAGCCCATTCTGGGCCTGGGGAACAAAAAATTAGCCACCGGTTCTGCCGAAGTGGTGCGAACCGGCTGAATCCCACCACTGGCTACAAGTCAGTGAAGGGAGGAGGAGGACATGATATGTACACTGTCACGGTTCCGACAAAGAACTTCAAGGCATTGTTTACCTTAAAGAATCTTTTGTTATACTCACATAGCTTCAGCACTTACATATTAGAAGCCAAGATCTGAGTTTTCCTCCCCGAACACATCTTATCAAACCCAATTCCCTCCCTTAATTTAACGTCATTAATCACATTCTCCAATTAGTTTAAGATGCAAACTTCCCCTCCTGTTTAACAACCCGCCAAATTCTTCTCTTCTCTTATTACAAACAGTCTTGAGATACATTCTCCCTACACCTCCCCCCCCAAACTTCCACTAATTC
Source organism: Vipera ursinii (assembly GCF_947247035.1). Classification (NCBI taxonomy): domain Eukaryota; kingdom Metazoa; phylum Chordata; class Lepidosauria; order Squamata; family Viperidae; genus Vipera; species Vipera ursinii. The sequence goes on from NC_139521.1 coordinate 75,917,405, forward strand.
TAGGTCCAAAAATAATACATGAGTTAAAGGAAGGCTACATCTCCCCATGTTGTCAGGCAAGAACATCTGATGTTAGCAACATTGACATCCACACGAAGCAAGAACAAGGATGAGGAAGATTTAAAGGAGCAACTTGTGACTTTTCCTGCTGGCTTCCCTCTTGGTGTTCCCTGTGGTGGGAAGCCAGCAGAAGGAAGTTGGCATCATTATTTCCTTTCGTTGGTTACCTTCTTGGCAAACGTTTGTTTTTGTCCAGGGAAAAGAACCAGGTTCAAACACAAAGGGTTCAATTTTACTGATTTATTGCTCAAGCCAATGCACAGGAATCTTCTCAACTAATGGTTTGCACCTGGGTAAAGCTAGATAGCTTTCGACAGCATTTGGGGGGTGGGGATTGGACCTTGTTCTCTTGTGACTACATAGACTCATAGAGACTCTAAACTGATTCCTCATTTGACTCCTCCCTCTGGCTCTGTCAGTCTCTCTCTTATGGTTTTTCTCCATGTGCACAGCTTCCTCACTTAGCAACATAAATTTGGGGCTCAGTTGTGGTCGTAAGTCAAGGACTACCTGTATTGGGTTCATCTTGAGATCCAGGGATTGAAAGTAAAGCTGAATATATAATAGGTAGGATTGGTGGTGGGATTCAGCCAGTTCATACCACTTTGGCAGAACCGGTAGCTAATTTTTTGTTGCCCAAGCCCAGAATGGACTTTCGGAAGCGGCATCCACACAGAGAACTGGTTGTTCAACTATTTGAATCCCACCACTCCTTCCTTCCTTCCTTCCTTCCTTCCTTCCTTCCTTCCTTCCTTCCTTCCTTCCTTCCTACCTTCCTTCCTGTGGTGGGATTCAGCCAATTTGTACCACTTCGGCAGAACCGGTGGCTAATTTTTTGTTGCCCAGGGCCAGAATGTACTTCCGGAAGCAGCATCCACATAGAGAACTGGTTGTTCACCTATTTGAATCCCACCACTCCTTCCTTCCTTCCTTCCTTCCTTCCTTCCTTCCTTCCTTCCTTCCTTCCTTCCTCCCTCCCTTCCTTCCTTCCTTCCTTCCTTCCGACCTTCCTTCCTGTGGTGGGATTCAGCCAATTCATACCACTTCGGCAGAACTGGTGGCTAATTTTTTGTTGCCCAGGGCCAGAATGGACTTCCGGAAGCAGCATCCACAGAGAGAACTGGTTGTTCACCTATTTGAATCCCACCACTGCACGTGACCCTGGGATGCTGCAACCGGTTGCAAGTGCAAGGTAGCTGCCAGTGGCCCATTTTTGTTCATGTGACCCCGGGTGAGGAGATTAGGCTGAAGTGGCCAAGGCCCTTCTTCCATCCTGCCCTAACCCATGTGCAAATTTACACCTTCAGAATGGAACTCCTTACTTACCGTTAAGCAAGTCGTAATTTGGATCCACGGATACCATATAGCTCCTGATACTTGCGACTGCTTTCCGAAGAGAACCGTGTTTTAGCTTTTCCATCAAACCTACAACAGAGATTTATTATCAGGTGGGCTTTTTGACCGTGACGAAATCTTGCTAACCGCACATGCTCAAGGAAAACAGAGTTTAGTGCACCTCCTTTAAAGGTTTCTTCCCCGTGAAGTCACAAATTGAAATTTTGACTGCAAATACAGGTGGGTGCCTTCTGAGCCAGCAGTTTCTCTCACTGAGGTTGGCTTTTCATTCATCGTTACTCTGATTGCATGAAAGCCGACGGGCCCATCCAGGGACACAAACGCACCCAAATTCTTCTCCAAAGTTTCAAGTTTGTCGTGGAGATTTGGGGGAGCAGGAAAAAAAAAGGCCTCTAAACTCAGAAATCGATCGGAAAGAAATTTTAAAACTTACACAGAGCGCCAATCCAAGAGGTGCACAGAAGCAGACAGAAGAGGATTATGAAGCCGACGATGACCAATCGGTGGGCTCCGGCGATTGGAGCTTTCGTGACTGCGGTTAGGGAAAGCAAACGATTAAAAAAATAAATAAAAATCCATTCAGTAGTAGCAGGAAGGATCACCCTACCCATCTTCACGATGCGTTTTCACTTGCCGTGGGACCCTAATCTGCAGCTGCTCCAGAACTGGGCCCTTGGCCGGCAAACTAAGCAGAAGCAGCTTTCATGAAAAGCTCACTTTTGAAGGCCATACAAAATAGGCCCTTTGCTGTATGGTGGTGTTGGAAGAAAAATCAGGTCCAGTTCCAAACTGGGAGAGAGGTGCTGGAAATAAAACGGAGGCTGGCTGCTTAGGAAAGAAGATTTACTGATGAGCAGAACCCACGGCAGCATGCAGTTCGGGGACAGCTGACAAAATGGAGTTGAGAGTAGGTGGGTTTTTATACATTCTGTTGTGATTCAGGGTCAGCCTGTGGGTTCAGCAGTTGGGTCGGACGACTCAGAGGAGGAGGGGGGTGTTGAAGAGCTTGCTGAGGGGGTTGGAGAGCTTGCTGATGAGAGCCCTCAGCCAGACCCCTCCCACCTGGTCACAACGGAGACCCAGCTGTGTGAGCCTGACAGCGTGGATGAAGATGACCCACAGCTGGCCCTGTTCAAGGACGCCCGACGCAGGAGGCAGTCAATCAGGAGTAAACAGAGGAAGGCAATGGGGCACCTCGGAAGGAGGCAGAGAGAAGCCACGCCCTGAACTGTATAAAAGGGGAATGCGTGGGAGGGCTGGTTTGCTGAAGGCAACCGCTTGAATAGTTCCTGTTTCATAGCTCCTGTTTCATGGTTGGTGTCTTGTTTTGCTCTGTTTTATGTTAATAAATTTGGCAGGCTTAATTCCAGCCTCTTGCCGTTTGTAAAGGGGTTGTCCCTGCCTTTTCTGCAGGGCCGGTAGCAGGCTGGTACAGAACACATTCGTTATATGTTCTTTGTGTTTGAGATGCCTGTTCCTTGTGAAATGTATTTTGATCTGAACTTGAGTGTGCCCTTTTAGTATTCTAATGATTGTTGCCTGACTCCCATTGTGGCTGGGAGGTCATGCCCTCTCCTTGGCATGGTCAAAATACATTTCCCAACAAACAGGCATCTCAAACGCAAACTCCAAAGAAGGCATCAAAATCCACCTACGCTCAACTCCATTTTGTCAGCTGTCCCAGAACCACTTGCTGTAGTCACTGAAGTTTCTGGCTAACAATAAACGGAGATCTCCTTTCCCAAATGCAGCCTGCCTTCAGCTCATTTCTACAGCGTCCTCCTGGCTTGGAATAGGACCTGGTTTTTCTCTCCAACAGTTTCAAAATGTCTCAGTTTGAATAAACTTTGGCCCAGTTGCCATGATTTAACTTTTTAAGATATTCAGTCCTCGCGCTTATGATCGTCACGGCATCTCTGCTGTCAGGGGATCAAAATTTGCATGCTTGGCAACGGACATGTACGTCTGACAGTATCCCGGGGTCATGTGATTGCCATTCGTAAAGCAGCGGGTTTCCGACAAGCAAAGACGATGGGAGGGAAGCCAGATTCGCTTAGCGACTGCCTGAGTTCACTTAACAACTTCAAAAAAAAAAACCCTTCATAAAGTGGGTGTGACTTACTAAACAACCGTTTTGCTTAACCATGGAAATTCTGATCTTGATTGTGGTCAACTACCTGCATGGGGCACTGAGATCCTCACAGAGATTCTTTGGAAGAGTAAAAATGAGGCAGAATAAAAACAGCTTACCTTTCGGTGGTACACTGGGAGCCATGTTTCCTCTTCAGGGCACGCCACAAACCATCTTGATTTGTGCAGCTAGAGAATAAAATGGAATATAAAAACAAAGCAATGTTGTAGCGGGGCAGCAAAATGGAAATAGTTTCCCAATCCATTTTAAATCTCCTGTCATGGATCTTGGAGCCTTGAACGACTTGCTTCCAGAAGTTGCGGATACTCCAACCATGGAAGTATTTAAGAAGAGCTTGGACAAATATTTGTCTAAAATGGTATAGGGTTTCCTACCTATGCAGGGGGTTGGACTATTCCAAGGGCCATTCCAACTCTGCTATTTTGTTATTCCGTATAATAACAATAACAATAACAACAACAACAACAACAACAACAACAACAACAACAACAATAATAATAATAATAATAATAATAATAATAATAATATAAAGTTGGAAGGGATCTTGGAGGTCATCTAGTCCAACCCCCTGCTCAGGCAGGAGTCCCTACACTAGTTTAGTTTAGTTTTAGTTTTAGTTTTATTTAATTTATATACCGCCCTTCTCCTTGGTGGGGACTCAGGGCGGTTCACAGGGCATATATAAAAAAGACAATACAAAAATTAAAAAAAAGATTAAACCCATGCCCAGTTAAAAACAGTGAACTATTTCAGACAAATGGCTGTCCAGTCTCTTCTTACAGTAAAAACTTCCAGTGTTGGAGCATTCACTGCTTCTGGAGGCAGGTTGTTCCACTGGTTAGTTGTTCTCACTGTCAGGAAGTTTCTCCTTATTTCCAGGTTGCTTCTCTCCTTGATCACTTTCCATCCGTTGTTTCTTCTCCTGCCTTCAGGCGCTTTGGAGAATAGCTTGGCTCCCTCTTCTTTGTGGCAGCCCCTGAGATATTGGAACACTGCTATCATGTCACCCCTCGTCCTTCTCTTCGTTAAACTACACATACCCAATTCCAGCAACCGTTCCCAATACAGTATGTTTTAGCCTCCATTTTAGCCTATATTTGTACAGAAAGTCCTCAACTGATTGAGGAGTGCCTACTATACTTTTGCTTCCTGGTGGATTGCTTATACCAGGGGTCTGCAACCTTGACCGCTTTAAGACTTGTGGAATTCTGGGAGTCCACAAGTCCACAAGTCTTAAAGCGGTCAAGGTTGCAGACCTCTGGGTTATGCCATCCGTGTTCTTGGGGACTGGGGATTGCTTCCTGTTGTGGGTCACAGCCCTCTGGAAGTAGCCAGGTCACCCCTGATCTGTCCCTCCCTCTATCAGGTTTGGCATTTTGGATTGCCTGACTGCTTCTGAGGCAAATGAGGGGTCTGGCCAGGCATGGACAGTCTCCTCATGGGCCTTGCTCAAGAGCCTCACAACAAAACGCAACAATCTGAGGGAGATGAGCAGTTCAGAAATAGGGTGGATAAGGAAGGAAGGAAGGAAGGAAGGAAGGAAGGAAGGAAGGAAGGAAGGAAGGAAGGAAGGAAGGAAGGAAGGAAGGAAGGGCCTAATTTTCTATTTAAAATTGTTTTCAGGTGCAACATTTCCCCCCCTCCAGCCCTAAAGATCAAAACAGCCACTTCAAAGTCAAAGTGCATAATGGTTAAGATGATGGGCTGGAGACTGTCAACAAGTGAGTGGAACGACTTGAAACAGACCAGTGACGGATGTCATTTGTACTAAAAGCAGCCATCTCCGAAAGTTTTGAAAAAGCCATTTATCTACCCTACCCCCATGGTTAAGAGATTGCGCAACACTGTCAATCCTTTAAGTTGTAAAAACCAACCAACCAACCAAGAAGAAATAGGAAGATGGCAGCTCTTGAGCTTCTAAGCGAAGCAACCTTGAAAAGAAATGTACTTCTATTCCCCAACTGGGTGGGGAGAGTAAACATTTCACCCAATTTCTCCTTAATTCCTCCCCCACTCTATTGGGAGAGCGTAGTGGAAGTACAAACAGAATCCCTAGGGGTCCCTAGACAATCTGTAGACCCTCCATCTACTCCCGAGGTTGAGCAGGTGAGAAGGACCAACCTACTAAGACCTTCTCCTCCTTCTTCCTTTTTCAATTTTTTTTTCTTCTCCCCCTCTTGGTACCTATGGCTGGATCTGTGCTAGGACTGTTGGCTTTCTTTATGATGCAGATTATTTGGCTTCTGCTGCTCTCCAATTGGCTGGCTACTCTGCCCAATCGGCATTCGGTATTTAGCTTTCAGCTTCCTCTCTCTGGCCTTTTGAAACTGGGACAGGAATACTATTAATTAGACATCAGTAATTAATATTATTAATAATTAAGATCAATAGGAAGCTTTTGGTGAGGAAATGGAAAACTGGACACCCCGTGGAGAGTGGAGACATTGTGGTGGAAAACAGCAGCTGAAATCTCTCCAGAAAAAGGAGAGATCTTGAGTTTGCCCAGACATATTCCGGACAGCTGATTTTGGGGTTTCTTTCTTTCTTTCTTTCTTTCTTTCTTTCTTTCTTTCTTTCTTTCTTTCTTTCTTTCTTTCTTTCTTTCTTTCTTTCTCTTCTTTCTTTCTTTCTCTCCTTCCTTCCTTTTCTTCCTCTCTCTCTTTCCTCTTTTCTCTTTCTTTTTCTCCTTCCTCCTTTCTTCCTTCCTCTTTCTTTCTCCTTCTTCCTTCCTTCCTTCCTTCCTTCCTTCCTTCCTCCCTCCCTCCCTCCCTCTCTCTCTCTTTCTTTCTTTCTTTCTTTCTTTCTTTCTTTCTTTCTTTCTTTCTTTCTTTCTCCTTCCTTCCTTTTCCTCTCTCTCCTTCCTCTTTTCTCTTTCTTTTTCTCCTTCCTCCTTTCTTCCTTCCTCTTTCTTTCTCCTTCTTCCTTCCTTCCTCTTTTTCTCTTTCTTTCTTTCTTTCTTTCTTTCTTTCTTTCTTTCTTTCTTTCTTTCTTTCTTCTTCTTTCTTTCTTTCTTTCTTTCTTTCTTTCTTTCTTTCTCTTTCTTTCTTCTTTCTTTCTTCCTTTCTCTCTCTTTTTCTTTGAATACTAAAGTGAAGATCTTATGATTTTTGTTTTTGTTTTATCACTTTTTAAAATACTAAATAACAGCATTTTCCCGTGGGAGGAGTTCTTATAATCAGTTTCAGTATCCTAATCCTTTAATCAAACTCAGGATCCCAAAATATCCTGACAGACTTCTACAATGGGCCCTATCCAACAAAATGAGTTTCAATATGGAAAAAAGCAAAGTTTTACATTTAGGCAGGAAAAATCAAAGGTATAAGTACAGATTGGGCGAGACCTGGCTTAAAAACAGTAGCTGCAGCCAATTTTGTTCACCCTATCACAAAAAAGATGTGGAGACTTTGGAAAAAGTGCAGAGAAGAGCAAGTAAGATGGTCCAAGGCCTGGAGACTAAAACATATGAAGAACGGCTGCAGGACTTCGGTTTGGCTAGTCTAAAGAAAAGAAGAAATAGGGGAGACATGATAGCAGTATTCCAGTATTTGAGGGGCTGCCACAAAGAAGAGGAGGGGGTCACGTTATTCTCCAAAGCACCAGAGGGCAGGACGAGAAAGAATGGTTGGAAACTGATCAAAGAGACAAGTATTTATTTGTTATTTATTATATTTTATTTTTATTTTATTACATTTATATACCGCCCTTTCCCGAAGGACTCAGGGCGGTTTACAGGGTGATTAAAAAACCAAGATACAAAAGTTAAAAACAAGTAACCTGGAATTAAGGAGAAACTTCCTGACAGTGAGGACAATTAACCGCAGTGGAACAGCTTGCCACCAGAAATCGTGGGCGCTCCATCACTGGAGGTTTTTAAGAGGCTAGACAATTTTAGCAGTATACAGGTTTGGATACAAGTAGTCCTTGATGTACGGCCAGCGTTGAGCCCAAAATTTCTGTTGCTAAACAAGTTAAGTGAATGTTGCCCCACTTTAAGACCTTTCCACAATTGTTAACTGAATGACTGCCGTTGTTAAGTTAGTGTCGTGGTTGTTAAGTGAATCAGTGCAGCTGTAAGTTAGTGACCCTTTTGTTAGGTGAATCTGGCTTCCCCATTGACCTTGCATGTTGGAAGGTCACCAAAGGGGATCACGTGCCCCCGGGACACTGCGACCATCATAAATGTGAGCCAGTTGCCAAGTGTCTTAATTTTGATCAGGTGACCGACCATAGGGATGCTGCAACGGTCATTAAGTGTGAAAAACCATCATAACTCACTTGTTTGGTGTTGTTGTAATGTGAACAGTCACTAAATGAACTGTTGTAAGTTGAGGAGTGCCTGCATTCTGTGTTGGAGAAAATAATAGAAAATAATGGGTTTGATCTGTGTTTTAAATGAAGCTCCATGTCATACTCCCCAAGAGCCAGCAGGTGGTGCAATTTGCAAATGGATTGAAAACTTGGAATTTATGACAGATTTCTTCAACTCAGCCAGGCTCCCAGACAGGTGGGGAGTAAAACAAGAATGAAATTTAATAAGATCCACGGTATTCAGGAGCAGCTGCAACAGGTATCAAAAAAGTAGGATGCACCCAGAAGCATGCATTTACAGCTGATGTCTTTTTTCTTTAAAAAAACCTTCTGATACCAGTTGACAATAACAAAAGTTAAAGCCTAATTTATATGGATTCCACGAGGGTGGGTGGGTGGGGTGGGTGGGGTGGGGCTAAGATGAACCTAACCTTCTCTACTGAAATTAAGCCCAATTTCCATATATCTTGCACCAATATCACTGAAAGAATGTCACATTAAAAAGTCATTCTGGAGTTTGTCAAGGTTTCCTCTAATCAAGCATTTTATTTTATTTTATTTTTTATTTATTTTATGTTATTATTGCTTTATCATTTTAGTTTATGATTTTAGTTTGGTTTGGTTTGGTTTCTCCCTGGAGCAAAATTTAAGATGTAGCTGAGAACTTTACTAAAATAATCAAGCCCACAGATAACTACCCCTTTCTTCTCTTTCAAATAGGGACCAATGACACAACAGCGAACCGAGAAACAATATCGAGAGTTTTTGAGGGGCTTGGCAAGGAAGTTAAGAAGTTAGGGGCACAAGGGACATTTTCATCTGTACTTCCAACAAAAGGTCAACATCCAATGAGGCAACAAAGGATGTTAGAAATGAACCACTTTTGGATGAACCTCATCTGCTTTTGCCTAGAATGGTGGCTTGAAGTCCCGTGGGATTGCAGCCCCAGAAACTTCTAGTCTCCATGCAGAACAGCTCGATTCTGCTGCCCCAAATCCTCCCATCAGTGTGCAAACATACCTCATGTGCACTTAATGACCTGCGCATCTGATTAGTGAATGCGTGGAGTTTTCACGTTCATTTTACGTGGTTCACTCCGACGAATCTTGGGGTTGTGAATGTAATGGGCAGGCTCCATTACATTTGTAACTCGACTACCTGTACATAAATGACCCCACACAAAAGGCTTTGAACTACCTCATAAAAAATGGACAGCCCTGAACAGGATTTACACTTCACATGGCATCTGCCAGGATTCCCTGTATAAATGGGGTGTCCTGTACTATCTTCCCCTCAGTGGGATTGAGGGGGTCCCACATCAAACTGTAGATCATGTAGACCATGACCGGATGTAAGCTGAAAGCGTCTACACATCCAGTTTCTGATTTGTTTCATATAAATGATGCTGAACTTCAGTGGTTAGATGATCTAAACATTGGTATCTGAATATAGATTTTTTTAAACATTTATATTTTATTGTGTTTTTAATTCAGCTGAAATGCTAATACAGATATGGGAACAGTTGCCGGAATTGTGTATGTCTAGTTTAATGAAGAGAAGGGCCAGGGGTGACATGATAGCAGTTTTCCAATATCTCAGGGGCTGCCCCAAAGAAGAGGCAGTCAAGCCATTCTCCAAAGCACCTGAAGGCAGGACACGAAGCAACAGATGGAAAGTAATCAAGGAGAGAAGCAACCTAGAACTAAGGAGAAATTTCCTGACAGTTAGAACAATTAACCAGTGGAACAACCTGCCTCCAGAAGTGGTGAATGCTCCAACAGTGCAAGTTTTTAAGAAGAGACTGGACAGCCATTTGTCTGAATTGGGATATTGGACTAGATGACCTCCAAGGTACCTTTCATCATCATCATCATCATTATCATCATCATCATCATCATCATCATCATCATCATCATCATCATCATTATTATTATTATTAAACTTTTATTCATAAAACATGAAACTCAGTCAACTGAATACTCAAACTGACTGGCACTAACGGTTGACAAGGGTTGCTGCCAGCATCCTAGGTATCAACCAGATCTCCTTAAAATGTAAGATGTTCCAAGTAGCGCAGTTTTTTGTAGCTTTGCTGGAGTTATTGCAGGAAGCTACAATTTCTTGATGTATTTTGCAAAGTTTTTGGACATAGTTCCTAGTGCCCCGATGACAATGGGTATCACCGTTACACATTTCATCCATAATCGTGCAGTTTCGATGGCTAGGTCGCAATATTTCATAATTTTTTCCAGTTCTTTTTCTTCAACTCTGGCATCTCCTGGTACAGCAATATCAATCAACTGTATGCTTCGGTTCTCTATGACTGTGATATCTGGCATGTTGTGTTCCAAATGGTGATCTGTCTGTATTCAAAAGTCCCACAAGATCTTCACCCTCTCATTCTCAACAGCTTTTTCCACCCTATGCTCCCACTACTTTTCGGACACAGGCAAGTCATATTTTTTACACAATGCCAAGTGGATTAATTTAGCAATTCGGTCATGTCTAGCTTTGTAATCAGTTTGCGTGATTTTGCTGCACTCACATATTAGATGTGAAACAGTTTCAACTTTGCCATTGCAAAGTCGGCAATTTGGATTGTCAGTGGATTATTGTATCTTTGCTTTCATGGCATTAGTTTGTAGTGCTTGTTCTTGAGCAGCCAGTATTAAGCCTTCCGTTTCTTTCTTCATGGTTCCCATCTTAACCCATTCCCACATCAAGTTGTTATCACATTTTCCTTCAATATTTTTAAAATGCTGTCCATGCAAAGCTTTGGTTTTCCATCTATTTAATCTGTCATCCAGCTGCTTCTACCTGCTGTTGGATTCCCCATGTAACAAAGAATCCAAAAGCAACTGCTGTCATTGCAGCTAGACAGGAACACCATCAACTCAAAGGAGGCCAAGGAGGGAACTGGAAGAGGGACTTTGGAATGTTTGACATCATCAGAAAAAGAGCTGTCAGTTTGGCTGAGAGGAATTCTGAGCTGATCCGGGAAGATACAAATGAGGGGGGCTGACGTCAAACCGGTTGAGCTCCCGGCATCCCTGGGGCACTCTTCTTCACGTGTGGCTGCTGGGCTGACATTATTGATTGACTAAGCCATTGTGATGTAATATGATACAATAACTGAGGTCAGAGGTCTTGCTCTGACTCACAAAGCTCCACTTGGTCTTTGCACTAGACAAGTGGCAGTCTGATTTCAATCTTTGGGTAGCAACAAGGATGTTCTCGGTGTCATCTCCTTCCTTTATTCTGAACTAGTAAGCACATCCAAAGGTTGCCTTATTGATTGGGCGTCTGGGTGCATGCAGATGTCATGTAGGCTCATGAGAGAACTTGCAAGATGGGTGGGGATATCGCAGACGAATAGTGAAAATGCTTCAGATGTGGTTTAGTAACCCTCACATCATTTGAGAATCCTTCCGCTGATTTCTACGAAGGTTTTAGGGCTCAATTTCCTGGTAGTGGTCTAAGGATCCTGCACATTTTCTCCTGTTTGGATCAAGGAGAAGGAAGATGGAGGTCCTAGCAGTCATTCTCTTTTTCACATCCTAGATAATGGGAGGGAAAGTTACGGTTTTGCAGGAAAGGTTCTACGGTCAGAAATCAACCAGAGTGAACTAGTCCAAGAGTCATTACAGGCCAGTTAAGATACTTTGCAGACTGAGGACCTAGCTGCAAAAGGTTGGGTGGTCCATGCGGAGGTCTGGATTCTGGGTTTTTAATGACATAAAAGTTTAAACTCCTTAGGAAGAAGTTTATTATATTTCTGAATATAGTTTTTTTTAAAAAAATAACCTGTGTCATATTCTATAAACTCCAATATAGGATGAATGATCATTTGGACTAAGAAGATAAAATGGCACCCAAACCACCCCCCACTCCTCCACGTATGTTGCTTAAGCTCTTCTTATTTCCCACCTCTTTCTACAAAGCATTGCAGATGCTGCCTCCTTTTCCATAACATCTCCATCAAAGTTAAGTCTAAAGGATGTGTACTCCCAAACTACTCAATCGCACAAAAAGATTTTTTCAGGGATCTAAGTGCAAGAACTTGGCGGTCCTTTAGATAGTGTCTTTTGGGTGCTGATGATGTTGTCGGCTTTGCCTGGTGTTGTTTAATGGTGCTGTTCCATCTGCTGCCTTCTGTGCTATCCAGAGCTTCTGAGTCATATTACAGGATATTGATGCTTATTTCTGAAAAGCAACTCTACCTGCATTGCAAACTAAAGATTCTTTTTTCTTTCTCCTCCTCCTCCTCCTCCTCCTCCTCCTCCTCCTCCTCCTCCTCTCCTTCTTCCTCTTTTACCCCTCCTCATTTCCACCTCCTCCTCCCATGCAAATTGTTGAAAGAAAAATCTTCATCAGGGTCCAGTCCAAGCTGGGAACAATCAAAATGGGGACTGCTTTAGAAAGCAGTTTGTGGCTGATGAGCGTTGGATTTTTTCGTGAGAGGGATTGTTGATTCTAGGGATCTTTGTCTTTCTAATCCCATCAGCTTTCTGGTTTCAATCTTTCTGTCTGTCAAAGGTCCCAAGCCCAGACCTGAGCCCAACAGAAATATAATCACTATGGGACCAAGGAAAACTTGGTTTATTCAGGCTGGGAAAGTAAAGGCACACTTTGGCTTACAAAGTGTTAACCAGCAATCACAAAATAAAGTCAGCGCTGGAAGTTACTGCCTCCCAGCACCCTAGATGGATACCGTGCCCCACCTGGACCCACCCCCGCCCAACTAACCACCATCTGGAGCTACGATGAGGAGCAATCATCCCACAGCTACATTCCTCTTCTTCTAGCACGTAGCCTGTCCAGGACTCAGTTATGTAGTTTACAAGCCTGGCAGCAAGGAAAGGCAAGGACCAGGAGCAGACTCAAAAGCCCCACCTGTCAACTCTGCTAACATTGGATGTTTCTGCACTGACAACAGATGGAAATGTAGCCATCTTTTCCCTTTCGCTTTTAGAGTTAGATGATGCTGGGAGGGGGGGGGGATGTGAATGAGAGTCTAGCTGCACATAACACTAAACCTAGTGTGAGAATCAAGGTTACTGAGCCCAGAGTTGATAAAGAATTGGTGGGCTGGAGAGCTGGAGAGGAAGCCTGCACTTCAAGCTAATTGGGGAATGTGATTTATGACTGTTAATTGGAGGAGGGAATTGTGCTTTGATACTAGGTGCTCAGGGGAGGGGAATTCAGTTCTTGGCTTTGATTATGTAAGTGCTGATCTTCTCCGATCAGCCGTTCTGTGGACTGCCAAACAGCTGAGCTGACAAAACAGGAAGTTCCAGCCGTCCCCCATTGTTCTGCATGTTGGCTGGATGGCAGCCGGCTCCTGGGCTTCCAGCGGGCTACCGCTGCCCAGCTGGGTTCCCAGCATGCTGCTGAAGGCTGTTGCCGTTGCTTCCAACTTAAGTTAAAAAAAAATCCAAGTGTGATGTCTTCCCTTCCAAGGCTGCCGATATGAACTGTGGCAAGAGTAGAGCTCTCACCGCATGGGCTTAGAAAGTTGCTCAACATTTCCGTCTCTGTTGAGGGATGCAAAACTGTTCTTGGGCCATTAGGCAACGGGAGGGGTCCTTTGCTTGGAATGCATGAGACCGCCTTCCAGGAAAGAGCAGGGGTCGGGGAAAAGGAATGGTCAGCCTCACAACTGATTAAACTACCCATTTGTCTTCTTCCAGCACCTAAGAATGTTTTCGAGCGATTCGGTGACTACCTGGATTCAGATAAAGGCAAACAAAGAACTAAAATACTGGTTTTCCTCTTCTTCGTTCTTGCTGTGGTGATGACCTGGCTGTGTAAGTTGTCTTCTTACAAGAGATTGATAAAGGCTTTTTTTGAAGGTCCTGTGGAATTTTCTTCAACAGGAGCACTGATTTCTCTCCCCACATGCAAAAGACTCTGTATTCTAGTGGCTTGGGTATAAATTGAGAGCAGACCCAACTCCTGACTAGCACTGATGAAGTTCCCTAGGAGCCCTCATTTCAACCCTGAGCTACAAATATTCTCCTTTATTGTCACCTCCCACAGATTTCAATGAATTTTGGCCAGGGAACAATTCAGTTTCTCTCATTCACAATCAGGAAACCTTCATTGGCTCTGCTTTGCCTGCTTAGGGAAAATAGCTTTGGTGATATTTTAGCAAGTTCTATTCAACTTCCTTGAAATCAACATCCCAAATCTTCTGACGCTTGTACCAACTAGAATGGCACCATTTCTCTTCTGAAAGGCATCCCAACTCAGGTGACTAATAATATCATAAGAGAAAGAACTGGCATAGAACCACTCTAAAACTACATATTGTGCTTCCCTGAAAATAAGCCCCTCCCCTAAACTCAGACCTACCCTGATTTTTTTTTTGAGGGGGGGCTAATATAAGCCCTACCCCAAAATAAGACCTAGTTAGGATCCTGTCCATTCTGTCCCACCTCACTGCCGCAATGGGGCAGGAGGCCACGCGGCACATCGCACCGTTGCCACCACAAAGAGGCGATGCAGGTGGGGGAGGGGGGAGCTGTGCTACGCGCTCCACACCCTCTTACCAGTACTTCATCCCCTCCCCTTCTAGGCCATTCTTTGATCAGCAACCTTTCACTCCCCTCCTGAGCCGGACTGCCATGCTATGGTGGATGGGATGGGCGGGGTAGACCCGGTTCCCCTCCACCAGTTTGGATCCAGGAGGGAGTGACAGCCAACAGCTCCACTGCCGCTGTGCGCCACTGGAGGGGCTTTCTTTAAGCTTCGCCCACAGATTACCTGCCCAGGTGCAGCAGCCACCTCTTTGGCCTCTGCCAACTCTCCCGGCTGCCTGCCTCCACCAGCCCTTCATTGCCTGTCTCGTGGAGAACGGAGAATGCCGTGGCTCTGCGCAGGGATGCAGAGTAGAGAACAGCACTTGCTTGCTGCCTGCACTGCTCCACGTCTCCCTTCTGGAAACGGCAGCCCTGTTTCCTGGAGCTTCTCCTCCCGGTGCAGCTCCTCCCTCTTCCCGAAAGCATTTCTTTGGTAACCTGCTTTCCAGCTCTGGCGCGTTTCTCTCCTGCTGCAGATTTCGCGATAAGTTGGAAGGTCTGACTGAACTTTTTTAGTCCCACAAACTCCATTTCCCAGAAGCAGAAGAGAAATGCGCTAGAGCTGGAAAGCAGGTTACCAAAGAAATGCTTTTGGGAAGAGGGAGGGAGGAATTGCGCCGGGAGGAGAAGTGCCAGGAAACAGGGCTGCCGTTTCCAGAAGGGAGATGCGAGGCAATGCAGGCTGTTCTCTGCTCTGCATCCCTGTGCAGAGCCGCTGCGTTCTCCGTTCTCCATTCTCCGCGAGACAGGAGACAAAGGGCTGGTGGAGGCAGGTGGCTGGGAGAGTTGGCGGAGGCCAAAGAGGCGGTGGCTGCACCCAGGCAGGTAATATGCGGTGCAAAGCTTAAAGAAAGCTCCTCCAGTGGTGTACAGCGGCAGCAGAGCCGTTCGTCGTTACTCCCGCCTGGCTCTGAAACGGCAGAGAGGAACCGGGTATACCTTGCCCATCCCATCCGCCAAGCATGACAGTCCAGCTCAGAAGGGGAGTTAAAGGTCACCGATCAAGGAATGGCCTGTCGGTGGTGGTGGTGGTGGTGAAGTACTGGTAAACAGGTGCGAGGCACGTGGGGAAGCTCCACTCCATCCCCCACCTGCCTTGCCTCGATGTGGCAGCAGCAGTGCGATGTTCCACGCAGCCCCTTGCCTCAAATGGACAAAGCATAACTGGACTGGCAACCACGTGGGCTGCTGGACGGGGTTGTTGGTGCCACTGCCATGAGGCGAGACAAGTGTCACGACAAATATATCCCCCAAATTAAGACCTAATGCCTCTTTTGGAGACAAAAGTAATACAAGACAGGGTCTTACTTTTGGGGAAACACGGTAATAAGAACACAATGGAGACCCCAAAGAAGATGGAGAGACAACATCAAAGAGAGACGACAAGAGCATAAAGAAATGACGGCCGAGGCCACCAGAAGAGCAAGGAGCTTCTTCAGTTCTGAAAAAGAGAATGAGAAGCGGAACATTTTCAAAGAAAACACCAAGAAAGTCCAGTCGCCTTTTGGGAAAAGCACCTTTGGGACAACGATGACCTGGAGGACTGAGAATCTCCACAGAGAGCTCAGGTGCAGGTATCGAGTTAAGCTGAATGTGAGAAGAGACCGACAAAGATCAAGAAACAGACGAAAGCAAGCTGAATGTAAACCCAAATGGTGGGAATTGCCAAGAAGAGAAGCCAAAGCCAAGAAAATAAAAATATCCAGAAGGAACTTAGCAAGGAATTTCAGGGAGCAGCCATAGGAGACAAAAAGCAGGATTCTAATGACTACCGCTTTTATTCTTAGGTTTCATCATTTGACTTTTCAAGAGCTGTAAACTGAACGTAGTCCTCCACTTACAGCACTTCATTTAGTGACTGTTCGAAGTTAAAACATCAGGCTTTCGCACTTATCACCATTGCAGAAGCCCCATGGTCACGTGATCAACATACTTGGCAACTGACTCATATTTATGATGGTTGCTGTGTCCCTGGGTCATGTGATTACCTTCTGAGAAGCAAAGTCAAAGGAGAAGCCAGATTCTCTTAACAACCAAGTGACTAACTTTGCAACTGCAGTGATTCACTTAAGAAATGTGGCAAAGAAGGTCGTAAAATGGGGCAAAACTCACATAACCAACATCTCACGTATCAACAGAAATTTTGGGCTCAACTGTGGTTGTAAGTTGAGGACTATCTATGGTACATAATTTATTTTATTTATTTATTTAATTAAATTTTTATACCGCCCTATTCCCGAAGGACTCAGGGCGGTTTACAGGGCAGCATAAAATACAATATAAAAAGAGTAAAAAATTAAAATAGATTAAATTAATTAAGCCCAACAATTAAAACAATATTAAAAGCTAAAACCCCTTCAGTCCAGGCCTGATAGATCAAAAAACCAGGTTTTCAGGTCCCGGCGAAATGAACGCAGATCGGGGGCGGTCTGAAGTTCCACTGGTAAATCATTCCAAAGGGCAGGCGCGCCCACAGAGAATGCCCTCCCCCTGGGGATCACCTGCCGGCACTCCTTAACTGCCAGCACCCTGAGAAGTCCCTCCCTGTGGGAGCACACAGGACGATGGGAAGTTGATGCCGGCAGCAGGTGTTTCCTTAAATAATCTGGACCCAAGCCATTTAGGGCTTTATAGGTCATTACCAGCACCTTGAATCTCACCCGGAGGGCAACCAATGCAGCTCACGGAGAAGAGGTGTTATACGGGAGTATCGGGAAACTCCCATAACAACTCGCGCGGCTGCATTCTGCACCAGCTGAAGCCTCCGAGTGGTCCTCAAGGGCAGCCCCATGTAGAGAGCGTTGCAGTAGTCTAGTCGAGAGGTCACGAGCGCACGAGTGATTGTGCGTAGGGCATCTCGGTCCAGATAGGGCCGCAACTGGCGCACCAGACGAAGCTGGGCAAAAGCCCCCCTGGTCACGGCTCCTATATGATCTTCAAAACTGAGCCGCAAATCCAGGAGGACGCCCAAGTTGCGAGCCCTATCAACGGGGGGTAACACCTCACCCCCCCATCATTAGTGACGGAACAACCTGGTTAACCCGAGATGCCGGTATGCACAGCCACTCAGTCTTGGCAGGATTGAGACAAAGCCTGTTTCTCCCCATCCAAACCCGGACCGCCTCCAGGCAACGGGACATCACGGCGAGGGCATCACTGGGTTGGTTCGGGGTGGAAAGAAAAAGTTGGGTATCATCAGCGTACTGATGATACCCCACCCCGAAACCAAGACTGAGCTTGCCCAGCGGTTTCATGTAGATGTTGAACAGGAGGGGAGAGAGGACCGACCCCTGAGGGACTCCACAAACGAGAGATCTCGGGGCGGACCTCTGCCCTCCCGTCAACACCGACTGCGAGCAGCCCAGGAGGTAGGAGAACCACCGCAAAACAGTGCCTCTCACTCCCAACCCCCTGAGACGCCGCAGTAGGATACCAACATTGGGCAATGGTGAGGCAAGTCCACAGAATTATTACCTTCAAGAGGTTTTTTTGCTGTTGTTGTTTACACCTCTGGAAAAAGCCCAGCCGAGGGAAGGTGGTACACATGTCGGGACCAACCTATTTTGCAAGGCAGCCCCGTGAGGCTTTGACCACCAGGTTGTCGCAGACAATAATGATCAAAATAATAATATATTCAATTATGACCACTGGGAGGGGAACCTAACACACTACTTCTTCCCCTTTCTCTTCTACAGACCGCTCTGAAATAAATAAGCGTCAGAGTCTTATAGACGCAGTGGCTTCAATTCGAAAATTTGCTGTGGATTATGATCCAAGTTTAGAAGGCAAAACTGGTAAGCAAGGAGCCAGCAGGTTCAGAAACAGCTGCTTGGCTGCAATAAAACGGGACAGCTTTTAAGATCAGGCTGGAGAAGGTGCAACTAGGTTACCAGTCTTATTATTTATTTATTTATTTATTTATTTATTTATTTATTTAATTGAATTTATATACCGCCCTTTCCCGAAAGACTCAGGGCGGTTTACAGGGTGTTTAAAACGAAAAAATACAAAAGTTAAAAACAATTTAAAAAAATTATATCAATCCCTAAAAAAAATAAAAACCCCAGTTAAAATTAAAATTAAAATTAAAATTCTCTGCACCTGTGCCACATAGAGGTTTCCCTATTAGTGGGATCAGCCTGAGCACTCAGGATTGGACACAGGTTTGCTAGTCTGCCAAAAGAGCAAACCAGGGCCACTTTACTTGGATGCTGCTTAGGATGTTCTGGGCGAGTTGAGATGTCCAGTTGACAGACTTCCTAGCAAGGCAACCACCTGTTGCACATGGCCCTGGCTCAAGATAGGATGCGGGAATGCACGGAAGCAGGGCCCCTCCGTTGTATGAGCTGGCAACATAATAAATTCTACATTTTTTGAGGTCAGCTCCCACCCCAGTCTGCCTGCTGAACAGAACATCCTCAAATGTCTAAATTTTTATACATAATTATTCATTCAAAATCTTCCAGGATTTCGCCACCTGCTCTCATGGTCTCCTTAAATCCCCCAGAATTTAAAAGAAGTGGGGCGTGGTTTGATTCTTATTGTAGATTTGCACTTCGCATCTCTTGACTTGAATTGCTGCCTGTTTTCAGACCTGGAGGTCCTTGCTGCGGTTCATCGCTTAACATTGGAGCTGTTGAATTGGACCTTAAAGAATGAAGAGCTAGAGAGAGAACTTAGTAAGTTAATCAAGTCTGCAATCCTGAAGCCTAAGACTGTTGAATAAGGAATCTGAAATTCTTGTTTCCTGAAACATTTCTGGAATCTCAAAATGCTCTATAATCTTTCATTTCAAACATGTGACCAAAGCTTATGATATGTGTTGGTTCCAAATAGCTAGTAAATTTGGCCTCTATACCCAAAGTTCCTTTTGCACAGATATAGACGAAACCTCTGGGGTATAATTAGCAAGACGGTAACATTCAAAAGTGCCAAATAGTAACCCTTCTATTGAGCCTGCGATAGTACATACTCAGTTGTTTTTATTGCAAGACATTAATGAAGTTGATAAAGACCCCATTATCATGTGACAGTCACAGCTTTATGAGAAAAGTCCTATGTGTCTGACATTTCCATAATAGTAGCCCCTAAATTTAAACATTGTTGAAAATGAACAGAGGTAGCACTCAGAAATATTTAATAATCCTTAAGGATTGGTTCAGGAGGAAAAAAAAAACCATAATATTGATTTATTGCACAGTCAGCCAGAAGTTCAAACTAGATTTGGCATTTTTATGCTTCTATTGAGTCCTTCCCAAGGACTTGGAATAGACGGATCCGGTTGTTTGGTAGTGTGAAAGGCATCGGTGTAGGTCAAGCGGCCTTTTGCAATTAACCAATGGGCATTTTGTCAATGCTGATGGTGTTCAGGGAGTGCTGCAGTTGTTGTTTTATTATTATTTAAAATTATTGTTTTAAAAAATAACTGAACAGTGCCTCATGGAAGGACAATGAAACATACAACCACTCAGAGTCACCTGGAGCCATGAGATGGACCGTAAATAAATTTAATAAATAAAAATAAAATTAAAAAAAATACAGAAAATTTTTGAAATAATTCCTGGAATTTTAGGAAGAACACTGTACTCCAACAGAAGTATACAATTAACTTTGAATGGTATATTAATTTTAACACTTAGAATATGCTTGTAAGATTTTTTCACTAATATAATCTTTTTGTTTTCTCTATGGATTCAAAGAAATTCTTCTTGAAATAATTCCACACTGGCAAGTTTTCGAAAAAAACCTCTATTTCTTTTCTTCGGTACAAAAAACTTGGCAGGAGTCTCGTGAGGAGTGTATAGAAAGAAACGCCGCAGATTTGTTTTCCTTTATACATCCTGAAGAACAAGTGAGTACAGGCATATATGTTTAGTGAAAACACAATTATTTTTCCAAAATGAAAATCAGTTGCTGGTGGCTGAAAATGGGTGCAGAAGGAGAGCAAGTGAGAGGAAGAGACGCAGAAGGGAGGAATAGATGCTGAATGTTTCCGGGACCGCGTCTCTGTGCTGGCAGGCCGAGTGATAAGGGCAAGAGAGAAAGTGGGTGCGGGGGGGGGGGCATCCTTGCTGAGGCCTGGTCAGGACCCAAGAGGGAAGAATGCAGGGAATTTGCTGGGAAGCTGAAAAGAGAGCCAAACTGCTTGGCTTTGAGGGAATTTTCTTTTGGAAAGATTGATGAGAAGAGCCCACACCTTCCTCCTGGGGTGCACAGGAAAAGGGGAGCCGCGCTGCCTATTGTGCAGAAGAAAATATGGGAAGGGGGGGAAGGAAAGGAGAGAGGAAGGGAGAGGAAGGGGGAGGGAGGGAGGGAGAAAAGGAGAGGAAGCGAGAGGAAGAAGAGAGGGAAGGGAGAAAGGGGAAAGAAAGAAAGAAAGAAAGAAAGAAAGAAAGAAAGAAAGAAAGAAAGAAAGAAAGAAAGAAAGAAAGAAAGAAAGAAAGAAAAAGAGAGAAAACCTGGAACCTCATATCCTAAAACTCTTCCTCCTGTTCTAATCTACTATTGTGTTTAATTGGATCAATAATAGTAATTGTCAGAGGAATCTTGGAGTCCTAGTGGATAATCACTTAAGTATGAGAAGCAGTTTTTGGCAGCACCCAAAAAAGCCAACACAGTTCTAGGCTGCATCGACAGATGGACGGAATTAAAATCACTTGAAGTGTTGGTACCACTTTATAATATCTTGGTAAGACCACACTTGGAATACGGCATCCAGTTTTGGTTGCCACAATAGAAAAATGATGTCGAGACTCTAGAAAGAGTGCAGAGAAGAGCAACAAAGAAGATTGGGGAGGCTGGAGATTAAAAGAAATGAAGAACAGTTGCAGGAACTGGGTTTGTCTAGTTTAATGAAGAGAAGAGCTAGGGGGTGACATGATAGCAGTCTTCCAGTATCTCAGGGGCTGCCCCAAAGAAGAGGGAGTCAAGCTATTCTCCAAAGTACCAGAAGGCAGGACAAGAAGCAACGGATGAAAACTAATCAGAGGAACAACTTAGAACTAAGGTGACATTTCCTGACAGAACAATCAATCACCGGAATGGCCTCCTTCCAGATGTTATGGATACTCCAACACTGGCAGTTTTTAAGAAGAGATTGAACAACCATTTGTCTGAAATGGTCCAGGGTTTCCTGCCTGAGCAGGGGGTTGGGCTAGAAGACCTCCAGGGTCCCTTCCGGTTCTGTTATTCTATTATTCCTTGGAGTTGTAATCTGAAAACACAAGAAGAGTGTTTTCCACGAAAAGACTGTTGCTTTATACCTATAGATCAGGGGTGTCGAACTGCCAGCCCACGGGCCAGGTGTGCCACGTGGAAGCCACGCCCACCCTAGCTCTGACAAGGGGAAAAAAGTCACGATACATTATGACATGTCACCTGATACGGCGAGTTTGACACCTCTGCTGTAGATGCTGGAAGCTCCTGAAGCTTCACAAAGACAGTGATGGTTGGGAAGGGAGAGGATCAGTCAGTCCTTAATGGGGCTGGGGGTGAGGGACGAATCATGGACCACATATGTTCCTCTCTTAAGCCTTAATTTCCAATAAACTTTATATCATTTCATTTCATTTCATTTATTGGATTTTTATACCGCCCTTCTCCCGAAGGACTCAGGGCGGTGAACAGGGCATATAAATAGCGATACAAAAGTTAAAAAAAAGATTAAATAAATTGCCCAATTAAAACAGTTAAATATAAAAACCCATAAAAACCCAGACATTCCCCCATCAGGCCAGGCCAGCTTGTACGAATAAATGGGTCTTTAGCCCGCGCCGGAAGGAGCGGAGACCCGGTGCCATCCGGAGCTCCACCGGCAGTTGGTTCCATAAAGCCGGGGCGCCCACAGAGAAGGCCCTCCCCCTGGGGGCCGCCAGCCGACATTCTCTGACCCGGAGGCACCTCTCCCCCTCCCCCTCCTCTATCTCCTTCCTTCCTTCCTTCCTTCCTTTCCCCCGCATCCATCTCTCTCTCTCTCTCTCTCTCTCCTTTTTCCTCCTCAAGGCCTTTGTAGATGAAGTTGCGAAAGAAAAAAACCGTGACTATTGGATAGGACTCAGGAAGAACGACAGTGCTACAGGTGGGCTGCTGTGGATAGATGGACGCAGTCCAAAACGCACGTAAGTTTTCAAACAAAATCTAATTATGTGTGTAAAGTCGCGTGCTTCACATAGAGACGGACACAGAGCTGGGGTAAAGATGAGTTTATTCTGAACAGAAGGAACTGGGGAAACAGGGAAGCCTGGCGTCTATTTGTACCTGCCCAGGTGGATGGCATCCAATCAGTTCAAACCTGGGCTTCCTGCCAGTGCAGGTGACAATGGGTGTAGATCCTGGTTTCCCCCCAGGCTGACCATGCCTGGGGCTGTCAACAGCTTAAGTCATTAGGCTTATCCTGAGTGAGCAGTCATCGCCGGGAGCTGTCCAGCCCCTCTGCTGATCTGCACCATCAGCCTCCTGCTGTGCTGTCCTTTGTGTATGCTGGGAGGCATACACTGCACCCCTTCCCCCATAGTGAGGAGGATCCTCTGTCGTTCCTTCTTAACTATATACAGCTTATTTACAACTTTTACATTTAACCCTCCAGATTCCTCCTCCCCCCAGGCTTAAGAGCGAACATAATCACTGAGGTAGCTGGGGGCTCTGTGTGTCCTGTTTGATCTTCTCAGGCTTGGCTCTGTAGTGGTTTCGGTTCTGCTTCCTGTTCCTTGGTCTGGTTGTGTTGGTCTGATTTGTGTGTGTGCACGTGTTTCTGTGTTGGCTCTTTGTGACCTGCTGCCCTCAGGCTCTTGCCTACTTTCCTTGTCAGCTCCCTGCCAGGCAGATGGATGCCCCAAAACCCTTCCTGCTGTTCTTCTGGGTGACTGTGACTGTGGCTGTGTGTGTGTTTGTGTTTGCTCTGCCTCCTCCCTTGCTGTTTCCCTTGATCCTCCACCCGTCCTCTCAGGGGCTCTCTTCCTTAGTTGATCTAAGTGTCTCCTCCACAGGAGTCCCCCTCCACCCTTACTCTGTAGGAGAGGGGGCCTGTCCATTCCACCACTTCACCTGGCACCCATGGATGGCCTGTGCTGTAATTTCTGGCCCAGATCTGCTCCCCTATGTTGAAATTGGTTTTGAGGGTTGGGGGTTCTGTGTCTGCTGATACCCTGTCTGGGTGGAGTCTGTCTAACGTAGTTATGAGGCGTCTGCCCCACCTGAGCTCCGCTGGGCTCTTTCCTGTGGCTGTGCAGGGTGTTGCGTGTTGATGGAGGAGGAATGTGGCCAGTCTCTGTTTCCAGTCCCCTTGTACTATTCGTTTGAGTGCATCCTTGGTAGTCCGCACGAACCTCTCTGCCAACCCGTTACTGGCAGGGTGAAAGGGCGCTGAAGTGGCATGCCTAATCCCCAAGGTCCTCAGGAACACTTGGAAATCCGAGGAGGTAAATTGCGCTCCATTATCAGATACTACTACATCTGGTAGCCCATGTGTGGCAAACACTCCCCTTAGTGCCTGTATTGTGCCCGCTGATGTCATGTTGGACACAGGTACCACCTCTAACCACTTGGAGTGACTATCCACGATGACTAAGAAGGTGTGTCCCTGAAATGGCCCCACATAATCTATATGGACCCTGGACCAGGGGGTGTGAGTTTGTTCCCACTTGTGGACTGGAGCGTGTGCCTGCTCTGGGTGAGACCTTTGGCATGTGTAACATCCTGCTACCAACCCCTCTATCTCTTTATCCAACCCAGGCCACCACAGGTAAGTCCTGGCCAGAGCCTTCATCCTTACCACTCCCGGGTGACCCTCGTGAAGGGACTAAAGGACTTTCTCCCTGCTCCCCCACAGCAGGCAGCCTTTATGGGTTGAGAGCTCATGCCGCCATGTAAAAAATGCTGTGAACTCAGGTCCCGATGACTTGTCCTGCCACCCACTGCTAACCCAGGACTGAATTCTGCTAAGAATCTTATCCCTGGGAGTTTCAGCTGCTATGTCGCTAGTGTCTAATGGGCACTCAGCCAGCTCCTGTATTGCTAATATCTGATTAGCAGGAGCGGGATCCGGTCCAGCCTCCCTTAGGGGAAGTCTGCTGAGTCCGTCGGCGTGTCCCATTTCCTTTCCTGGTCTATGGATTAGCTTACAGGAGTATGTTGAAAGAAAAATGGACCAACGGAGCATCCTTGGTGAAAGGATCTGTGGCGTTTGCTTCTCCGTGGTGAATAATCCCAGCAGGGGCTTGTGATCCGTGTAAATGAGGAACTCCCTCCCGTACAGGTAGTCGTGGAACTTTTTACCCCCGTGACCACTGCCAGCGCCTCCTTATCTATCTGCGCGTAGTTTCTCTCCGCCGCCGACAGGGTCCGGGAATAGTATGCTATGGGAGCCTGCGAGCCGTCCTCCCTTAAGTGGCTGAGGACTGCCCCTATCCCATAAGGGGATGCATCGCACGCTAGGCAGATGGGCTGGTCCTCCCTGAAGTGAATGACCATTGCGTCCCCGGCTAGCATGTTCTTAAGGGTCCTGAACGCGCTTGTGTGTGTGGCAGTCCAGTCCCAGGGTGTTTGTTTGTCCAGGAGCCTGGGCAAGGGCTCCGTGATGGTCGCCTTGTGCGGCAGGAATGTATGATAAAAATTTAAGAGACCAAGGAACGCTTGCAGCTCCGCTTCATTTTTGGGAATTGGGGCTTCCTTGATAGCCCTCACCTTGGAGGCTGACGGGAGGATGCCCTGCGCGTCTATCAAGGTTGACTCAGCGTCTATTCAAGGTTGACTCAGCCTTCCATCCTTCCGAGGTAGGTAAAATGAGGACCCAGATTGTTGGGGGCAATTAAGCTGACTTTGTAATAATGCCGCTTGGGGGTGTGTGTGAAAGCCCTAACAAGCAGGCATATACATAGAATGAAGGCTACTGCTAAGCTTGTAAGCCGCCCTGAGTCTTCGGAGAAGGGCGGGATATAAATGGAATTAAAATAAAAATAAAATAAAATATCCTGAATCCCAGAAACTGTCTCCGTAACCCCAATTTTACACTTGTCCCTTTTCAGTCTTAGACCCACATCCCTAAAACGACTGAGTACCGCTCTTAGCCGTGATGCCAGGACGTCCTCCGAGCTGGCCGCTATAAGGACGTCGTCAAAATACGGGCAAACCCCGGGGATCCCCTTTAGCATTTTTTCCATGACTTCCTGGAAAATCCCTGGAGCTACGCTCACCCCGAATTGCAGTCGGTTTACCCGGAACGCCCCTTTGTGGGTGATGATGGTCTGGGCCCTTGCTGCCTCGGGGTCTACCGGCAGCTGCTGATAAGCCTGGGCAAGATCTAATTTCGCGAATACCGCCCCACCTTGCAGGGATGCCAGGATGTTGCTTACGGCGGGAACCGGGTACGAATGCACACTTAACGCCCGGTTAATTGTCCCCTTATAATCTGCGCAGATTCTAATGTCCCCATTTGCCTTTAACGAGGTAACTATGGGGGTCTCCCAGTCCGCCCTATCTACCGGCGTCAGCACCCCCTGTTCCACTAACTTATCCAATTCCTGCTCAATCTTATGCTTGAGCGCAAAGGGAACTCTCCTCGCCTTCATCCTGACCGGTGGGACTAGGGGGTTTAATTTAAAAGAAATCGGGGGCCTGGTGTACTTCCCCAACCATTCGTCGAAGACATCCGTGAACTCCCTGCAGATGCCCTCCAGGGAGGTGTGGCTCTGCGTTTGGTGGATCCCGGTGATCCCAATGCCCAACGCCCTGAACCATCCTAGCCCCACAAGGCTGGTCCATTGCCCTTCGATGACCAGCACGCTCAACTTCCCCTTAAACCCTTTGTAGTGGACCATCACCGACGCCTCCCCCCTGACTTTAATCAGAGAGTTCTGGAAGTCTGAGAGGGTCAGTTTGGATGGCCTCAGGGGAACCCGCTGGCCACTCCGCTTGCAGATCTCGCTGAAAGTCCGCGTGGAGATAATGGATACGGCTGACCCAGAGTCAAGTTCCATTACGCAGGGAACCCCTTGAATTTTGACCCTCAGTTTGATTTTTGGGATAAGGGGTGGGTGTTCCCTGGTTTCGCAAACAGTCGACTGTCCCGCCGTGTGGCTAACCGTAAGCCTTGGCGACCTCTCCCCTGTACCTGTGGCCAGCTGGAAATCCGGCTCCACCTCGTGCAGACTGGCCCTTGGCCGGCCCCGACAGACCGCCGCGATGTGGCCGGTCTTCCCGCACGCTCTGCACTTTGCCGATTTGAAACGGCAGGTAGACCGGAGGTGCTGTCCTCCACAGCTGGCGCAACGGGTAGACCGGTTGGAGTTTCCTGCCCTGCAGCCGATGCACGGGGTAGACCGGTGTTGCCCAAGTGAGCCGGGCTGGGTAGACCTGGGGCCGCCACCGCACTGCTGGCTAGATCGGGAGCGATGGGTGCTGCAGCCGGAGAACTGGGTAGATCTGGGGCCACTTGTTCCGCATCCGCACTCCTGGTACCGCTGCTCGGCCGTCGCTGGGTGCTGCTCCTTCACGCGGTCCCGGGAATAGGTGGTTGATCGCTGCTGGTGGTGGATGGCGTCCACCTCGAAGTCTCCCCCTTCTGCGTTGTAGTGGCCGGACAGCTGATGGATGGCCCCGTTCTCCCTTGCGTCGGACCCCTCCGCTATGTCCCAGGCTAGGAACTCCTCCTGGACATCCTGAAGGGTCAGCTTCTGCTTGGCAAACATCTTCTGCCGCAGCTTCCGGTCCCTTAGCCCGCAGATGATCCGATCCCGCAGACGGACTTCGAGGTTGTCGAAGTTGCAGAGTCTCGCCGCTTGTTGCAGGGCAGCCATGTACTGCTTCGCGGTCTCGCCTGGACGCTGGTCCCGTTTCTCGAAACGGTACCTCCAAGCTATCTCTGATGCTTCGGGCTTAAAGTGTTCTGTTAGCTTAGATATCAGTTTGCTGTACCCAACGGCGTGAATGTCGTCGGGCGCGCACAGACCAACCGCCAGCTGGTACGTCTCCATGCCACAGCTGCAGAGTAGCGCCGCTGCTCTCTGTCGGTCGTCCTTGACCCCATTCGCCCGTAGGTAGCACTCGAGCTGACCTACAAATGCCTCCCACTCCTCAGGGCAGTTGCTGTTGAAGATGGGGTATTGTCCCAGTTGTGCCATTACCTCGGTCGGGGTCGTCCTGCGTCAGGTCCTGAGCTGCCGATGGGGTTTCGTCCGCGGCTAGCGTTTTCCAGAGCAGGATCCCACCTTCGTCGCCAGTGTAAAGTCGCGTGCTTCATATAGAGACGGACACAGAGCTGGGGTAAAGATGAGTTTATTCTGAACAGAACGAACTGGGGAAACAGGGAAGCCTGGCGTCTATTTGTACCTGCCCAGGTGGATGGCATCCAATCAGTTCAAACCTGGGCTTCCTGCCAGTGCAGGTGACAATGGGTGTAGATACAATACAATACTAAAAATGTGTTAAGAACTTATTTAAATCCAACCCCAAACCCATCAGACCAGGCCAGATTGTTCAAATAGATAAGTTTTTAAATCACGCCGGAAGGAGCGCAGGTCGGGGGCCATCCGGAGCTCAACCGGAAGGCGGTTCCACAGGTCTGGCACGCCCACAGAGAACGCTCTCCCCCTGGGGGCCACCAATCGACATTCTTTGATCGGAGGCACCCTGAGAAGGCCCTCTCTGTGGGAGCGCACTGGACGGAGGGAAGTTGATGCCGGCAGCAGGTGCTGCCGTAGGTAATCCGGACCCATGCCATGTAGGGCTTTGTAGGTCATAACTAGCACCTTGAATCTCACCAGGAGGGCAACCGGCAGCCAATGCAGCTCACGGAGCAGAGGTGTAACATGGGAGTATCGGGAGACCCCCAACACAACTCGCGCGGCTGCATTCTGCACCAGTTGAAGCCTCCGGGTGGTCCTCAAGGGCAGCCCCATGTGGAGAGCGTTGCAGTAGTCCAAACGAGAGGTCACGAGCGCATGAGTGACTGTACGCAAGGCATCCCGGTCTAGATAGGGCCGCAACTGGCGCACCAGGCGAACCTGGGCGAAGGCCCCCCTAGTCACAGCTCCTATATGATCTTCTAAGGAGAGCCATGAATCTAGAAGGACCCACAAGTTGCGAGCCCTATCTATGGGGGGTAATAGCTCACCCCCCATAGAAAGAGATGGAATATTCTGAATATCCTGAGATGCCAACACGTACAGCCACTCAGTCTTGTCAGGGTTGAGCCGAAGCCTGTTCCTCCCCATCCAGACCCGAACCGCCTCCAGGCAATGGGACATCATGTCGAGGGCATCACTGGGGTGGTTTGGGGTCGAAATAAAAAGCTGGGTATCATCAGCGTACTGATGATAACCAACTCCAAAACCACAAATGATCTCACCCAGAGGCTTCATGTAGATGTTGAACAGGAGAGGCGAGAGGACCGATCCCTGAGGAACTCCACAAACAAGGGGCCTCAAGGTCGACCTCTGCCCTCCTGCCAACACCGACTGCGAACGCCCCAGAAGGTAGGAGGAGAACCACTGAAGAACTGTGCCTCCCACTCCCAACCCCCTGAGGCGCCGCAGCAGGATACCATGGTCGATGGTATCGAAAGCCGCTGAGAGGTCTAAAAGGACTAGGACAGAGGAACAGCCCCTGTCCCGCGCCCGCCAGAGATCATTCACCAGCGCGACCAATGCCGTCTCCGTGCTGTACCCGGGCCTGAAGCCTGATTGGTACGGGTCTAGATAATCAGCTTCCTCCAGGAACAGAGGGAGCTGATGCGCCACCACGCTCTCAACAACCTTCGCAAGAAAGGTTGGAGACTGGACAAAAGTTATTTAATACAGCTGGGTCCAGGGCAGGCTTCTTGAGGAGGGGTCTTACCACCGCCTCCTTCAAGGCGGTGGGAAAACTACCCTCCCTCAGAGAAGCAGTTATCACTGCCTGGAGCCAGCCTCGTGTCCCGTTAGAATCGGAACTGCAAAAAAATCCACAAAAAAGACTTTGAAAAGAGAAATGGACATAATAAAACATAAATTAAATCTGTTGGACTCAGAAAAAAGTGGCAGAACAGATAAAGGGAGCGAAACAGAACTTTTTTCAAAATGCCAATAAACCAGGAAGATGGTTAGCTTAACTTAAAAAAACAGAAAGAGAAGAAAACGATACACAACTTACTAGATGGGAAAGGTCATCTACAATATAAAAAGGAAGAAATAAAAAAGATAATCAAAGAATACAACAAGGAATTGTACGATAAGGAGGAAACTTCAAGAAAGAGAACTGTAAAATATCTGGAAGAAAATAATCTTCTAAAAACTCATTTAAAACTATGTTAGATGAAAGGGTTACAATGATGGAAATATCAGAGGCCATAAAAAGACAAAAATAAAATAAAATAGAAAAACACCAGGTTCAGATGGGCTTCTGGCGGAGTTATATAAGAATCTCCAAGAGACACTAATTGAACCACTGAAAGATGTTTGTAATGGACTTTTATTAGAAGCTAGACTCCCATCTACATGGATGGAAGCAAATATTACTCTAATACCAAAAGAAGACTCCGATTTGACCCAGATTAAGAACTACAGACCGATTTCACTGCTCAATGTGGATTATAACATTTTTACTGAGGCGATAGACGGCCGAGCCTCTTGTTGTTTCTCAGGCCTCCTGCGGCGATATTCCGCCGTTTCCAGCCCCGGAGAGGCTGGGAGAAGCGGAGGGGGCATCTTCGGAGGCGAGGTGTGGTGCGACCACCTCGCTGGAAAAAAGAAAGCACCCCGAGGATCCGGAGGCTTGAAAGAGGGCCGCGGTTTAGCAGCCCCGAAGCCAATGACTCGGCAGTTTGAGAAGAAGCAGGGAAGCGAGAAAGAGCGGAAGTGAGTTTAAAGACTTTCCGAGCGAGCGCACTGGCGGGGCGCTAAGCAGAAGTGAAAGGAGCGGCAGCCAGTTATCGGGGGTGGTTTTGGCAACAATTTTTTTTTTTTTTGGTTACCCCTTTTGTTTTCTGCTGCCGTGGATCTGAATGCTGATCAGAGGCTTAAATGGACTTGTTTACGAATATGACATGATTGGTGGAAGCTTCTTCTCCCCTGAAAAAGCTAGCGTACTGATTTACGGACTTATAGAAATCCTGCTTTAAACTGACGGATATTGATGTGACTTTTTCTTTCTTTTTTTTTCTACCTAAAGAGCGGAAGTGAAATTTATTTACAGAACGGGTTTAGATAAGTTCTGGCAGAAGACTTATTAGAAGGAAGTACAGGGTTATTGGTAGTTTAGGTGTTGGCCCTGACAAGTTTGTGATAAAGTATCTGGGAAGTAGTTAACCTGTGGTGTACAGTAGTGTGGAGAAACCTCCTGGGACAAACTGAAATGTCTTTAATGACGACGTCAACTAAAACCTTAAAGAAGGCCCCCGCCTTGACAACAGCGGCCTCTCCGGTTACGACGCCACCAGGGGTTAGGAAGTCGATGGAGAGCTTATCGGCGACAGAAAAATCTGCTACAATTCAAGGGATTTATACAATGCTACAAAATATGCAGGACATAATGGAGAGGAATTTCGACAGCCTGAGGGCTGAGTTGGGGGACATGAGAGAGGAGATGAAGGAAATTAAAGGAAAATTGGGTGTAGTCCAGGTGACCCTGAATATGTATGAAGAGCGAATAAAAATAGTAGAAAATGACTCTGAGAATATGGAGAAACGGATGGAGAAATGGGAGCACAGGTGCACGCAAGCATCCAAGAAGCTGGAAGATGATATGGTGTACCTGGAGATGGAGAAAGTGGCCTTTTTTTGCACTTCCAAAACGTGACGGAAGACAGAGAAGAACAGTTGGAACAAGTGGTAGGAGAAATGATTGCAGACCTGGTGGGGAAAGAGAAAAAAGAAGTTCGGTGCGATATTGATGAGGCCTTTCGAGTTTATACTAATTATGCCAGGCGATACAGCCTCCCTAGGGAAGTGCACGTTAGGTTTACCAAAATGGCGCTTAGAGATGAAGTGCTCTATAGAGCTAGAGACCAACCAATTCAGTATAAAGGCCATCTGGTTACAATTCTTAAGCAACTACCAAGAAGGGTCTGAGAGCAACGTCAACGCTATCAATTTGTTACTTCACAATTGAGAAAAAAAGGTGTGGCATATAAATGGCTGCTTCCAGAGGGGCTCCTGGTGATGTGGGAAGACCGAAAGATAAAGATTGAGAGTCTACGAAACACACAAGATTTCTATAAAATTTTTTGCAGGACTAGCGATCAGGAGAGTGATGGAGAAGTGGAGAGTAGAAGTCAGAGGGAGGAGAGGAATCTGGGGGGAGCAGAGGGGGGCAGAGAGGGAAAGGGAGAAGAATACAAGAGGGTAACTAGACAGACTACCAAATCTAAGGCCCCACATAAGTAAGGATGTGTCAAGGGGTGAATTTTCTGACGCTCAGTGTTAATGGTCTTAATGCTCCTGTTAAGAGAAAATATGTATTAACTAGATTAAGGAAATGTGGAGCCCATGTATTATGCCTTCAGGAAACTCATATTAAGAAATGCCAAACTAATCTGTTGAATTATCCTAAACTAGGGAAATTATTTGTAACGTCTGAGAGGAGAAAAAGAAGGGTGTAGCAATGAATGTTAAGGAGTACTTGTGTCCTAAAGAGTTATGGGCGGACCCGGAGGGGAGAAGCCTGATGTTGGAGATAGAAATGGTGGGAAGCAAAGTATTACTGGTAGGCATATATGCACCCAATAATAATCAGGGAGACTTTTTCCAGAAAATATATCGGAAAATATTAGACCTGGAGTATGAGCAGATGTGTCTCTTGGGGGACTTTAATGCGGTGGTAGATAGGGCTAAGGATTACAAAACAGGGAGGGTTGATTTGAAGAAGAAAAAAGGAAAAGATAGGAGGGTCTTGCCCAAAATATTTAGGGATACGTGCGAAGAATTTGGCCTTAGGGATATATGGCGTGAGATTAACATGGTCTCTCAACGTTATACCTACTATTCCCACAGGCATAACTTGTGGTCTAGGTTGGATATGGTATGGTTGTCGGATGGGCTGATATCTTATGCGAAAGATGCCATGATTTTGACGAACGAATGGGAGGATCACAACCCGGTGGCTATTACATTGATAAGGGGGAGTAGTGTGAGGAGTAGATGGATTATGAACCTGGAGGCTCTAAAGGATACAGTTTTCATACAAAAAATTAAACAAGAGATGAGCCTGTTTTTTTTCCAGAAAATAGGATGGAAGGGATGCCCCTACAAATAGTTTGGGACACGGCTAAAGCTTATCTGAGAGGCTTGATAGTAAAACAGATGGCAGTTAAACGTAGGAAGGAGGAGGAAAGTAGGAGGGAAATTGTTGAGCAACTTACTAAGGCAGAGAAGGCTCTTCAGGTAAACCCACAGAAAGTGTATCGGAAGGAGCAGGTGGATTTTTGGAGGCATAAACTCAACTTTGTGGATCAAGAGAAAATAGCACATCAAATTAGGGTGGCGAGGCAGAACTATTTTGAATATGCTAATAACCAGGGAGGTGGCTTGGCTATAGAATAAGGAAAGAGAAGGAAAGTAGAAGAATTGATCAGTTAGAGGATAAGAGGGGAACACTGATAGGGGATAAAGAAGGGATAGAGAAGATAGCAATTGAGTTTTTTACAGAATTATATCAGGAAGAAAAGGTTCCTGAGGAGAGGATTAAACAATACCTGACAGAGTCAGACCTTCCTAAGTTACTTCCTAATGAGAAAGAGGCCTTAGATCAGGAGATAACAATAGCAGAAATTGAAAAAGCAGTAAGACAACAGAAATGTCAAAAAACCCCAGGCACTGACGGAATTCCTGCAGAATTGTATGAGGTATTAGTGGAAGCGCTTGGAAAACATATGAAAGATCTATTTAATAAAATTTTGGATAAGGCTATAGTCCCACAAACTTGGTTGGAGGCAAATATTAGTTTGATCCCTAAGGATGATTCCCCTTCGAAGCATATTAAAAATTATAGGCCAATATCCCTTCTTAATTCAGATTATAAAATATTTGCGACAATAATTGCTGATAGATTAAAAATTTACTTAAACCAATTCATACATACAGACCAGAATGGGTTCCTCCCCACCAGACAAATAAAGGATAATCTCAGAATTATATTAAATGTTCTGGAGTATTATGAAAGCCGACCAGATAAACAATTAGCTTTAATATTTATCGATGCTCAAAAAGCATTCGATAGGGTAAATTGGGACTTCCAAATGTGTCAGTTGGAACATATGGAGTTTGGGGCTAAATTCTGTAATATGTTTAAAGCAATCTATACTAAGCAAGAAGCGAGATTGTTGATAAATGGGAATTTAACTGACAAATTTGATATTTGTAAGGGTATTAGGCAGGGTTGTCCACTCTCCCCACTTTTATTTATTTTAACCTTAGAACCCCTATTGAGAATAATAAGGAAAGATGAGGAGATTACCGGGCTTCAGATAAGAGACCAAATTTACAAACTGCAGGCGTTTGCAGACGATATGGTTTTTGTTTTGGAAAACCCTCTGGAATCCAGCACGGAATTACTAAAAAGGATTGAGGAATTTGGAAATGTGGCCAGTCTACAAGTAAATAAAGATAAGATGAATATAGTAACAAAAAATCTTTTGAATAGAAGTAAACAGATGTTAGAGGACATTAGGTAAAGGTAAAGTTTCCCCCGCACATGCGTGCTAGTTGTTTCCCACTCTAGGGGCTGGTGTTCATCTCCGTTTCAAAGCCGAAGAGCCAGCGCTTGTCCGAGGACGTCTCCATGGTCATGTGGCCGGCATGACTAGACGCCAAAGGCACACGGAATGCTGTTACCTTTCCACCGGAGTGGTCCCTAATTTTTCTACTTGCATTTTTGCGTGCTTTCGAACTGCTAGGTTGGCAGAAGCTGGGACAAGTAACAGGCACTCACTCTGCTACGCGGCACTCGGGATTCGACCCACCAAACTGCCGAACTTCTGATCGACAAGCTCAGCGTCCTAACCCACTGAGCCACCGCGTCCCTTCATTACAGGGTTTAAAATTGTGAAGAAGGTGAAATATTTAGGAATTTGGTTGACGGGAAGATGTTCAAGTATTAGGGAGGATAATTATTCTAAATTATTGATACAAACAAAAATGGACTTGGGAAAATGGGGTAGGATACAGTTGTCATTATTAGGAAGGGTAGCCATGGTGAAATCTTATATTTTGCCAAAATGGAATTTTCTTTTCCAGACAGCACCGGTTAAACTTTTGGTGAAATTTTTAAAAGAGTTAGAGGGGTTGTTTCTACATTCGTATGGCAGGGGAAACGGCCCAGGATTGGGGGAAAAATGATGCAAGAAATCAAGGAAAGGGGGGGTCTTGGCCTGCCTAATTGGGAACTTTATTATCAGGCTGCCCTTTTAGTTTGGGGCAAGGAATGGATAAGTTTAAGGAATAATCGATTGTTGAGTTTGGAAGGATTTGATTTGTTGCAGGGATGGCATGCTGCTCTTTGGCGGGAAGGTACTCCTCCAAGCAAACAGTTTACTTGTCATTACATAAGGGATATATTGATTTGGAATTGGGATAAGATAAGGGCCAAGTACTATGCACAAATTCCGTGTTGGTTATCAACCTTGGAAGCCTTGACCCATCTGACCCTACTCAAGAAGGGAAGAAGACCAACTTACAAAGAACTTATAGCTAGTGGGGGAGAACTCAAAACGTGACAAGATCTGGCTCAGCAAGGGTTTCAACTGGAGTGGTGGGCCTACCTGCAGATTCAGGCAAGGTATAAGAAGGATAAGGAACGAAGGGGTATTTATCTGAATCGGCAGGAATTAGATAAGATTCTACTGGGTCCGGAGAAAGGGATGATATCTAAGTGTTATAAACTGTTGCTAATCAGGGTAGTAGGGGAGGAGGTGGTAAAAGACGCGATGATTGCCTGGGGGAAGAATTTTGGTTATGCACTTCCACTTGAGAAATGGGAAGAGATTTGGTGGATTAATATGAGGCTGGTGGTTTCCATGTCATATAAGGAGAATATATACAAAATTTACCCCCCGTAAATTTACCCCCCGTAGATAGGGCTCGCAACTTGGGCGTCCTCCTTGACTCACAGTTGAGTTTGGAAGATCACATAGGAGCCGTGGCCAGTGGGGCCTTTGCCCAGGTTCGCCTGGTATGCCAGTTGCGGCCCTATCTGGACCAAGATACCCTACTCATGCGCTCATGCCCTACTCATGGACTCATTCGTGACCTCTCGAATAGACTACTGCAATGCTCTCTACATGGGGCTGCCCTTGAGGACCATTCGGAGGCTTCAGCTGGTGCAGAATGCGGCCGCGCGAGTTGTGATGGGGGTCTCCCGATACTCCCATGTAACGCCTCTTCTCCACGAGCTTGCATTGGCTCCCAGTTGTCCTCCGGGTGAGATTCAAGGTGCTGGTGATGACCTATAAAGCCCTAAATGGCATGGGTCCGGATTATTTATGGGAGCACCTGCTGCCGGCGTCAACTTCCCATTGCCCCATGCGCTCCCACAGAGAAGGTCTCCTCAGGGTGCCGTCAGTCAGGGAGTGCCGGCTGGTGGCCCCCCGGGGGAGAGCATTCTCTGTGGGTGCCCCTGCCCTCTGGAATCAGCTGCCTGTGGAGCTCCGGATGGCTCCCGACCTTCGCTCTTTTCGCCGTGACCTGAAAACCTGGTTATTCGAGCTTGCCGGCCTGGACTGAGGGATTGGGGTTTTAAATTTCATAATTTAATTTATTTTGTTTGGGGCTAAATTTAATTTAATCTATTTTTAACTTTTGTACGTTATATTTTAATTGCCCTGTACACCGCCCTGAGTCCCTCGGAAGAAGGGCGGTATATAAATCAAATAATAAATAAATAAATAAATTGCTTTATAGATGGCATCTCCCTCCAGCTAGACTTTCCAAAATGTTCCCCGGATTGTCGGCCGATTGTTGGAAGTGTGGTAAAGGGACTAGCACGTATTATCACTTATGGTGGACATGTCCGGATGTGGCTAGATATTGGATGAGGATCCAAAAATGGATAGAGGAAATCACAGGGTGTTTAGTTGATCTTAAACCAGAGACATATCTGCTTGGCTTCAGGCCTGGGAATATTAAGAGGGGAATATGGTATTTGGTTTTACATATCTTAATAGCGG
The DNA here is from genome assembly GCF_947247035.1 of Vipera ursinii. NCBI lineage: Eukaryota > Metazoa > Chordata > Lepidosauria > Squamata > Viperidae > Vipera > Vipera ursinii. The sequence continues at coordinate 75,953,991 of NC_139521.1, forward strand.
CGAGGATGGGGCATGCTCAATTTTGGAAGGCAAATCATACCCCGCCGGACGAAGCTATAATTAGGAGAATACCTGATTGTGCAGAAGCAGACACATTGACCAAGACGTTGAAGGGTAAAGAAGAGACACCAGCATTTCTATCAAGGAATAAATGGTATATTTGGATGGATAAAAGATTAAAGAAATGAGGATGGCTTGGAGGTTGGTCAAAAATGAAGTGATATAGTTTTTGTTAATGAATAAGCTTTGGAGTTGGATAGTTATAAGAGATTTAGTGAGTGGAATATAATTGTCAGTTTAGAAGTAGATATAATTTGATTTTTTTGAAATAGTTTCCAATTTTTTTATTTCTTCGTTTTCTGTATATTGTATATGTTTTTTTGTCTTTGTTGGTGTATGGTGTGTATTTTTAACATGAAAAGTAAATAAAGACTTATTTATTAAAAAAATACTTCAATAATGGCTGGGAGACTGAAAAAAATTCTTAGTTGAATTTATACATCCAGATCAAAATGGCTTTTTACCAAATAGACAAATTAAAAACTACTTAAGAGTGATAATCGACGTATTAGAATATTATGAGTTATACCCAGGGAAACAATTGGCACTAATATTCTTACTTGCCCAAAAGGCATTTCATAATGTGTCTCCTGGCAATTTATGATTCAGCAACTACAAATAATGGACTTTGGACAGAATTTTATAAATAGGCTAAAAACAATATATAATAAACAGACAGCCAAAGTGATTGTGAATGGAGATTGCACTGAGAGCTTTGAGATAAGAAAAGGCACAAGGCAAGGATGCCCACTATCCCCTCTGTTATTCATCTTCACTTTGGAAGTTTTAAATTGAAGTATCAGACAAGATACAGAAATTAAAGGGCTGGGGATAAAAGGTGAAACATATAAGTTACAAGCATTTGCTGACGATTTAGTATTTATTTTGGAAGAACCTCTGGAGATGATTCCTAAATTGTGAGGACCCCTCATTTCAACCCCCAGCTATAAAGATTCTCCTTTATTAGAACTTCTTCTGGCACAGACGTGTCAAGATGAAATGTAACCCCTAACATCTCCCCTGACCCTTGACCACTAGAAGTCCCTGTGGACCTCATGCTGAGTTTCCACCCCAAGTTTTGTATTTCGTATGGACAGAATACCCTAATCTAAAAATAACCCACTGTGATTGTGATTTAGTGGCAGAAGAAAGAAGGGGATATTTTATTTAACTTTCAAAATATATCTAGATCTAGATCAAATCTAGATATAGACCAAGATCTACTAGAGCTCTACATTTATATCTCTAGATCAGCGTTTCCCAACCTTAGGAACTTGAAGATGCGTGGACTTCAACTCCCAGAATTCCCCAGCCAGCTATGCTGGCTGGGGAATTCTGGGAGTTGAAGTCCACGCATCTTCAAGTTCCTAAGGTTGGGAAACGCTGATCTAGATCTACATATCTAGATCTATCTCTAACTAGGTCTAGATAGGGTCTAATGAGTATTGCTTCTTTTTTTCCAGCTTCTTTGCAAAAGGGCAGCCTGACAAAGGAGAAGCAGAAGCTTGCATTGTTACCATACCTCCCTGCACATATATGCAGTGTTGGCACGACGCTCCTTGTAATGAGAAAAGATACTTTTGTTGTAAGATGATGCCAAAGAACATTTGGATGATCTAGCTAATTCAAAATGGTGGAATCGGAACTCCAAACCCAGCTGCGTTGGTGATAATAAATGGCTGGTGGGAAGCCAATTTTGCCAACTTCCTTTTCTCTGCCGGCTTCCTGCTCGTCCTTATCATCTTGACAAAACTTATCTTACACTGTCTGAAAAGGTTTATTGAGATGTGATAAGTGGAGGTTTGCTGAATTAGTGGTCCTGTTATGGTTCCCAGAATTAAAATGCTTCATAATTTCAGAATTCACACAGTTCAACTCGAATGAAAATAATTGTATAACAGACATTTTTATTGTCCAGAAGCTTTAAGCAAAGACTCACATTTTGCAGGAAAGACATCTGGTCACCACAACATATGAATGTTGACATCTGTTCATTTTTATAGGTAAAAAGGAGTAATTCTTCATCTCAGCTATTCGTGTGGTTACAGCATGGTTCATTAGACAAAAGCTTTTACAACCTGGCACGTAACAGGATGTCCTGCAATAAACTAGAAACTCCTCCCACTGTTCTAGATAAGCTATAGGAATTACTAAGAACTAGATTACATATCCCAGAAGCCATCTCTTAAGGAAATAGCATTTAACCCTGTAAATGCATGTTCTTACATAAAATTCTGCTAAGGCTACAACATTAATCCTGTAAATGCTAAATACTCTAAACTGGTCCAGCACAGGTCCAGAATGAAAACCCAGAAGAAATAATCAAGGCTCATTGCAGGTTTTTTTTATTCAGGGCTCACTGGAAAGACTCCCTCTGAAGCATATAGAAAGCATAACCCTTTAAACAACTACAGGTTGTGCATCAGTCACACCCGTTCCTGGACCAACAAGCCCTGCTCACAGTCACCCACAGCACAGATACCTTCCGTCCTGACTGCTGCAAGGCCCTCTACATGGGGCTGCCCTTGAAAGGCATCCAGAAGCTTCAGTTGGTCCAAAATACACTGGACCATGTGGTTTTTAGCTAGTCTAGATTTGCACATGTGTCACTCCTCTTGCAGGGACTGTATTGGTTGCCGATTTGCTTCTGGGTCCAATTCAGGATGCTGGTTGTTGTCTTTAAAACCCTGCATGGCCTGGGACCAGGTTATTTGAAGGACTGTCTTTTCCCAGTGACGTCCACCCGACCCACCAGAGCAGGGAGGGTCCTCTCAAGGAGGTCCATCTGGTGGGACCAAGAAGAAGGGCCTTCCCTGTGGTGGCTCCTTCCTCTGTGTCTTAATCATTGTCTTAGAAAAAGAGCCACGTCAGTAGGTTGCCATAGAAACCTTTGACCAGGCTTACTCTGAGCTAGACACATCAAGGCCACCCTTTCTCTATGTGTCTTTTTGACTCAGACACATTCTTTCTGTCTTTCTACTCTGCTGACACACTCCTATTCATCTAAGAATTGTCGTTCCTCACAACAGAATGGGCCAGCAATTATGTGATGTGGGAAAAAAACCAAATCTTGGCTATTGAGCAGCATGAAAAAAAAATTGAATAAAACCTTCTATTTGCTTTACATGGATGACCTGAAGCTTTATGGAAAAATCAGAACTCAAAATCCCATCACTGACACCAAAAATGTTTGTGGCGCACATGTAGCAATGGAGTTTGGCCTAGAGCAGGGGTAGGCCACCTTGGCTCTTTTACAACTCATGGACTTCAACTCCAGAATTCCTGAGCCAGCCTGGCTCAGCTTGGAAACCTCTCCCTTTCCCCTCAGCGTGGCTGGCTCAGGAATTCTGGGAGTTGAAGTCCACAACTCATAAAGCGGCCTAGGCCAGGGGTGGGCCACCTTGGCTCTTTTATGATTCGTGGACTTCCAGAATTCCTGAGCCAGCATGGCTCACCTTGGAAACCTCTCCCTTTCCCCTCAGCGTGGCTGGCTTAGGAATTCTGGGAGTTGAAGTCCACGAGTCATAAAAGAGCCAAGGTTGCCTACCTCTGGCCTAGAGCAATGTGCTTCAGTAGCAATAAGGGCACCTGAGCTCGTGACCGGTAATGGAAGGGAAATGCCAAATGGTCAAACAACCCATCAGGAGCCCTCAGAAGAAGCCTACAAGTATCTAGGAATTTTACACTTTTGGATAACATCACGCGTGGACAAATCTGATTAGTGAAGAATTCATCTGAAGACTTGAGAAGACAAAACTGAACAGTGGAAACACCCTCAATAACTGGGCCAGCCGTTTGGTACAAAAGACTGCTGGAAATATTAACCGGACACAAGCTGAACTGGACGATTTGAACCCCAAAAGAAGAAAAGTGACAGCTATTCACTGAGCCTGACCAAAGACACGATGAAAACTCTTTGATTTCATAGCATATGGACAGACTTCACCACAGTTTCAACTGGGAAATGGGGACCATCCTAGATCAAGCCAAGTCCCAAATCAGTAGGGGATCTCTAGAAGCCTGGCACTCTGACAAATTGGCCATCAATCGACACGTAAACAATACCTGCCTACTGTGCAAAAGAGACAATCAGCAAGCCACAAAGGGGACCCAAAGACCAGAAGACTTCCTTGTCAGCAATCAGCACCCAGGTGAGCATAGATGAACTCCAAGATTAACATTATAAGACCAACAGTCAAGAAGTCAATGATACTCCAGTCAAAGAACTGCCAAAGAAGCTATCTATAAACAGCCACACCAAAGTACCCCCGAGATCATTCCCACCAACACTGACAGGGCAAGCCACTAGATAGCATATAAACTCAGAGCAACTCCAACTCTTGCCTAGCCCTGAAAACGGCCAAGCTCAGAGAAATCCAAGGACCCTGACAGCAGAAAAAGTCCTAGTGGTCCATCCATTCTGCCTTTTGAGTTCGTTTTTCCTCCCAACTTGACTAGTTTCTTCTCCTTCATTTCTTTTTAATTTTTAATCTTTGTCAGATGGTGGACGTGTGTTTATCCCAAGCATGTTTAAATTCAGTTACTTATCTGCAGAAGGCTACTAATAGTGCTTAAGCTACCAAGGATTTAGCTGCGTTGGCACTTTGGGTGTGCCAAGCAGTGGGAGGGAGGCCCATCTGAGAGAAGAGAGGTCAAAGAAGCAACCGATAGATTTGGGCCTTGGACCTAATTGCTCCTCGGCTCTCTTGGGTTAGCACAGCCTCACGTGCTTTTCCCTTCCCTTCCCTTCTCCAAGGGAGTCTCCGTGGCCGAGGATGGACTTCATCTCTCTCCTACTACCCCTCCGTCCTTCACCATTAACTCAACTTGTGTGCTGTCGCTCTGCCCAAGAGCCCAAAGCAGCCAGCTTCACCTAGCACCACCGCTGGGACCAACTTTGTTTGCCCCCGGCAGACCAATGGCTGGCCTTGGGCAACGAACGTTCTTAGGCGTGCTTGAAGCCCACCGCAGAAAGACAATTAACTGTAGCCAAATTGGCCAGGGGGCTTCTTCCCCTAGGAGGGAGCCCTTCTCTGTCTCTCCCTTGCAATGGAACACCCTCAGTGTTTGTTCTATGGGAGAGACAGAATAAACAGACACACCCAACATTTTGGGACTCCAGGGCAATACCTTATAGAGGCAAACCACTCAAAATTGACCCTTTTGGGGTTTTTTTGAAGCAATGTGTGGTTTGAAAGTGATGTGGAAAAAATCTTTAGGCTTCGCCCGAGCAAAAACACACCGGCTTCTTTAGGTTCTGTGTCTTGTTTTAATTAGTCACACACAATTGCTATGGTACTTCATAGTTTCATCAAGGTCGAGAGATAACAGAAGAATGGAAACCAGAACAGAGCCTCTGACAGATGCATGCCGGAATAGTTTGTGGTTTAGCAGCAATGCACTGAAGAATAGTTACAATTAAGTCCAAGGTTCTGAGACCTGGGTCAAGGTTGGAAGATCATATAGGAGCCGTGACTAGGGGGGCCTTCGCACAGGTTCGCCTGGTGCGTCAGTTGCGGCCCTATCTTAGCCGGGATGATCTATGCACGGTCACTCATGCGCTCGTGTCCTCTCGTCTGGACTACTGCAACGCTCTCTACATGGGGCTGCCCTTGAGGACCACTCGGAAGCTCCAACTGGTACAGAATGCAGCCGCGAGAGTGGTGTTGGGAGTCTCCCGATACTCCCACGTTACACCTCTGCTCCGTGAGCTGCATTGGTTGCCAGTTGTCTTCCGGGTGAGATTCAAGGTACTGGTAACGGTATTCAAAGCACTCCATGGCATGGGGCCGGAGTACCTCAGGGAACATCTGCTGCCGGCATCAAGCTCCCTGCGCCCTGTGCGTTCCCACAGAGAGGGCCTCCTCAGGGTGCCACCGATCAGAGAATGTCGATTGGTGGCCCCCAGGGGGAGATCCTTCTCTGTGGGCGCTCCGGAGCTGTGGAATCAGCTACCGGTAGAGCTCCGGACGGCGCCCGATCTTCGCTCCTTTCGCCGCGATCTCAAGACATTCCTGTTTGTACAAGCCGGCCTAGCCTGAGGGGGAGTGTTGGGGTTGTTTTATCTTTCGTTTTTTAATTTTTCTGGGGGTTTTTAGCGTTGTATTTATATTGTTTTTAACTAGGGCAATTGTTTAATCTTTTTTTTTAATGTTTGTATTTGCTATTTTATTCTGCCCTGTGAACCGCCCTGAGTCCTCAGGGAGAAGGGCGGTATATAAATGTTATTAAATTAAATTAAATTAACCGGTCCTGAGGTCACAAAGAGAGACACACCGACCAGACTGGTTTTTTTCCCCAGCAAAGGAACATAGGTTAAAGTTGCCTCTTAAATCAGGCTGCAGCCAACTATCATCGGTCAAGAGACTGGCTGCCTTGCTTGGTGAGAAGCCTCATCAAACAACCTCTACTAGTACTCTTCATTCTACTCGCTAGGTCTGGAGGCTGGGCCTTCATCATCTTCATCTGACTGCTTCAACTGTTCAGGAGACACCTGTTGCTGATCAGCCTTGTGTGATTCTTGGCTTGTTGAGACTACCGTGTTTCGCCGAAAGTTAGACCCAGCCCAATAGTAAGCCCTAGCTTGATTTTTGAGGGTGGGCCTAATCTAAACCCTACTCCAAAACTAAGCCCTAATTTTGGGGTGAGGCACACCCCTAAAAATCAAGATAGGGCAGGGGTAGGGGAAGTGAAGCTGCCCCGTGTGCTCTCACCCCACTTACCTTACCGGTAGGACCACCGCAGCCAGGCCTCCCAGGCCCAAACACCTGTCGTGGTGCAGCTTGACTTCTTCTGTGGCCGCTTGCCGCCACTTGTGGCCGGATGCCATGTGGCACATTGTGTTGCTGCCGCTCCTCCCGGCAGGGCAACACATGGCACTTCGGGCCATTTCGGCTGCTCACACGCTTCGGGCTGCTTCCGCTGCTTGCGTAACGCTTTGGGCCGCTTCTGTTGCTCGTGGCAGGAGGCCACGTGGCACTTCAGGATGTGGACATACCAAAGAACATACATATTTTTCTGAGAAAACATAGCTCATTTTTGAGAACTGATATGTTGTAGATCTCCAAGATTTACAAAGCTAAAATATTAGCAAGCATATTTGCTGATCATCAGCCATCGACTTTGATTCTTATGAATAAGCTTATAGAGGAGATAGAGGAGAGTGAATGAAACCTTGTTGTATAACGAGTACAGTTAAGTGCCAAATTTTGTCAGGATTCTTCTTATTCCAATTAATGTGGACATGTCTACCGTGTCACCTGCATACATAGGGACCTTGCTATTTCCAATTGATGGGGCCTGAAAGGAAGGATTATTAAACTCTTTCACAAATGTTATTTGTATAAAAATTAAAGAGGAAGAGGGCTTGTACATAGCCCTGGTGGACACATTTTTTTTGGTTTTAGTCTGTTTTGTTAGGAAGCCACTATGGTTTATCTTTGCTGGCATGCAAGTGTCTTCATATAAATTATATATTAGATAAAGTAATCTATCTAAATCAGTAACCTTTCCCTTTCAATGATGAACCTCTGCTGGGGGAATCAGTAGACATCTCCATTAAATTAAAAGAACATGTATGTAAGAAATGCCCCCCCCCCAAAAAAAAATCAATTCATTCCTAGCTTGCATCAACAGAGGGATAGAATCAAGATCACGTGACCTGTTAGTACCATTTTATAATGCCCCGGCAAGGCCACACTTGGACTATCGCATCCAGTTTTGGTTGCCAGAATGTAAAAAAGATGTTGAGATCCTAGAAAGAGTGCAGAGAAGAGCAACAAAGATGATTCGGGGCCTGGAGGCTAAAACATACAAAGAACAGTTGCAGAAATTTGCTATGTGTAGTTTAATGAAAAGAAGGACTGAGGTGACACGATGGCAGTCTGCCAATATTTGAGGGGTTGCCACAGAGAAGAGAGGGTCAACCTGTTCTCCAAAGCACTTGAAGGCAGGACAAGAAGCCATAGATGGAAACTAATAGAGAACTAACCTAGAACTAAGGACAAATTTAGAACAATTAATCAGTGGGACGGCTTGCCTCCAGAAGTTGTGGGTCCCCCAACATGGAAGGTTTTAAAGAAGAGACTGGGCAACCATTTGTCTGAAATGGTGTTGAGCAGGGTGTTGGACTAGAAGACCTCCAAGGTCCCTTCCAATTCTCTTCTTCTGAGAGTGGGGAATGTCTCACCTTTTCCACAGCTCTTTAACTCTGATAAAGCCTAGATCTGAGGCCCAGATTTTCCAGGACTGATGCCACACATGGAAGGCTGATGAAGTGAGCCAGTCAGCCAATCGGGGAACCACGCAAACTGAATGGGAATTCTAGAATGATGGTTGAAGGTGTTGACTGAAGGATCAGTGCCAGGAGGGAAGAGAGGCTGAGAGGAAAGAAACCGACAGAGGCACCCCCACATTATCCACAGTCTTCCTTTGGAGAGGCATGGACATTATTCTTGTAAGAGGAACATCGGCTTTTCTCGCTGGCCAGCTGTGCAGGATGTAACTCAGTAAAAGCCTCACAGCTGGTGATCTGGTTGAAGGGGAATGTCGGGGTTGAACTGGGCCCATCTGTAAATATAACAAAGGGGTGGGTGGAGGCAGTCCCTTTGGGGCCCAGAGGCATAAGGGCCCTTAATAATAATAATAATAATGTTGGAAGGGACCTTGGAGGTCATCTAGTCCAACCCCCTGCTCAGGCAGGAAACCCTGTACCATTTCAGACAAATGGCTGGCCAGTCTCTTCTTAAAAATTTCCAGTGTTGGAGCATTCACTGCTTCTGGAGGCAGGTTGTTCCACTGGTTAATTGTTCTCACTGTCAGGAAGTTTCTCCTTAACTCCAGGTTGCTTCTCTCCTTGATTCGTTTCCATCCGTTGCTTCTTGTCCTGCTTTCAGGTGCTTTGGAGAATAGCTTGACTCTTCTTTGTGGCAGCCCCTGAGATACTGGAACACTGCTATCATGTCACCCCTCACCCTTCCCTTCATTAAACTACACATACCCAACTCCAGCAACCGTTCCCTATATGTTTTAGCCTCCAGTCCCTCAATCATCTTTGTTGCTCTTCTCTGTACTCTTTCTAGAGTCTCGACATCTTTTTTACATCGTGGTGACCAAAACTGGATGCAGTATTCCAGGTGTGGCCTTACCAAGGCATTGTAAAGCGGTATTAGTACTTCACATGATCTTGATTCTATCCCTCTGTTAATGCAGCCTAGTACTGTGTTGGCTTTTTTGGCAGCTGCAGCACACTGCTGGCTCATATTTAAGTGATTGTCCACTAGGACTCCGAGATCTCTCTCACAGTTGCTACTATTGAGCAACGTACCACCTATACTATACCTGTGCATTTGATTTTTCCTGCCTAAATGTAGAACCTTACTTTTTTCACAATTGAATTTCATTTTGTTAGATAGTGCCCAGTGTTCGAGTCTGTCCAGATCCTCCTGTATCTTAAGCCTATCTCCTGGAGTATTTCCCTTTTCTGAGAGGTTCTTGCAGCCCAGAGATGAGCATCCCCTTGTGGGGCTTCAAGGGGAGCTGCAGCAGAGGGCTGCACAAAAGGGCAGAATGAAACAGGACAGGAAGGAGGCATCAAACAGCCAGCATGTGCTATAAGCAGAGACCTGGGGGTGGGGGTGGGGGGCGGCCTGATTTGGTGTGTCTGTGCATTTCTTTGTTATCATTGCACACTGCTAAATCTACAGTGGATCCTTGCTGGCTTACCTCGTCCCATTCTGTGCATCACAGACAGGATGTGTAGAGTGATGTCCACACGGCCGAGAGGGACATTCTTCCTGGGGACGGTGCAGCGAATGCCACAGCTGGGCAGCTGCATTTTGAGCGGGGCAAGGAGGAAGGACAGCTCAGCAGGAGGTGGGAGGAGGAGGAAGGAAAGGAGGGTGGGAGGAGAAGGAGGAAGAAAAAAAGGAGGAGGAAGAGGATGAGGAAGAAGCTCTTCCCTTTCTCTTGCCAATGGCTGCAGAATATTTGGGAAGCCCATTCCCTGAGCATTTTCACAGCTGGGGGCACCCATTGGTCTTGCAAGCCAGAGATGCTTTTCTGCCTCCATTTCTCTGGGCTTTGTGATTGGGTTTGGATTCACCCGTCCTATGGAGCATCCTTCCTCCAGAGATTAGGATGGCCTGTTGGCCTTTTGTACTGGTTGTGTGAACAACCATGGACTGTAAAATTCTCCTTGGCTGCTGTGCTATTTTAATATATGTACTTACAATGGAAATCTATTTTTAATTTATATTAAGATTGTTCGCTGCCCAGAGTCACTTGCCTGAAATGGCTAGCCACGCAGGCTGAATAAATCAATAAAATGTCTCCTGCATGATATGATTTTGAATACAGGATGACAAGAGGGGCTGACATGACTGAGAACTAAATTGTCCGAGTACCGGTCAATTTGGGGAGATATCTGGACTTTGTTCCTCTTGGGGATTCAAAAACAATGGGCTTCACCCAAATAAAGTATTGCTGGTGCCCTTATTCTAATCTTTCAGCTTTCACCTGTCCATTTGACAGCATGGTCTGCTCCGCAATCTGTTTCTGGAAGTTTCTCTATGATACTTTCCCACTTTTTATTTATGACAAAATTGTTGACTGGATTTACTCTTTTTGACCTCATTATGCCTACCGTATATCTGCATTTATGTTGCTCGAAGGAGACAACAAAGACATGAAAATTTGGACAGTTGATTGGGATTTTGTATCTCCCCTCAGTGGTTGGAGAGTGGGCCTTAAGACTTTTATTTTGCCAAGAAAGGAAAGCTTAAAAATTAAAGAAAGGAAGTTAAAAGACTGATGCAGAAATGAATCTTAATAAAACTGTAACTATTTTCCATGGGATCTAGCTAGGCTATATTTTAAAAGTCCAACTTCATTCTATAGTCTCTATTCTATATCTCCATTAATTTGTTTATCTGCTGGCTTCTCTATTTTTGCAGTCTTAGTGCCTGATTATTTCTATTGTGCCGTTTTCCTACAGATTTGGGTATCTTTTTTTCTCATTTTTAATTCCTGATTTCTATTTCTGCTCTGTCCAAGTCTCTGTTTTTATTCCACGTTTCCCCTGGCTGGGCTTCCTGGCTCCTTTTTCCTTCTCTTCTCCCAAATCTTTGCTCCAACTGAGGGAAACGGCTGAGAGAACTTTTCCCTCGTGCCTGTCTGAGGGAAGGACAAAGATGCCTCTTCCCCGCCCCTATTTCTTTCAGCCGCTGCCACCTTTCCGGAGCCTCTCCTCATCAGGGCAGTCTAACTTTTAGTTCCAATCTTCACTTCGACTCCTGGGCTTCGGCTCTGTTTATTCAGCTTCTTCCTCATGAGGCCTGTGGTGGCAGAGCTTCATGCAGCCATCTTGTCTTCCCTCCTTCTCGCCTGCCGCCTAGCAACAGTTCTTTGATTGGCCACTGCTGCTTGATTGACAGCTGGGTCACCCTGACAATGGCCCTGTGGGGAGGGAGGGAGGAGCTTATAAGGCTGGCGGTCCCTCCACAGCGATCCTAAGATAAAAAATGGAGGTTCAAAGGCCACTCTTAGAAGGAAAAATTTTTGTACCTCAGAGATGTAAACACTAAAAATGGGGGGGAAAGCATTTGAATCTCTCAACACAGATATAGCCACATTTTACACGGAATGTAAATCTGAGCATAAGCTTCTCAGTTATTCAGCAAGAATCCCATAGAGCAAAAACCCCTTTCTAAGATGGATGGAGCATTTGCTTCTCCTGATCGTTTGTTTTCATTTCTTTATATATCAAATTTAGAGATGGTCTGCCCCGCTCACAGAGCCACCCGTGGCTGGTTGGCATTTCCTCCCTGGCAGGTTCAGCTGTCTTGCGGGATGGTGTCTTTTGTGCTGCTTCCCCAACACTTTTCTTTTAACAAGCAAGGAAAGCCTATTTCAGTCAGAACAAGCCCAGAAAACCTGTCAGTCAAGGGGATCCAGAGGTATAGAGAAGGATAAAAGAAGATCCTGCTACCCCACTTGAATTTGGGCCAATAGCGCCTGACAATCCACAAAGCCAGAAAGTGCTATTAATTTCTTGGAGAAAGAGGAATGTCCTTCCCCTCACGAAGACATTGCTGAGCCCGCCGGTTCTTTTCATCAATCTCCGTCCAGTCTCCCACCTTTCCTTTCTGGCTGGGTTCTTGAGAAGGTGGTGAAGGGAAGAGGTGATCTGGACCCATCTCGTTCAGCTTCAGCCTGGGACGTCGTACTGAAATGGTGCTGTTGGTGTGGTCAATGATCTTTGGCAGGGCCAGGGTTGGTGCTGCCTCAATCTTTGCACTGCCGGACGGCTCGGTGGGCTTTGATCCTGGCAACCCTGGTCAACCTCAGCACAGGCTTCGGGGATTCGGAGTGGGGAGCACCATATTGTGGTGGTTCCCTTCCTTTCCCTTGTGGCGCTTCCCGTCAATGTCCGTAGGGAAGAGTTTGGGTCTACAGCTCCTCACTTGTGGGGTGCTGGACAATCTCCCCCTCCTATTCAACATCGACTTGGAATCTCTGGCGGGGAAGTCACCCGTCGGTCCCCAGTGCAGTATCCTCTGGAGATGGAGGTTCCCAATTCTGTAAATCATGCTCCTGATGCCACGTCTCATAATCAGGAGGCTGGGCATGTGTGGATGGGGAAGAAGAGATTGGGCTCAATCCCAACAAGCCGGAGGGTATTTGGGCTCCCTGGCCCTTGGGAGTCTCCATCTCTGGTTTTGGATGGTGCTGCACTTCCCCAGTCAAGACAACTTTGCAATGGGGTCTGTGTCATTGGGCTCACAGAGCAGGCAGCATCTGTGGCCAAGAGGGTTTTTGTGCAGGTTTATCCGGAGTGCCAATTGTGCCTGTCCCCGGATCACACTCTATGCCCCTGGACAGTCCCTCACGCCATGGTCCCCTCGAGAAGGGATTATTGCAGTGCTCTCTTTGTGGGGCTGCCCTTGAAAACCTTTTGGAAGCCACAGCTGGTCCAAATGCAGCTGCACCGTCAGTGAAGGGCAAGTGGCACCACTGCTCCATGAGCTGCAATGGTTGCTGGGTGCCAGTCAATCACCTATCAAGCTTTTGAGGGCAGGGAGGCTGGCAATTTTGGGGGCTGCCCATCTCCAATAATCTCTGCCTAGTTTGTAAGATTTGGCAGAGTGGGTGCACTTCGGGTCCCCTTGTTTGCGTAGTGTCACCTAGTGGAACCCATATCTCTCTTGTGGCACCTGGCACCCTCCCAGAGGTCCACATGGCCCCCATCCTGATGCCCAGTTGGAAGGCAATGAAGGCAATGTTCTGCCAGATCTTGGGTAAGGTCATCCCCTGTTAGGATTTGCTTTTGTTTGAATAGTTCTTCTTTCTTCTGGGAACATCTCTCTTTATTCTTTCAGTTTATTGTTCTACCATTTTACAGTGCAAAGCAACCAGAGTCATTGAGAGTCAGGCACTTATTTAAATCTATGTCAATAAATAAAAGTCATTTGAGTCACCAATATTGACTTAAAGCTTCTCCAGGATCTTCCAAAACTGCCTAATTCAATGCTTTGAATGAGCTTCAACTGAATGGAAATTCAGTACGATCACCTTTGATCTGAGTCGATCCTTTGAGTCTTGTGTTCCTGCTCAACAAATCTTGTTATTTAAGGGCCGGATTAAGCAGCAGAGAGTTCCAGATCCATCATGGCTTCCAGGTCCAACGTGGCTTCCAGGTCCAACGTGGCTTCCAGATCCAACGTGGCTTCCAGATCCAATGTCAGGCGAGTGCAGCAAAATAGAGGTATGCGTGTGGTACGTATGTGATTACACAAAAGAGTCGGACATATGAAAGGGGAGATTGCAGGAATCGGCAAGAGGCTGAAAGTCAGCATGGCAGAGTGGACAAAAACATTGAAGGAAAATTCTGTAAACCACAAAAGGAGAGTGAGCCAAGGCTGGACTCTACCAGCTGCTGCTTTCATACTCTTAAAAGAGCATTCCAGCCACGGTTTGTGGGAATTAACTCTTCGGCACACAAAAGTGGCCTCAAAGGGCTTCCTTGTCTGCCATTGGCCATTGCACTGGTTGATGAACACTGCTCAGTGCTGACTGAGACGCAGCTTTCCTGAGACTCGGATCCTATGGTTTCGCTTTAAAATGGGCTTAATGGCAGTTATCAAAGGCTGAATTCGGCTTCCTGTACATCTGGAGTATGGGCACACGTCTCTCATCAACCTCAACCTACGTCTCCTTCCATTAATTCCACAGCTAGGCCCAGATCACAGCCTCCTGGCGCATGTGCTCTGTTTCCTATGCCAGCCAGGGGTGGGAAGAAGGGGACAATTCCCGTAGGAGCCATCCCTTCGCCCTCCGTCTTCCCCAGAGACGAAAGGAAAACCCTCGCTCTGCCTTTGTCCTTCTCCTTTCCTTTTGGGAACCGAACCCGAAGAGCAAAGGGGCTGAGAGTGAGCAGGAGGGGCTTGGAAAGGAAAGGGAATGGAGTGGCCAACTAATATGTCTGGAGGCAGAAAGGGAAGAATTCACAGTCCATTTCTAGCTGGTCTTTAGAAAAACAGCAGCCCAGTTCTTCCTCATCTTCTTCTCTGGCTATGAGTCTTCACGGGATGATATTGGTTCAGCCATTCTCTCAGCCCACCTACTCCCAAAGTGGCCGGGGCTGGGATGAACTGGGGAGGGGGGTTATTTATGATGCTCCCCCCCCATAGATGAAAAGTGAGGTGAGAGAGTTGTTTAAATGGATATTTTCAAATACCGGAACAAGGCAAACAACGAAGATCTTTCTTCTTGGGATGGTGGTTAAAGTAGATTTTTCCTTCTTTCTTTCTTGTGTCCTTCAAGGGATATTTGCTAATTTTTGCCACGACCCGACCAGCTCTGGTTTATATCTTGCAAGTCTGTTGTGCCTGCTCCTGTTTTTGGCCACAGTTGCGATGATCATTTTGTGTAAGTTAACCTCTCCTAGCATAATACATTAGAACTTAGAAATTACCGTAGTTGCGCTGTACAGTGTTGGGTTGTTTTTAACAATTTGTAATTGTACCTTCAAATTAGTCAACCTTGAGACAAGGGATTCCACCTTGATGCCCTTTGCGTGATGGTGTCGTGATGTCATTGGCTTAAATACAGCATCACACAGGGGTGATGTAAAGCCCCCCCCATGTATTTATGCATTTAAAAGGTATTTGTGACTTAAGAGACACTCTGTCTCCACTAACCGAATAGCAAACTTTCTTTTTTTTCAGAGTCCCATTTTCTAGATAGATAGATAGATAGATAGATAGATAGATAGATAGATAGATACAGAGAAGGGATAGATTAGATAGATAGATAGATAGATAGATAGATAGATAGATAGATAGATAGATAGATAGATAGATAGATAGATACAGAGAAGGGATAGATTAGAGAGAGAGAGAGAGAGAGAGAGAGAGAGAGAGAGAGAGAGAGAGAGAGAAGGGATAGATTAGATAGATAGATAGATAGATAGATAGATAGATAGATAGATAGATAGATAGATAGATAGATAGATACAGAGAAGGGATAGATTAGATAGATAGATAGATAGATAGATAGATAGAGAGAGAGAGAGAGAGAGAGAGAGAGACAGAGACAGAGACAGAGACAGAGACAGAGAAGGGATAGATTAGATAGATAGATAGATAGATAGATAGATAGATAGATAGATAGATAGATAGATAGATAACCTTTATTGTCATTTTTTACTGTGGGCACAATAGATAAGTGGAAGCAAGGATTTCTTTCTTCTAGCCTCTTTTTTTTCCTGAAAACACTGGCCAAAGTCCAGTTGGATTCTGGGAGCGTGTGGGACACCAAGGGGGAAGAAGTTGCTACTGGGGTAGGGTTTAGACCTCCTTCTTCCCTCGAAAGTAAGATTAGAGCTCAGTACTGCTGACAACCCAGTGGGGCAAATGGGACTCCAATCCCAATGTATTGGCTAATTGGGGTTTCAGAAAACCCTTGATCGAATCTGGACACGCAGAAGAACTGCACTTTTGCGTTCTGCTAGAAGCAGCTCTGGAGATGGCTTTAGGGATTCTGCTCAAAGGGGTCACCAGTTGTCATGGTGGGACAGAAGACCCAAGATATTGAGCACTCATAGCACTGGAGCCCCTTAGCACGAACACTGATAGCAGTGTTCCAATATTTGAGGGGCTTGCCCCAAGGAAGGAGTCAACCTATTCTCCAAAGCACCAGAAGGCAGGACAAGAAGCAACGGATGGACACTAGTCAAATTTCCCGATAGTTAGAAAATTAACCAGGGGAACAACCTACCTCCAGAAGTTGTGGATGCTCCAACACTGGAAGTTTTTAAGAAGAGACTGGCCAGCCATTTGTCTGAAATGGTATAGGGTTTCCTGCCTGAGCAGTGGGTTGAAGACCTCCAAGGTCCCTTCCAACTCCTGTCCTATCCTATCCTATCCTATCCTATCCTATCCTATCCTATCCTATCCTATCCTATCCTATCCTATCCTATCCTATCCTATCCCATCCCATCCCATCCCATCCCATCCCATCCCATCCCATCCCATTCCAATCCATAGAGAAGCAACCTAGAACTAAGGAGAAAGTTCCTGACAGTGAGAACAATTAATCAGTGGAACAGCCTGCCTCCAGAAGTTGTGGATGCTCCAACACTGGAGGTTTTTAAGAAGAGAGTGGACAGCCCTTTGTCTGAAATGGTATAGAGTCTCCTACTTGAGCAGGGGGTTGGACACTAGAAGATCTCCAAGGACCCTCCCAACTCTCTTGTTCTGTTATTCTCAAGAAATCATCCAGGTAGAGTTGGCTGTTAGTTGAGTCATGGCAACTGAATTTCCTCCCCACCCACCCTTTTTTTGGTTTGGTTAGCTTCCTCAGTTCAATTTTTGAGTTGAGCTGGTTTCCCCCCCCCCCCAGTCCTTTGAAAGAGAAGATGCTGGTAGAGCATGTGTTGGCGAAGCACAGGCTTCTTTGCGGCATAAATGTGGGAGGAAAAACATTCCAGGATTCAGGCATAAGGGTCATGATGGGGATGGCTCCAAATTAGCCCAGTGCTACCAGGGTAGGAGGGTGGGGAGGTAGAAATAGCTAGAAACATAAAGCATTGGAATATTGTGTTAATCTTCATTTTTTTAAAACAACAACAACAGATCTTTGGGAACTAAACAGATCAACATCCATGAATGCGGCAATCAAGGCTATTAAGAACTTTATTATTAGCCGGGATCCATCCCTCAAAAACGGAAGCGGTAAGCAAGATATTCTTATCAGCATCTCTCCAATAATTTCCCTATAAAACACATCAGGCCTTGAAAAAGGCGCCGGGTTCTGATTTCACAACTGTGGTTATTCTCTGGATAATTTGGACCGCTCTGTACTGAGCCCAGGTTCACTTGACCGAGAATTCAGAACTTTTCACTCACACTCAGTTGTAAGACAGGTACGGAACAAAGAAAGAGGCTGTATCAAAGATCGGACAGCCTAAGTGCTTCCATTCAACTCTGCCTCTCCTGTAGAAGTTAACAAGGTTTTGCTAGTTGAGGTCTGTCTGACTGTAATTTTGCAAACCTTTTTAGAATATGAAATATTTTCTGGTGCTCAGAGGTTAGCAGAAGAATTGCTGAAATGGACTATAAAAACCATTGAACTGGAAGGTGCAATCGGTAAGTCTGAGGGTGCGATGCTAAAACGTTCAGGGGTTGGGGGAAGCCAGCCTGAGACTGCACCTGTTGGAAATCTGCCTTAGCTCTCCAAGGTAGAGCGTTTCCTTTTTCCTGCCCGCCTGATCACCCTGCTGAAGCTCAAGCCAACCAAGCAGCAACATTTTTTAGTTCCTGATTTGCACTAAAGTTTGCAATCCACTTTTTCTCCATGGCAGAGACATTGCAGTTGGGTAATCCATCCATAAAATGGAACAAATAGTTCAATAACTGAAATAAAACAAGGAAAGTCCGGACTTGCATGAGTTCACCTTTTCCCACGATTTCAGGGGCATGTTCATGCAGTAATTTGGAAGTGGCTCAGAACTACAGATAGTCCTCGACTTAAACCAGGGGTAAGCAACCTTGGCTTTTTTATGACTCGTGGACTTCAACTCCCAGAATTCAGCTATGCTGACTCAGGAATTCTGGGAGTTGAAGTCCACAAGTCATAAAAGAGCCAAGGTTGCCTACCCCTTACTTAAACTGTTCCTTTAATGACCACAGTTATAACGGCACTGAAAAAAAGCGACCTATGACCGTTTTTTTACACTTATGACCATTGCAACGTGCCCGTGGTGATGGGATCAAAACTCAGAAGCTTGGCAACTGATCCATGTTTATGATGGTTGCAGCATCAAGGATCATGTGAACCCCTTTTACACACCTTCGGACAAGGCAAGTCAGTGGGGGAGCCAGCTTCATTTAACAACAGTGTTGCTAACTGAACAAAATGTGATTTATGACCATTTTTCACAGTTATGACCTTTGCAACATCCCCATGATCATGTGATCAAATTCAGACGCTTGGCAACTGACTCGTATTTATGACCGTTGCTATGTCCCAGGGTCACTTGATCGTCTTTTTGCAACCTTCTGACAAGCGGTCAGTGGGGAAGCCAGATTCACTTAACAACCATGTGACTAACTTAGCAACTGCAGTGATTCGCTTAACAACTATGGCAAGAAAGATCGTAAAATGGGGCAAAACTCACTTAACAAATTTCTCAATTAGCAACATAAATGTTGGGCTCCGTGGGGGGTCGTAAGTCGAGGACTACCTGTATACAGTTTCAACTTGTAGTACCTTCAGCTTAAAAGGTAAAGGTAAAGGTTCCCCTGCACATGCGTGCAAGTCGTTTCCTTTTTTTTTTATTGAAAAGTTTTAAAATACAGTTTTCCTTTAAGAATCCCCCCTTCCCCCTCCCTCCTCCCCCCTCCCTACCTCCCCCCCTCCCCCCCTCCCCCCCCGACTTCCCAGAGCTAAATACAAGGTATATATATAAAAAGCAATCATAAGCAATCATATACTAACAATTATAAACTCTAAAATCCATCACTCTCTAGCTTATATAGGATAAAACAAATAATAATAATATTAAATATGTATAAAAAGAAACTAAGATAAGAAAAGAAAAAAAAACGAAAGAAGACTTATTCAAATGCTACATAAAACATGCGTGCAAGTCGTTTCCAACTCTAGGGGCCGGTGCTCATCTCCGTTTCAAAGCCGAAGAGCCAGCGCTTGTCCGAGGACGTCTCCGTGGTCACGTGGCCGGCATGACTAGACGCCAAAGGCGCATGGAACGCCATTACCTTCCCACCGTAGCGGTCCCTATTTTTCTACTTGCATTTTTACGTGCTTTCGAACTGCTAGGTTGGCAGAAGCTGGGACGCGTAACAGGCACTCACTCTGTTACGCGGCACTCGGCTTACCTTCTACTAAATGCTGTGTCTTTCTCTCTTGCTTTCTTCCTGCAATTCTCTCTGGAACGTTTCCTTCACTGGCTGAAAGACGTCATTACTATTCTGCTAAAAAAAAACTGGGTGCCCTTTGAAGGGGCCCTTTATTTCTTCAGCACCATTGCGAGCAACTGGACCACAGCAACGACATTTTGTGAGACTAAACAATCCACCTTGGTTTGTATTGGAAGTTATAACGAGCAAGTAAGTACCTTGGACAGAGGTGGGAGTGTGACCAATCTTCAGAATCCCTAGAACCCCAAAACAAACATAAATCCCAAGAAAACAAATGAAACAGTGAGGTGGGCAGCGATGAGAAAAAAGAAAAACGCAAACAACAATCAGGAGATGCAGGAAACACACTGCAGCCAGTTTTAGTCACCATATCACTAAAAAGACGTTGAGAGTTTAGAAAAAATTCAGAGAAGAGCCACTAAGATGATCCAAGGTCTGGAGACTAAAACATAGGAAGAATGGCTACGAGACTTGGGTTTGGCTAGTCCACAGGTCTGCAACCCGCGGCTCCAGAGCCGCATGCGGCTCTTTCAGCCGTCTCCTGCGGCTCCCAGTCTTCTGCCACGTGCAGTCCCCCCCAAAAAAAGTGGGAGTAAAAAAGTTCAACCAATCAATTCAAATATGCAGGGTAGGTGCATATCTCTCCTTGGCTCCACTCTTCAGTCAAACCCTGTTCTGCGTATGCGCGCATGTATGTGCATGTGCACACATTTTTTGCGGCTCCCAGTTTTTCCTTTTGTGAGGGAACCGGTTCCGAGTGGCTCTTTCACTGTTTCAGGTTGCTGACCCCTGGGCTAGTCGAAAGAAAATAAGAAATAGGGGCGACATGATAGCAGCGTTCTAGTATTTGAGGGGCTGCCACAAAGAAGAAGAGGGGTTCATGTTATTCTCCAAGGCACCAGAGCGCAGGACGAGAAACTGACCAAGGAGAGAAGCAACCTGGAATTAAGGAGAAAGTTCCTAACAGTGAGGACAATTAACCAGTGGAACGACCTGCCTCCAGAAATTGTGGGCGCTCCATCACTGGAGGTTTTTAAGAAGAGACTGGACAGTCACTTGTCTGAGATGGTATAGGTTCTCCTGCTTAAGCAGGGGGCTGGACTAGAAGACCTCCAAGGTCCCTTCCAGCTCTATGCTATTCTAGATAGATAAATACTCAAACTAATAGCAGGCAGATTGATGATATTCTGAAAGATCTATGCCGTGTGACTAGGAGCGGGGTCACACGACCATGGGGATGTTTTCAATGGTCATAAAGTATGAAAAATAGTCATCGCTTTTTTCAGTACCATTGTCACTTCAAAGTAATACTAAATGAACTCCTGTAAGATGAGGACTATCTGTGCTTGCAACATGCCATACTCACCTATTTTCCTTGGCAAGTAGAGTCTGCCAACATTGCTGTATGGACGAAGGGCATGATTCGTTGTCATGAGGACCCAGATTGTTGGGGGCAATTAAGCTGACTTTGTAATAATGCCGCTTGGGGGGTGTATGAAAGCCCTAATAAGCAGGCATATACATAGAATGAAGGCTATTGCTAAGCACATTGATTTGTGCTTTAAATTGTAAGCCGCCCTGAGTCTTCGGAGAAGGGCGGGATATAAATGGGATTAAATTTTTTTTTATTATGATTGGTTGTATAGTCAGCCAGATGTTTAGATGGTTGTATAGTCAGCCGGATGGCAATTTATTTATTTATTGTTGTTGTTGTTGTTGTTCTTATTCAATGAGCAATAATGAATCCAGAAGGGAATTCCAAAAAGCATTTTAAATGTATTTGTGGTTGTTGTTTTTAGGTATTCCTACTAAGAGAAATCTCAAACCGTCCTTCTGACTATTGGATCGGGTATTATGAAAATGGAACCACCTGGGTGTGGGTTGATGAAAGTCCACCAAAAGTTTTGTAAGTTGGCCCATATAGAAAGCCTGACGGAAGTTCCTACTTGTATTTTGTTGAAAACTCTTTTCTATTTGTGCACGTTCATCCTTATCGGGAATGCACAATTTGCAGCTCCAGGATGTGATACTATCAAAAAGGACACAATGGACTGAAAGTGTCATGTGATAAAAAGATGAAATTATTAAATAAATTCAAGACCAAGCAAAGCAGAGAAAAGGAATTGGAAGATAACCATGCCTATCCACCGCTTGTATACATTGCTTTCTGCTCCTTAAAGTGACAATTTCTCTCTTTCAGGATCTCCTCCACTCCATCCAACCCCGATTTTCTTAATATTCCTTTCAACCCATGTAGGTTTCTTTCAGCTTCTGTCACTGACCCTTTTCTCTGACTTGTAAAATCATTCTTTCCTTTCTTTGATTACTTTCTTGGCAAACATTTGTTTTTGTCCAGGGAAAAGAACCAGTTTCAAACACAAAGGGTTCAGTTTTACTGATTTATTGCTCAAGCCAATGCACAGGAATCTTCTCAACTAATGGTTTGCACCTGGGTAAAGCTAGATAGGTTTCAACAGCAATTGGGGGTGGGTGGGGATTGGACCTTGTTCTCTTGTGACTACATAGACTCATAGAGACTCTAAACTGATTCCTCATTTGACTCCTCCCTCTGGCTCTGTCAGTCTCTCTCTTATGGTTTTTTTTCCATGTGCACAGCTTCCTCACTTAGCAACATAAATTTGGGGCTCAGTTGTGGTCGTAAGTCAAGGACTACCTGTATTGGGTTCATCTTGAGATCCAGGGATTGAAAGTAAATATATAATAGGTAGGATCAGTAGGGCGGGATTCAGCCAGTTCACACCACTTTGGCAGAACCGGTAGCTAATTTTTTGTTGCCCAGGCCCAGAATGGACTTCCGGAAGCAGCATCCACAGAGAGAAATGGTTGTTCACCTACTTGAAACCCACCACTGGGTAGGATTGCCACAAGAAGCTTCTTCAGAGCAGAACTGAAGGAAATTCTTGTATGAGAAGCAAAACATTTTCAAGAAAGGGAAAAAAAAACCCAACAAGTCAAGTTGCCTTTTGGAAAAGCAACTTTGGGACAAGATCTCTGGAGAAAATTGCTTGAGTGTTGTGATCCTTACAGCCCAGATTCAATTTCCTGGTTTCTTATTTTTGTGGCAGGAAATACAAAAAGTCGGCCCCAGGATAAAAAAGACAAAAACTCAACCATAGACCAAGAATAGAAAAGAATAGAATATGGAACAGATTGTAGAATAGAATAGAATAGAATAGAATAGAATAGAATAGAATAGAATAGAATAGAATAGAATAGAATAGAATAGAATAGAATAGAATAGAAGCGAAGCGAAGCGAAGCTGGAAGGGACCTTGGAGGTCTTCTAGTCCAGCCCCCCACTCAAGCAGGAGAACCTATACCATCTCAGACAAGTGACTGTCCAGTCTCTTCTTTAAAACCTCCAGTGATGGAGCACCCACAATTTCTGAAGTCATGGGACCCTTTACCAGGGGCATCCTGAGAGGGTCAAAAGGTCAAGATGGTAGCCATGACTGTACAATTAAAATTCTGCCCCCTTCAGGGACATTACACATACTTGTAAAAAGAATAGGTTTTGAACATGTCCTTGTGGTCAGCATATTACTTTTTTGACCCATGGATTTCCTTATCCTAACCCTCTACATTACTCTCCTGCTGCTGACCAATTGTCTTGATTGATTGACTGAGTGATTAATTGTATTCTGTTTGATTTCCAGCTTTTGGTCTCTGACCACCATAACTAATCGCAGTACAGACGAATGTACCATCATGTTATACCACTGTGTGGCGCCACCAAGGTGTTGGACAAATATTAAATGCTCAATATATAAACCCTTCATTTGTAAGAGGAAGCCAGACAAAAAGTGGCACATATAAAAGGCAGCGGCATTCAGCAAGCCGGAAGCGAATGAGTGCAGCAGGCTCAGCCCTTCGACATCCAACGGAATGACTGAAATGCACGACGGAAGAGTTCAGCTTCCTGCCTCCATATCCAAGGCCAGGTCTCCAATGGGCGCCTTTGAGCATAGACGTTACGGGTCTCCCAAAACGAGAGGCAGAAGGGTTCAGTCATATCCTCCTTTCCACTAGAAATAAATTGATTTTCTATATTGCCTTCTGCTTCCTTGCTTGATCTTTCTGACGCCCTGCTTATTTTTCACACTCTGGCAATTTATACTTTGCAAGCCCGTGACGATTATTATTTGTGTGTCCAATTCCACCTCTGAACGGGACAAGCTGCTTGTGCTGCCCGCTCGGATTTAATGGCGGACCAATTCCTGGAACGCCTCAGCCGGCAGGCGGCCTCATCCTGTGCCTGGCGGGTGAGAGAGAAATGATGCTGGGAGCGCCTGTCAAGAAGAGACCTTCCTAGCAGGGTCCCCCCAGAGCATGGAGGTCCTCCCAGCTGCCGAGCTAAAGCATGGAGGCCCCTAAACTGGGCAAGAGTGAGACGGGAAGATGCTGGAGGCAGAGGATCATTTTAAAGGCTTCATCCTGGAGGCCTCTGGTGGCAAAGCTCCAGGCCGCCATCTTGTCTTCCCTCCTTCTCACCTCCAGCCTAGTAACAGTCCTTTGATTGGCTGCTGCCTTCTATCTTTTAGTTTCAATCTTCACTTCGACTCCTGAGCTTCGGCCCTGTTTATTCCGCCATTTCCTCATGAGGCCTATAGTGGCAGAACTTCAGGCAGACATCTTGTCTTCCCTCCTTGCCTCCTGCCTGGCAACAGCCCTTTGATTGGCTGCTGCTGTCTATCTTTTAGTTTCAATCTGGGCTTTGGCTCTATTTATTCAGCCACTTCCTTATGTGGCCTGTTTGCAGCAGAGCTTCAGGCAGTCATTTTGTCTTCTCTCCCCGCTTCCTGCCTAGTAACAGCCCTTTGATTGGCCGCTGCTGTTTGATTGGCAGTTGGATCAACCTGAGGATGGTCACAAAGGGAGGGAAGAAGGAGCAAAAGTCCTATCACTTGTTTAGGGAGGCGGTCCTTCCATGACATGACAGTCTGAGGGCCAACTAACCATCAAGAGGCCTGTCCAGAGTCACCTGACCCCCGAGGGCCAATAAAAGAAAAGAAGCTGGGTCTGTCAGATTTTGGCGGGAAGACTTGAGGCATCTTTGAGGAGGGAGGGCAGCCATGATGGGTCCCCTCAGGAAAGGCTTGAAACTGACTTGGCTATAGTTCTGGGGTGTGTGTGTGTGTGTTTCTTCACTGCTTTGTGCATAGATGCATTTATTTTTCTTTGCCTAGCTGCTTGCCTATTTGTGCCTAGGTCTTTCTCCACATTTCACAATGAACTCAGCCCCTCTTCTACCTTCATTGCCACTCCTCACATCAGTGCATCAGAGACAGAACTTGCCTCATGATGCAGGATTCACATGTTGACATCTTTGACTAAAACCTGGCTAGCTGCAGACAACCCTGTGTTTGGGTCTTAACTAAAGAGAATAAAATATGCTAACTGGTACTTGTTGGGCTTTTGGCGTTCTCTGAGATTGGTTTCCTTCTTGCAGATATTTGAGAAGAGGGCTAGATAATTTCATCAATATTACGATACAGCTGTTTATAGAACAGAATAGCAGAGCTGGAAGGGACCTTGGAGGTCTTCTAGTCCAACCCCCTGCTCAAGCAGGAGACTCTCTTGTCATTGAATTAATGCAACTTTCCTGGATTCGCACATTACATTGACTCAAGAACCAGCCAAATGAGTTTGTTTGCACAAATTGACCAAAGTTCAGTTGAATCGACCATAGCAAATTGCCCAAATGCAATTGTTCGGTCTTTAACTAACTTGACTCAAGATGAGCCCCATTAAATGATACTCAGTTTCCTCTTTTAAGCGAGCCCTGCAAAGCTCTTACAAAGTCGTGCATGAGCTTCAAAGTGTGGTGTACTTCATCAAGGGTGTGCGGCCATCCATCAATTTATTTTGGATTTTGGAGGTAACAGGATGCTTATATTCATTCGGTGGATTTGCTATGACATCAGAAAGAGGATCTTTTCATCTCCAGCTTTAGCGTGATCCTGGAGAATAAGGTTATTTCAGATGAAGACCAAGATCAGGGCTCCTCGTACTCCAGGTTCTCTTTGCAAACCCATCTGTAAAGTTCATGGCAGTCAGCGGCTTTCCAGTTGTGGCTCCCCAGCGAAGGCACGACAGAAACACAGTCTTGTTCTCTTCCTCTGTATCTGCTTGAGCGGCTAGGACTTTCGCTAGACCAAAATCTGGGAAGATTAAAAAAAAAAGGCAGCGGAAAGCAGCAAAAAAGCATACATTTAATCAAAGAAACAATGGACTTGAATGAATGAACAGCCTGATTTTCAAATGGAGAATCTCTTCTGAAATGCCTGTGGGCATGCCTTGAGGTGTATCTGGTGGTGCTTTAGATATTGTTAGGCATATGGGGATAGCCTATATAGTTGGGTTGAAAATATATAAACTATGATGTTGTGTCTTTAAGATGTTAATTGGCTGATGGGTGTGTAAGTGTTCTCATGGCCATAAGAGGGAGCTAGGAACGTAGCTTCTCTCTCTCTGATCTCGCTGTTTTTTCACTGTTAGTTACTCTGATGCTGCTATTGTTGGTTTACTACTGTGTTAAACCTGAACAACTGTGTTTTTGACCTCTGGACCGGTAAGAAGACTTTGTATTTGGATTACTAGTTGGACTGTTACTATTGTGTATGACCTGGACTGTTTATTTTTGACCGTGCTTTGTTTTTCAACCACAAAGTAAAATATTTTTCTGTTTATCACAACTCAGTGTCTCTTGTGGTTACTGTGTGACTATTACTGCTCTCAGTACCCTTCATTGTCTGTGCAACTTCTTGTCAGCTCATGGAGACCTCTGCACAATTACTGACAGATATGGTAGGGAAAAGAAGTTTCAGAGCACTTAGGTAAAACCCACTAGAACGTCTCAAAGCAGCTACAACTTTATCTTACATCAGGGCTCTCTGAACTGGGCAACTTTAAGATCAATGGACTTCAACACCCAGAATTCCCCAGCCAGCCATGAGGAGTTGAAGTCCACCAATTTTAAAGTTGCCCGGTTGGAGACCCTTGCCTTACACCAGGGGTAGGCAACCTCGGCTCTTTCATGACTCATGGACTTCAACTCCCAGAATTCCTGAGTCAGCATAGCTGACTCAGGAATTCTGGGAGTTGAAGCCCATAAGTCTTAAAAGAGCCAAGGTTGCCTACCCCTGCCTTACACGATGGGTGCAATAAGGTGTGCATGCACATACAAACCTGGGATGTGGCAGTGCAACCACCTCTGGCAACCTGACCCAGGGGATCCTTAACTTGCACCCTACCACAGTGCTGGGGAGAACTTAATCAGAACCTAGAACTTTTAATCACCAGATTAGAAATGCTTAATCTGACCCCACTTTTGCAAGAAAAGACACGGCCATTTGAAAGCATCCTCTCTTTGAATGCTGCCACCATCGTAAACTCACTCTGCTGTTAATGTCGAGCTGTCAGCCCACTCCCATCCACCCTCTTCGTTTTCATCTGAAAGGCCCACCCAGGCCGTCTGAGTCAGCTGCGAAGTGATGTAATTCTGCAGAAAAAAAGGTGAGGAGAGAGAAGAAGTAGCACCAACAACTAACTTAATAGCCATCCATCAACAGCTTAATTAGCAACTGCAAGCTACACACAACCAGGTAGAACAGCTCAGGCCACATTTTTGGGAGGGAGGGAGGGAGGGAGGGAGGGAGGGAGGGAGGGAGAGAGAGAGAGAGAGAGAGAGAGAGAGAGAGAGAGAGAGAGAGAGAGAGAGAGAGAGAGAGAGAAGATATATTCTCCCTTCTCAAATAAACCTATGTAGTTAGTTAAGAAAAGCTGGGCTTGTACAGGTAGTTCTACCTTCAAGGATCACTTTGCTCATCGGCCTCTTGGTCAGGACCCCCAGTGCAACTACAGACACATGGCAGAACCTCTTCAGATTGCACTGGGTGGCAGAATTTGACTAAGCGTACTCTATCGCCACTACTTGGACCTTTTCCGTGTCCAATGGAAGTAAGAGTTTGTCCGTGCCCAAACGCTGCCTGGGAAAGCCATGAAAAATTCATGGTGTTGGAAAAGTATACTTCAAGAGCCCTGGGTACTAATGTCGGCCCACTAGGTAGCCAGACCAGGAAATCAACTCTTACCAGATTGACTAATACTGTACCTTCTCCTCTTCTTTCCTATAGTTTGGTAAACTGGGGGTGTGTTTGTCTGAGCCCCTTCCCGACCTTATCTGGCTGTTGTGGACTTAAGAAATGTTTTAGCCCCTTTTGTTGAGGCAACAGAGCCTGCCTATCCATGTCAAGATCAAGACTGAGGTTGACCTGATCTTGCAGGTGAGGATCCTGTGATAGGCTTCCACAGTTTAGTTGAGAAGGTAGCTGTTGTGATTCAGGGTCAGCCTGTGGGTTCGGCAGTTGAGTCGGACGATTCAGAGGAGGAGGAGGAGGGGGGTGTTGGAGAGCCTCCAGAGGATAGCCCTGAGGCTCCCCAGAGCCCTCAGCCAGGCCCCTCCCATCTGGTCACTACGCAGACCCAGCTGTGTGAGCCTGACAGCGTGGATGAAGTTGACCCACAGCTGGCCCTGTTCAAGGACGCCTGACGCAGGAGGCAGTCAATCAGGAGTAAACAGAGGAAGGCAATGGGGCTCCTCAGAAGGAGGCAGAGAGAAGCCACGCCTTGAACTGTTTAAAAGGGGAATGTGTGGGAGGGCTGGTTTGCTGAAGGCAACCGCTTGAATAGCTCCTGTTTCATGGTTCGTGTTTGCTCTCTTTGCTCTCTTTGCTCTGTTTTATGTCAATAAATTTGGCAGGCTTAGTTCCAGCCTCTTGCCATTTTTGTGAAGGGGTTGTCCCTGCCTTTTCTGCAGGGCTGGTTGTAGGCTGGTACAGAACAGTAGCTCGCAAACCAATGCAATCATATCGGGCGGGTTTGCAAGAGGTGGAGAAGAGCTTCCAGAGTGTACTAGCCAACGCTTTTACCATAATATGTTGATTGGAAGGAAAGGAGAGGGGGAGGAAAAAAAAGTGGATAAGAAGTAAGCATTCCTCCCAGCTGAGCAGCTCCTTGAAGTACCCCGGAAGTCGTAAGGGAAAGAAGAAAAAGTATAAGACCTGCTCTTTGTCATGTAGGATGGAGGCCAAATGGGCATCTCTGGACATGCAGAAGTTCTCAGCATCAT
The DNA here is from genome assembly GCF_947247035.1 of Vipera ursinii. Lineage (NCBI taxonomy): Eukaryota > Metazoa > Chordata > Lepidosauria > Squamata > Viperidae > Vipera > Vipera ursinii. The sequence continues at coordinate 75,982,640 of NC_139521.1, forward strand.
ACCAGGTCTTTTGTCCTTTGGAAAAATAGTAGAGGCTCCTTCCCCAAAACTGCCACCCGCCTGCGGGCCTCACACTTTTCCTGAAGATGGATTCTAAGAGAGACGAGAGCAAAGAGGGGTGAGAAAGGAAAGGGCTCCTTGGAGTACCCCGAGAATGGATGGGTCACCCTAGGGAAGGGCGTTTGGTCCCCCCTATTCCAGAAGTGAGGGGAACTGCCAAAGCACATCTCGTTCACCAAGCTCGTACTTCTGAAACGGATTTCAAGGGTCTTGCGTCGGATGGGTTTCATTGCTGTTTCTTTAAATGTGTGTGTGTGTGTGTGTGTGTGTGTGTGTGTGTGTGTGTGTGTATTGGGTAGCTCGTTTCAACGTTGAGCAGAAAAGTGGAATATAAACGGAGGCAGCGCTGGCCTCAGCAGCAACCCAGCGTTCCCTCAGGATTGAGCCCCTGAGCTATAATTCCGTTCAGGGCCGCTTATGCTGAGAAAGAGAGGAAGAGGCTGGAGTGACCAGCTTTGATTTTTTATTTTTTTTATCCCTAAGGAATGAGACCAGGAGTGGCCAAAGTATTATGCAGAAAAGAAGAGGGCTGCCCATTGGGTTTCTCAGTGATTCTGGCCCGAAAGGGTTTCCCAATGCAAATGTATCAGCTCTTCGGGGTAGTCCAGACAGGAAACCCAAACCATGAGTTCCAACACCACCTTTGTGGTATAATTGCAGATCTGAAGCACTCCTTCCATCCCCAAACAGATCTAGCAAGATCTCTTGTGAGACAGTCTCTCCATCACCTCCCTCCCTCCCTCCCTCCCTCCCTCCCTCCCTCCCTCCCTCCCTCCCTTCCTTCCTTCCTTCCTTCCTTCCTTCCTTTCCTTCCTTCCTTCCTTCCTTCCTTCCTTCCTTCCTTCCTTCCTTCCTTCCTCCCTCCCTCCCTCCCTCCCTCCCTCCCTCCCTCCCTCTTCTCCTCCCTACCTCCCTATTTCCTTCCTTCCTTGTATCACCTGAAGGACGGACTCTCTTTTCTTCACCAATTCTCTACTTAAATTCATCCATATTTGTTTACCACTGCGCTTCCCAACGCATCACAGAGCCATCATCAAAAACAAAGATACTTACGATATTTTTCTTTAATCCCATGGAGGGCCTTTGCAGCCTTCTCTAAGTGAGTTGGCAAGCTCAATATTTCTTCTGCTGTATTAATGGCTAAAAGCAGTCCAAGAGTTAGACAGCCCTTTTTCCTACCCCACTCCTTCCCTCCCTGAAAACGAGACACACACGAAATGTTAGGGATGCACTTCTATCTTCATCCATCCCCATTCAGGATAGATTCTAAGCTAGATTTTGCTAATGCTTTACTGCGCCTCTAATGGGTCACAGACACCTGATTTGGCTTGACACATAACTAAGGCAGAATACCAGCATATAACCTGAATCTGCAAAGATGAAGTCAGGAAAGGTAAGGCTCAGAATGAGCTAAGATTTGCAACAGATGTCAAAAATAATTTTTAAAAAAGTTTCTTTCAACATGTAAAAAACGAGGAAAAAAAAGGTCAAGGAGACAATTGACCCGCCCTAATGGGAGAAGATGACAAGGAAGTGACAGGCAGCTGGGAGTAGGCAGAGCTGCTGAATTCATTCTTTGCACCTGTCTTCACGCAAAAGGAAAAAAAAAATAGCACAACCTACTAAAAAAAGAACCGTAAAAGACGGATCAGGAGTACAAATTAAAATATGCGAGATAATGGCAAGAATAGTCATTCTGACTGCTCAAGAGTGGTTCAACTGGATGCCACCCTTGCAAGAGTCATGCTCGGAAGTCATAGCCCTCCAAAGATGGATGACCCTAAGACAAAGAAGCAGGTAGGGTTTAGGCCTCCAGGTATTTAAAATACTCTTTTGAAAATATCAAAAAACCAAGATTGCACAGATTCTGCATTCAGCCAACAGAAGAAACGAATAACAAAATAACAGAGTGGGAAGGGACTTTGGAGATCTTCTAGTCCACCCCTCCCCTGCCCAAGCAGGAGATCCTATATCATTTTGGACAGATGTCTGTCTAATCTATTTTTTAAAGCCTCCAGCGATGAAGCATCCACAACTTTTGGAGGCTGGCTGTTCCAGTGATTAATTGTCCTGACTTGAAATTTCTTCTTATTTCTAGCTTGGTCTTTAGATGTAAATCTTTAGATTTAGACTTTAGAGGTAACCGACAAAATCTGAAATGAGATGGCATGGCCAGACAATGGAATTTGCCTATTGTTTGGTACAGAAATGTCCATGCTGTCAGAAATGTCCGTGCAAATTATGCGAGTATTACGGAAAGTTGATGAATTTAACGTAAATGCATAATTCTACTCACATCACACAGATTAAGATACATAATGCAAATTGGATGAATATTGCACAAAGATGTATATTCCACTTTTTCTTTTTTATTTTTTAACTCAAGGCTGTGTACATAATGCTTCCTTCTCTGTGTTTTCCCTGCAGCAACTCTGTGAAGTAGGCTGAGCTTGGCTAGGTTAAGAGAGAAGGGATACTCCAAAGTTACTCTGTCTGCTTTCATGCCTAAGGCAGGAGTAGAACTCAACTTGGTTTTCAGTTTTGCATCTTTGCTACTAAACTACTTTGGCTCATCTATAGATTGCTAAAACGCTCCTGACAGTTAGAACAATTAACCAGTGGAACAACCCGCCTCCGGAAGTGGTGAATGCTCCAACACTGGAAGTTTTTAAGAAGAGACTGGACAGCCATTTGCCTGAAATGGTATAGGGCACAGGTCTGCAACCCGTGGCTCCGGAGCCGCATGCGGCTCTTTCAGCCGTCTCCTGCGGCTCCCAGTCCTCTGCCATGTGCAGTCCAAAAAAAAAAAAAAAATTGGGACTAAAAAAGTTCAACCAATCAATTCAAATATGCAGGGTAGGTGCATATCTTGCCTTGGCTCCACTCTTCAGTCAAACCCTGTTCTGCGCATGTGCGCATGTGCGCGCATGTGCACACATTTTTTGCGGCTCCCAATTTTCCCTTTTGTGAGGGAACCGGTTCCGAGTGGCTCTTTCACTGTTTCAGGTTGCTGACCCCTGGTATAGGGTTTCCTGCCTGAGCAGGGGGTTGGACTAGATGACCTCCAAGGTCCCTTCCAACTTCTTCTTCTTCTTCTTCTTCTTCTTCTTCTTCTTATTATTATTATTATTATTATTATTATTATTATTATTATTATTAATAATTTATTTTATTACTATTATTAATTATTTTATTACTATTATTATTATTATTACTATTATTATTATTATTATTATTATTATTATTATTATTATTATTATTATTATTATTATTATTATTATTATTATGTTTGTAACCTTCAACTGGGAAAAACCTCACATCATAGGGCACAGATTTTGGAATCAAGGTACCTCAAGTGGGCTAACTTAAAGAATGTGTCCAAAATCTAGGACCCATTTACTCCAGTTGCTCCAATTTTAGGGATCTTTAGACTGTATTGGCAAATGCAGCATGTCTGCTGCAGTACTGCCACACTGCTGCAGTTATCTGTAATCACATGATTTCTGATGCTGCCTGCCGGCTTCTCGCAAGCAAAATTAATTAAAAATTGTTCCCGTTACTTTTTTGACTGCCTGTGTCATTCTGGTTAACTTTTTTAGGTATACAAACCTCTCAGAAACAGTGACCCAATGGGTCATGGGTTGTTTAGTATACATAATAAATATTATGTCTTTAAAAAGCCCCCCAACGGGTCCATAAATCTAGTGTGGTCTGCCACTAAAAGGATTACTCAGCATAAAATTTCCATTTCTGTCACTCCAGTGCTTATCTTTTGGTGATAACTTTTAAAAGGCTTGGGAAAAATATTTAGATTATGAGGTCTTTTGACGGGTCCCTTGATTCTTCAGTCTGACTCCATTTCTAAGCATTTCTAAGCAAAATCTGGGATATATCGTTCTGTTTCTTACACTTACAGTTTTCATAATTGAGCTTAATATCTTTGATCCCAGTAACCAGTGAGGTCTTCAGCTTTTTCATTGATCTCTCCAGAGAATTCACATTTTCTCCCTCCAGGTTAATATCTAGAAATGTTTTTTTTTTTTAAAAAGATGCATATTAAGACAGTCAGATGACCCATTTTATTTTTTTGGAAGTCTTCTCTTAAAAGCATACTTCTCCCTCCACAGCACAGCTGGCTAGGCACAAAAAGGCACAAATCTTTAGGTAGGTCAAGCTGCCGTTGACTTAGGACTTTGAGGTCCAACTGACGGTTGATGTCCCAGCAGCTCTAGCAGCAGAAACTTACGGCTTGACCTTCTTTAACTGGAAATGCCATAGCTAGATTTGGACTTTTGAAAGAGGTATAATCGCTTCCCCCTTCCTATCAGAAGGACTTCTGAGCCACCAATAACCATCGCTTCCTGATCATTCATGTGGGACATATGACATTGCCAGAAGAGACCTTAAATGGATTTCTAAATGCTATGAGGTCCTAGGTAGGAAAGAGAGTGTGGCCACGCGTAGGGGAGGATTCAAGCAGGGAATTAGTTTGGAATCCTTATGTGGGCACAAGAAGGCAACGTCCAACTCCCCTTGAACGGTGTTGAACCTGATCTAGCCTGATTCAGGAGAAGACTGTGTGTCTGGTAAGATTTCTGTGTAACGGGCACGAGCAATAAACTAGCGAGTCAAACTCTTCACTGGTAGATCTGGTCTGATCTAGATAAGGTTCAGTGCCATTCAAGGAGGGTCAGATCTTGCTCCCTTGTGTCCACGTAATGATTCCGGACTTGATTCCTTCCTTAAAAAGGTAAAGGTAAAGGTTCCCCCGCACATGGGTGCTAGTCGTTTCCAACTCTACGGGCCGGTGCTCATCTCCATTTCAAAGCTGAAGAGCCAGCGCTTGTCCGAGGACGTCTCCGTGGTCATGTGGCCGGCATGACTAGATGCCAAAGGCGCACGGAACGCTGTTACCTTCCCACCGTAGTGGTCCCTATTTTTCTACTTGCATTTTCACGTGCTTTCGAACTGCTAGGTTGGCAGAAGCTGGGATGACTAACAGGTGCTCACTCTCTTACGCGGCACTCGGGATTTGACCCGCCAAACTGCCGACCTTCTGATCGACAAGCTCAGCGTCCTAACCCACTGAGCCACCGCGTCCCTTAGTTCAGTCATAGGAACAGGAAATTCTCATTGAAAACCCACTTTAGGAAAATAAAAGTGAGGAGTTGGAGCTGAACTTACAGAGATAGCCAACTGTCACCAAGGCAGTAAAAGAGATGGCTGCAAGCATCACTAGAAATGGCCAGGACATCTTTGAAGCAATAGCACAATAATCACAACAGCCTTTGGTGGAAGCAGCAGGAGAAGGTGGAGGCGGCAGTAGTGATGATGATGGACGAGGTCCTTCTCGAGGTCCAGGATCTATTTTTGAGACAGCCATAGCTTCAAGAAGAGGGGAAGGTGCTCAGAATAACTTATCAAAAAGAAAGAAAGAAAAGAAATTCAATCTACTGTCTTTTCCTTGTTGGAATATCTGGACTCTTTTAAGTAAGATCCAAGATACAGCAAGAAGCACATGTTGCTTATGAGTTACTGAGCAATAACCAACAGCGTTTCTTTAGGAGATTTTGGGCTAACTTCTTCATGGAGAGAAGTCTGTCTGTAAAGCTCAAACTCAGAAGCATCTTTACACTTGGGATTGTCCAGTCAGAATACTTCCTAAACAGTTACTTTCTTTCTCTAGCTAACAATAAGACTGTTGAGGGATCACTGGGCAAGAAGGAACTAGCTAAAGTCCTGGAAACAGGAAACTGAAATATTCTGGGTACACCTGAGTGGAGTTTAAGAAGGGATAACCGGTTGGAGACGCGAGGGCCATCTATTGTTCTTCTTTCTTGTGGTACCTGGTAAGAGATGCAGAGGGCCATCCAAGCACGTTCGTTTTGCATCTTTATAGGTGAATCTGGCCCGTCGATTCCCCTCGGCCTTCCATCATGGCCTCCTGCTGCCTCTAGGTGCCCGGCTCACTTTCCTTAAATTCCCAGCTTGCTGCTTCTAGATGGCCTTGCTGATTGGCTGCTCTGCGGCTTTAGTTGGAGGTTCACAATCACAAGGGCACCTGCAGGGGGATTCTGACATCATGGGAAGAGAGGACATAGCCCTGAGGTCAGCTTTGTCTGGCACTGAGGATGGACCTCTGCTGCCTTTTCACCCCTCATCTCTTGAACATGGAGATGTAGAGAGACCTGTGTCTTGGCAACACTGTTGGATTGCCATTCCAATGGAACTAGGACTTCGCCTCTGCAAATCTCTGTCCCCACCCCTTCCAAAGGACTATGATCATCTAGGATCCAGTTGCCTAGGAATCCATTCCATGTAGCTCCTGCCCACTTAAAAGTATCTCTCATCATCTAGGTCAGGGGTCTTCCAACTTGGCCCTTTGATGACTTGTGGACTTCAGCTCCCAGAATTCCTCAGCCAGGCATGCTGGCTGAGGAATTCTGGGAGTTGAAGTCCACTCCCCTTAAAGTCTATATCAGGGGTCTTCAAACCTGGCCACTTCGGGTTGTGGAGAGTTGCCGGGTTTGCTTCGGGGTTCAATTCCAGCCTGTCCCCTTCAAGTCCCTTCGTGGCTCAGGGCCAGATGATTGGTGGGACTGTCTTTCCCCAGTTACCTCTCCTTGACCCAGCAGAGTTTGTCGTGGGTCTGCTCCATCGAGAGGTCCACTCCGTAGCATGAGAAAGGAGAAGGGCCTTCTCCGTGGTGGCTCCCTCCCTCCCCTCCCCTTGGAGATCAGACCAGCCCCCTCCTCGAGAGGCTTCCAAATGGCCTTTGGTTTTGGCAGAGGGTCTGAAGGTCGCAGGGCGAATGGAGCCCATCAGGCGGCTTGTCTGAATGTTCTCACCAGGAAGTGGCGGTTGATTGGCTCCTTGCATTTGGGGCTTTCACGCCTGGGAGGGCCTGGAGTCCCTGTGAGCGAGTAGAGCGGCCATCTACATCCCTTTAGTAAGTAAGTAAGTAAATAAATAGCATTCCCCCAAGATTTTGGGGGTCTCAGCTGGAGGAAGGAGGGGCAGGAGAGGGTCTGTGGGGACCAGGCCCTGTAGGGCTTTCAGCTCAAACCCAGTTTTATAAACTGATCCTGGAAGCCAATGGGAAGGCAGCGCATTGGACAATTGTGTTTTGTGTTCACAATTTGTGCCATTGTGCATTGTGCTGAAGTAGCGCAAGGTCGGAAGATGTGGAGAGACCTGGCCCAGAGAATTGCCAAAAGTCGGACATGACTGAATGGATAATATCATCATCATCATCATCATCATCATCATCATCATCACCACCACCACCATCCTGTTGAATTCTGGACCAAATGAAGTTCCTTAATGGTCTTCAAGGACAGCCCCACATATAGTGATGACTGCAGAAGTCCAGCAGATAGAAAGAATCTGTGTGTGTGTGTGTGTGTGTGTGTGTGTGTGTGTGTGTGCGTGCGCACTTTTGAGTCAGTCTGGACTCCTGGAAACTATGGGAAAGTCCACGTGGTCTTCTTGGCCTTCGCCATGCCTCCTTCTTTCTGGGTTGAGAACTAGAACTCTCTGGCTCCTGGTTTCTCTCTGGCCTGGTACTTTCACTGTTGTTGGTGGCCTCGAAGGTTCCTGGGCTAGCCAGTTAATTCCGGTGGATCCCAGTGGAGCCCAGTGGTCCCTTGAAAGACCTATGCTTTCCGTGGCACCAGTTGTGACTTTGGTTGGTGCCATTGGATTTTTGGACCTAAAAGAATTAGATAATTTGGAAGACCCCAATGACTGCAGAACTGGCCATGATCAATCTTCTCGAAGGGCAGAGCAGCGGAGGATTTGGCCATTTAGTAGTGCAGACTTTGATGGTGTAATATACTATCTCATCCCTGCCTTCGGACTGTTGTTTATTGCCATTCACATATCGTCCCCAAAGGATTCAGAGTTCCCTGGGTACTAGCCACAGTGAGAGGGTGGCTTGAACTTACATCTGCTGCCCCTAGAGGTGAGAGCTCTAGGGGACATGCTGTACCCAGGATGGATGTTTCGGACCATTCCCCCAGGAATAGGCTCTCCAACTGTCGTGAGAGGACGGTGGTTGGCCTGTCCTGGTGTGGCACCCAGCTGAGTGGCAGTGGCTGGGTGGAGGCTCGGGACACCTATTTGCTCTCTGTTTGGTCCCTCCTTAAATTAATTGACCATGGACTGCCTATATCTGGACTGCTCTTATGCCTTGTCTTAGGTACTCCTCTACGGACTTGCTCGCCCTCAGGGGTGCTCCCCCTTCCTGGAGGTGGCCCGCCTTTCCAGCCGAGTACAATCTCGAGGAAGGGCCCATTTATTGGGATCCTGAGAGATGGCTGGGCATGGTTATGGGCCTCCGACGTAAACCTAATAAGAGGTCCTTGGTTTGCTTTTTGTCAAAAATTTTTTGGGGGTTAGGGAGGAGGGAGGGTTCTTTTCTTGGTTGTTTGGTCGAGGGGGGCAGTCCAACTACCTCTGTTCAGGCTAGTGCTGAGGCGGATCGCGGGGGGGAGGAGCGGGGGTCGGCTGCTTCTGGGGCTCCAGGGCCAGTCGTGGGACTATCCATCCCCACGACGATAGGGAATGGCAGCAGGTGTAGGAACAGAGGGCCGTATCGGTCTCAGGGAAGGCCTCTCCGCTGCTTACAAGCGGTGAGGCACTCCGACCCTCTGGTTCTGCCCCGAGGTCCCGGGAGTGAGGACGTGCAGCCTCCTGAGCTCCGGCTGGTGTACTTGAATGCCAGGTCGGTCGCTAACAAGGCTCCTCTCGTCCGTGACTTGGTTGAGGGTGAGCAGGCGGACCTGGCTTGCATCACGGAGACTTGGTTGGGCCCAGAGGGCGGTATTCCTCTGGCTGATCTTTGCCCACCAGGTTTCCGGGTGCTGCACCGGCCTCGGGCTCAGGGTAGGGGTGGGGGAGTGGCTGTTGTTATGAGGGAGACCTTGTGTCCACGGGAGGCCACCGTTCCCCAGATAGTCGGGTGTGAGTCTCTCTTTTTGAGATGCGGCCCTGGTGCGCAGTTGGGCTTGCTGCTGGTGTACCTTTCGCCTAGTCACGCAGCAGCAGCCCTGCCTGAGCTTCTCGATGTCCTCTCTGGGCTGGTGGTTGAGTTCCCGAAACTTATAGTTTTGGGGGACTTCAACCTACCATCGCTGGGAGGATCATCTGAGTTGGCTCGGGAGTTCATGGCTTCCATGACGGCCATGGACCTGACGCAAGTAATTTTGGGACCGACTCATGAAGGAGGCCACACCCTTGACCTAGTTTTCTTGTCTGGACGGTGGTTAGATGATCTTGGTGGGGGCTCTCCAATTATTATGCCCCTGTCATGGACCGATCATCATCTCCTGCGGCTGGTCTTCCGTTTTGCCACCCCCCGCCGTGGGTGTTTGGAACCAATTAAATGGTACCGCCCCAGACGCTTAATGGATCCCCAGAGGTTCCAGGCGGCGCTGGGGTCCCCACCTGCCTCCCTTGCTCACAGCTCGGCAGATGCCTTAGTGGAAGCCTGGGAAAGGACGGCCACTGAGGCTCTTGACCGAGTTGTACCCCTGCGGCCCCTGACCCGGTGCACATCCCGTCGAGCTCCATGGTTCTCTGCGGAGCTCTGGGAGATGAAGCGTCGGAGACGGGGCCTAGAGAGCGGTTGGAGGTCCAGCCGATCCGAATCCGACCGATTGCGACTAAGAGCCTACATTAGGTCTTATCTCGCTGCGATAAGGGAGGCGAGGTCTAACCACTTCGCCACCCTTATCGCGTCCGCAGATAATCGCCCGGCCGCCCTGTTTAGGGTGACTCGCTCCCTCCTAAATCAGGAGGTGAGGGAGGATCCCTTGCAGGGTCGTGCCGAGGAGTTTAACCAACATCTGTCGGACAAAATCGCTCGGATTCAGACCGGTCTGGACTCTGACTGGGCAGAGTCTGACGATCAGGACACGGGCGGTCTTGTCGATATCACCTGGGAGGAGTTTGATTCTGTGACTCCGGAGGAAGTGGACAGGATCATGGGGAGGCTGAGCACCACCACATGTTTATTGGACCCGTGCCCTTCCTGGCTGGTCTATGCAGCCCGGGAGAGGACACGCAGCTGGTTCCAGGCAGTTATATCGGCTTCTCTGAGTGAGGGTATCTTCCCCGCCATCTTGAAGGAGGCGGTGGTGAGGCCTCTCCTCAAGAAGCCTGCCTTGGACCCAGCTGTATTGAACAACTTTCGTCCTGTCTCCAACCTTCGCTTTCTTGCGAAGGTTGTTGAGAGTGTGGTGGCGCATCAGCTCCCTCTGGTCCTGGATGAAGCGGATTATCTAGACCCGTACCAATCGGGTTTCAGGCCCGGGCACAGCACGGAGACGGCATTGGTCGCGCTGGTGAATGATCTCTGGAGGGCTCGGGACAGTGGGCATTCCTCTGTTCTAGTCCTATTAGACCTCTCGGCGGCTTTCGATACCATCAACCATGGTATCTTGCTGCGGCGTCTCAGGGGACTGGGAGTGGGAGGCACAGTTTTACAGTGGTTCTCCTCCTATCTCCAGGGACGTTCGCAGTCGGTGTTGGCAGGGGGGCAGAGGTCGACCGCGAGGTCTCTCATTTGTGGAGTTCCTCAGGGGTCGGTCCTCTCACCTCTCCTGTTCAACATCTACATGAAACCGCTGGGTGAGATCATTTGTGGCTTTGGAGTTGGGTATCATCAGTACGCTGATGATACCCAACTTTTCTTTTCGACCCCAAACCACCCCAGTGATGCCCTCAACATGATGTCCCATTGCCTGGAGGCGGTTCGGGTCTGGATGGGGAGGAACAGACTTCAACTCAACCCCGACAAGACTGAGTGGCTTTGCATACCTTCATCCCGGGTCTATTCGGACATTCCACCTCTGGCTATGGGGGGTGAACTATTACCCCCCGTAGATAGGGCTCGCAACTTGGGAGTCCTCCTAGATTCACGGCTCACCTTGGAAGACCATATAGGAGCTGTGACTAGGGGGGCCTTCGCCCAGGTTCGCCTGGTGCGCCAGTTGCGGCCCTATCTTAGCCGGGATGATTTGTGCACGGTCACTCATGCGCTCGTGTCCTCTCGTCTGGACTACTGCAACGCTCTCTACATGGGGCTGCCCTTGAGGACCACCCGGAGGCTCCAACTGGTACAGAATGCAGCCGCGAGAGTTGTGTTGGGAGTCTCCCGATACTCCCACGTTACACCTCTGCTCCATGAGCTGCATTGGTTGCCAGTTGTCTTCCGGGTGAGATTCAAGGTACTGGTAACGGTGTTTAAAGCCCTCCATGGCATGGGGCCGGAGTACCTTAGGGAACATCTGCTGCCGGCATCAAGCTCCCTGCGCCCTGTGCGTTCCCACAGAGAGGGCCTCCTCAGGGTGCCACCGATCAGAGAATGTCGATTGGTGGCCCCCAGGGGGAGATCCTTCTCTGTGGGCGCTCCGGAGCTGTGGAATCAGCTACCGGTAGAGCTCCGGATGGCGCCCGATCTTCGCTCCTTTCGTCGCGATCTCAAGACGTTTTTGTTTGTACAAGCTGGCCTAGCCTGATGGGGATTGGTGGGGTTGTTTTATCTTTGGTCTCTTAATTTTATCTTGGGGTTTTTAGAATTGTACTCCTATTGTTTTAACTAGGGCAACTGTTTAATCTCTTTTTAATGTTTGTATTTGGTATTTTATTCTGCCCTGTGAACCGCCCTGAGTCCTCAGGGAGAAGGGCGGTATATAAATGTTATTAAATTAAATTAAATTAAATTAAATTCTCCCTACAGCAAACAGGCTCTCCAGAGTTGCCACTTTGTGCTACGTAGCAACTAAGGTCATAAAAGAGCCAAGATTGCCTACCCCTGAACTAGACCTACCCAATTCCTGCAACCATTCGTTATATGTTCTGTTCCAGCCTACGACCGGCCCTGTTTGAATGTCAGGGAAAAACCCCTTTTTATAGTCAACAGGCTGGAAAAAAAACCAACCAAATTTATTTACAAAGAGTTCAAACAAAAGTTAAATGAAAAGTTCAAACAGGACTTAAACGAAAAGTTCAAACAAGAGTTAAACAAGAATAACAGACCAGGACTCTAGCAGAAGATCTTCAAACGGTTGCCTTCAGCAACCAGCACCTCCCACACCTTCCCCTTTTATCAGCAGTCCCAAGGCGTGGCTTCTCATTGCCTTCTCCCGAGTTGCCTCATTGCTTTCCTCTGTTCTGTTCTGCTAGATTGCATCCTGCTCCTAGCATCCCTGAATGGAGCCAGCTGTGGATTGTCTTCTTCCAATCCCTCATGCTCACACAGCTGGGTCTGAGGAGGAACAAGACAGGAGGGGCCAGTCTGAGAGTTCTGCAGTGCATCAGAACCTTCCTCTGACACCAAAGGCTCTCCAAACCCCTCCTCCTTCTCCTCCTCCTCTTCAGAATCATCCGACTCTGTTGCCGGAATTACAGTGGACGCTGAAACACAAAAGGCCAGGCCAGAGGTGTGAGAGCTACTATGGGACGCCAACGGTTGCTCCTCCAGGACTGTCTTCTCTGCACTGCCATCACAATCCACCCACAGCTGTGCTTTGCTGAGGACCCGCAGCAGCCAATCAGCAGGCTGCTTGGGTCACAGGGCAGGGAGGGGGGGTGCTTCAGCTGGGGAGAGAAAGCAAGCAAGCCAGGCCAGAGGAAAGAGGGGCCACTCCATTCAGATGACAACGTGTGCAGAAGTAACACACGAGCCAACAACATCTCTGCCTAAGGAGTTTCCCAGCAAGGACGTACAGCTTACTCAAAAGACTCTCTGCAAGTAACCAACTTCTCCCTTTCAGCGGGAGAGCTGGCCAGGAAATGTTCTCACTTTGTCAGGAGGCTGATGCTCCTGTCTTCCTTCTTCTTTCTCGTTGGGTAAAGAGGTTATTTTGCTCGAAAAGCCTAGTTGGCTGTATCCATGCTCCTGACACGTTGCCAATTGTTCGTAGATCCTTGCTATTCTCTCCGACAATGGAAAACCCTCGTTCTCCAGAGGGCAAGTGAAGCAAACCCCTGTACTTGAACCGATCCGGTGATGTAGGTGGCTTCGAAGCGCAGGAAACTATGTCCCATAATCCTCCTCTTTATAAATGAATTCACAGACAATCAGCACCCAGGGGTCCCAGAGTAACCGGCGCAGCTCATGAAGTAGAAATGGACAAAACAGAATCTAACTGTATCAAGGCCTCTGCCTTTCCCTTAGCAAGACCCCCTTGGATATTATCCGAAGGGCTCAAGAGCTGAATCTCGGCTTGGTAGGCTCCATCAAGCCACCTGCCCTTTGGGTAGATTTATTCAGACGTTCTTCAGCTCTTGAACTCCGATACCCAACTTTGGTCGTTACATCCTTTCCTCCTTTCCCCGCCTGTGACCTTCTGGTAATATTTAGTGGTCCTTGGCCATTGCCGGAATCCACATTCTGGGTTTAGGCGTGTGACCTTCTTGATGTTGTTTGTCATTGTGGAGGCTCTGAGGGCCTCTGCGGCGTAGTGAGTTAGTCTGTAGCTGCTGATAGTTGCAGGGCTGGAAGGGCAGGCAGTTGGCCACTAAACATTGGTGAGTCTTGATTTTAATGCCCAAATCTCAGAAAAGGGGATCGTGGGTGCGGCCTTTATCCCTTGCTGTCTTATGTGAGTGGCATTTCTTTCCCCCTTATCTCCAAGCCATGGCTTCTGAGGAACCCCCAGCCGAATTATCACGGGATGACGATATTTACTGGAACCAAAGTCTTCTTGCAAAACTCCCTGCCAAGTACTGGTGGATAATCATTTGTATCACTGCAGGAGTCCTTACGGTCATCTTGGCAACATCAGTCGAAACGTGTAAGTATAGTTCTTCTCGCTAAAGGATTGTTCCCTTTCCTGGGAGCCGAAGAAGCTGGGTGGCCTTGCTTTCTTTCCTGGATGTGACCTTTTCACGGAATCCAGACTAATGGAGTTGGAAGGGAGACCCTATGCCCGTGGTGGCAAACCTATGGCACGCGTGCTACAGGTGGCATGCAGAGCCCTATCTGTGGACATACGCGCCGTCGCCCCAGTCCTAGGCCTTCAGCTGGGTTTTATAAAACCTTTTCGCTTTAGGCCTCCACTGCCATGTGCAAAAAAAAAGTTTCAATCAATCAATTTCAACTCGCGGGGGGAAAAAAAGATCTCGCAAAGTTGGAATGGCTTAATTGAACTTTTTAGTCCCACCCAGTCTGCCGTTACCACCACAGCCACGCCCACCCAAAGAGCCGCGCCCATTCAGCACCCAGAGATACATAAGCCGGTTTTGGGTTGCAGTTTGGGCACTTGGTCTCTAAAAGGTTCGCCATCACTGCTCTATGCCATTCCCATTAAATGGAATGGAACCAATCTTTTCTTTAAAGCCTCCTGTGATGGAGAACCCATAACTTCTGGAGGCAACTTCCGTTCCACGGATTAATTGTTCTGACAGTCAGGAAATTTCTCCTTAGTTCCAGGTTGCTTCTCTCCTTGATTAGTTTCCATCCGTTGCTTCTTGTCCTGACTTCAGGGGCTTTGGAGAAGAGCTTGACTCCCTCTTCTTTGGGGCAGCCCCGCAAATATTGGAGCACTGCTATCATGTCCCCCCCTAGTTCTTCTTTTCATTAAACTAGACATTTTGGCAAAGATGGATATCCCTGACAGTTAATTCTTTCCCTTCAGAGAATGCTTAGATATCAGGCAGTTGTAGAAGAACTGTGTTAGTCCATGGGAGCAAAACAACGAGACTGCATGGGATTGCATCTTTCCTCGCCAACACAATCTATGAAAAGGCACAAGCCTTCAGAAGCCCATCCTCATTCAGTCTGATAATGAAACCCATTTGAGGAAGTGGACTGTAGCTCAATACCACTGATAGGCCTTAGATACCTGGAAACCTCTTAAATATACATATTTATTTTTAAAAATATGAAATGCATTGAGGAAATGTGATGGAGACATGAGTTAAATAATATTGCAAGTTGCTTGGTGGCCATATAAGTCTCATAAAATGTAAATGAACACAGTTTGCATAACAAAACACACAGAATAGAAATACATTCTTCAAATACAAGAGGGTCTATTGATGGACAATATGCAGTTATTGGCAAGGTGCTAAGCAATAAGTGAATCAATCAAACCAGTCTCAAGCCCAGTTCAGTCACTGGCTGTATGTGCAGCGATGTCCACAGGTATCCTAAAAGTCAAGACGGTGGCCACAGGGTTACAATTAATACTCCACCTGTTTTTTCAGGTGTTGTGCTGCAGCTGCCATCTTGCGTTTTTGACACCTCTTAGCATGACAGTCATCAAGGGGAACAAATAACTTTTTCAGGCCCTGGGGGACCAGTACTCACTGGATTCACTTTCTTCCAAGATGTTGGTTTGGTGAAAGCAGATGGTCCAAGCATCAAGAGGGCACCTTCAAACCTCAACCTCTATATGCCTTAATCACTTTAGACAATGCACTGCTTGCCGAAGACTGGAGTCCTTACGATGAGCCTATGAAAAAACTAAGGACTACTTTGTCAATTGGACTTAGGAATCGTAACGTCATTTATTACCAAAATCGTAAGTGGAAAAAGGTGACCCTGACTTGTGTCTGACTAGTTGGGGACCACAATCCTACTGGGAGGCCAGGGAGGTCCTCTTCCTAAAGGCCCAGCCTGCCAAGTAACATCGTGGTTGGAAGAGGTTGTAGGAATGGCGTGGATTCTGTCTGGCACAGTAATAACACAAGGCTACGGGTGCCCCTTCGTTCAAGGGGGTCTTGCCCAACACCAGTTCCGGGCTTAGTCTGCCCTCTGTAGCGAGGCTTATGAACCACCTCCTGGCAGCTTCTCCTTGTGGTGTGTTTACCTCTGTTTCGTAGATCCCCGGCCCTGAAGAGTTTGCTTTTCCAACTATTGATCCTGGAAGTGACTCTCGCCTTTCCCCCAAAGTCTCCCTCCATAAGGAAGGTGGGTTTTTTGACCCCCGCAAGGAGGTCAAGTGATACCCAGTCAGTAACCTGGAATTAGGGTGAGCCCAAGGACCTGTTTAAGGTGGCTTGCTGTTAATGAGGGTTTGTGCCGATTGCCAGCAAAGCCAGGTAGGGGTAGCAGTTCGAAAGGAAGCAGAGCATGATGTGAGGGCAAGGGGCGGGCAAGGGGACAACAAGCCCCTTCATCGGGACGGAGGGCTTCGGAAACCTTGGCTGAGCTCTGCAGCCTTGAGCAGCACCTGTGTGGGGAGCCATCTGAGGATTAGGGGCTGTGGAGTCCTTGGTGCTCTCTGAGCCTGGTTGGGTTTTGGGGAGAAATTTCATTACCCAACTAGCTAACATCTTCAGCCCTGAAGACGATATCTCTAAAAACACAATAGCCAAGCTCAGAGGCCACCAAGGACGCCACAGTTCATCCTGAAGCTCCAAATATTCTCTTCTCTAGATAATTCTAGGTCTGTTTGGCCAGACTGGGAAGTTTTTAATAAAATCTCGAAATGCTCGAAAATAATCCCATCCTCCCAATCCTCACTGCACTTTCCTAGACCTTCGGGTGGGGGGCGGGGGGGGAGGCATTTCCAAAGCCTTTAAATCCGCCAGGGTGTCTCCATGCAAGTGTCCGTTCTGTGTGTGGAACAGGAAATCAGCTTGTAATTGCATCTGGTTTTAGCTCTGAAGGTCTCAAAGTTAGTAGAGAGAATGCCGCAGCTGTATAAGGAAGCTGAAGATGGCTTTGCTGCAGACAAAAAGAAATACCGTAAGTCTTTTTGTTTTGAAAGAGAATGCTATGTTGTAATTTATCATTCTACCCCAATGTAGAATGGTGGAGCAGTGGGCTAATGCCTCCTTAAGTAACACCAGCTGCCTGCCATTAGTGCAGGTTCGCGTCCCACCAGGCTCAAGGTTGACTCAGCCTTCCATCCTTCCCAGGTAGGTAAAATGAGGACCCAGATTGTTGGGGGCAATTAAGCTGACTTTGTAATAATGCCGCCTGGGGTGTGTGTGTGAAAGCCCTAATAAGCAGGCATATACATAGAATGAAGGCTACTGCTAAGCTTGTAAGCCGCCCTCAGTCTTTGGAGAAGGGTGGGATATAAATGGGATTAAAATAAAAAAATAAAAAAATAAAAAATGTACGGTGCTAAAGATGGAGTATAAAGACCTGTATGCACGTCAACATCTGTGAATTCACCTTTTTATCCTTCCAAATTTAAGGCACTAAAGTTCTGATGCTGAATGTCTCTTCCTCCTCCTCCCACTCCTCCTCCTCTCCCTCCTCCCCCCTCCCCCTCCTTTCTCTCCTTCTCTTCCTGGTCCTGGTGCACAAGACGGCTTTAAAGCAGTATCTGTGAAAATTTAAAATTTCTCCCTAAATTTTTTCCAGTTGAAAAATTATGGAGGATCCCCAAAGAACTTTTGTTTGTTGGTTGTATTTATCAATGTTAAATAAATAAATAAAATAAACAAACAAATAAATATATCAATTATAAATACTGAATCTGTTGGAAAGTAGGATAAATATTTTTTCATGAAATAACACCCTGTATTTTAAATGAATGAACAAATGAACAAACAAACGAACGAACGAACAAACGAATGAATGAATGAATGAAAGAGAAGTGTGAGTGACATTGTTCAAAATTGCTGTGATCTGGCAAATAATTTTGATGGTGCGGAAAGGGCCTTGGGGGAACCCCTTAACGGGGCTACACTTTAATCCTTTGAGATGTGGCAGGAACAGCCACTGGGGGGCAGAAGAAAAGACCCAGAGTGCTCTTGGTGCCCTCTAGTGGCTGCTTGAAACTTTGTAAAAGCATTATTCTTTGGCGGTGGCCTCACAGACTCATTTTTATATTTTGAAACGCAACCAAATGCAAACGTTTGATGCCCAGGCGGATTGTAGTACAGAACCGCCACCTTCAAGCAGGATTCAAAAACTAGACAAGGACGTAAAAGTATCCCTGGGGGAGCCCTTGGTGGACGGCCCACCTGGTCCACCAGTGGTCGCTCAGGTATCTTCAGGAAGATTACCAATATAGGCCGGAGGTCAGCGGCCTCCTCCTGCTGTTGCTTCCCAGGAGCTGGCAGGGATCAGCGGGGATGCACCAGCCATCCAGAGTAGCAGCTGCTGGATTAGGCTCCAACGTGGGGCTCGGAGCCAAACGGAGCCTCCTGGGTCTGGTGGCGCAGTGGTGAGAATGCAGCATTGCAGGCTGACTCTGCCCACTGCCGGGAGTTCGATCCTGACCGGCTCAAGGTCGGCTCAGCCTTCCGTCCTTGCGAGGTCGGTAAAATGAGGAGCCAGATTGTTGGGGGCAACAGGCTGACTCGGTAAACCGAGGGCTGTAAAGCGCTGGGAAGAGGTGTGTAAGTCTAAGTGCTGGTGCTATCGCTGTTCCCTACAGTCAAAAAAGGGATGTGGACAAAGGCCATGTGAATGGGTTGAGCCTCTAGCTGCCTGATCATTTGTTTAGAGGGCCATCCGTCAAAATGAGGAGCGCGGGAACTGACCAACAGAGACCCTGCTCCGTGATATTAGTGACCAGGCCATGACTGAAGACACGGTGATCTGCATTGTAGGGCGCACCCCAGGGGTGCGTGAAATGTCTTGGGCTTCTGCTAAGCCAGAAATAAGAGCGTTTGGGCTTTTGAAGGGACTGAGCCCCAACTGAATTCTGTTTTTAACGTGTTGAGGCTCCACAGACGCAGTTAGACGCAAAACCCGAAATCACTCAACGAGAAACCTGCTAACATATATATTTCTCTTTGCGTTAATTCCTCTCAGAAGCTCTGTTTAAAAAAGGATCAAAAATGAGTGATAACTGGAAGTTTTTTGGCTGGAATTTCTACTATATTTCGAAAGCAAATGAAAGGAAAACCTGGAAGGATGCCGAGTATTTCTGCAAATCCAGAGACTCCCACCTGACCTCCGTCCTGAATGAGGAAGAACAGGTTGTGTATTTTTTTTCTTCTTCTTTTCCTCTTCGTATTTGGGGGCTTTCAACACAGAACTCCATCTTGGCTAAATGCTTGCCTCTTTCTCTCCTCCTCTGTCTGTTGTTCTTTTAAATTTCCACGCACAAATGTTCGACCGCTTTTTTTGCAAACGTGGTTGCATCTGCTCCTTTCTCATGTAATTCGAAGCAGCAGTCTGTAAACTGATCAAGGAGAGACGCAACCTAGAATTAGGGAGAAATTTCCTGACAGTGAGAACAATTAACCAGTGGAACAGCTCGCCACCAGAGGTTGTGGGTGCTCCAACAGTGGACATTTTTAAGAAGAGACTGGACAGCCATTTGCCTGACATGGTATAGGCTCCTGCCTGAGCAGGGGGTTGGACTAGAAGACCTCCAAGGTCCCTTCCTCCTCTGTTACTTTGTATCTTAACTGGCCAGGACACTCTATGCAATGGGGCCACAATTAGAAGATCAGAGGGGACGGGCAAATATGGTTTCCTGTCAGAATAAATTCTTTGACTCCCATTCCCCACTCAGAAGACTGCTAGCCATGTTCTTGGCGTGCTTTCGCTGAACAAGGGTGGGGCATAAAGGTGGAAGCCCCCGTGTCCCATCTTCAAAGTCGTAACGTGACTTACCTCACCACAGCATGGAGCTGATTTTTCTTCGGGCAGAGCGGAGTCCTTTGGTGAACAACAGCAAACTGTTTGTGGTTAATTTTAGGCACTGGGGCTACACAAACCCAACCCCGAATCTCTTGAGTATGGAATCTTGATTTGTGAAGCTGCTCCATCTTCCTTTTCATTTTGGTGTCTTTGCAGAAGTACATCTCTTCCAAGCTCAATGAGTCTGCCTGGATTGGCCTAACGGACAAAAATGTGGAAGGCTACTGGGAGTGGTCGGACAACTCCAGATTAATAGTAAAGTGAGTCTCCAGGATATGATCATTTGAAAAGCCGTGCTTAAAAGTGGAAGCTTTTCAGACATTGTGGTCAGATTTAGGCTCCAGGCAGCTCGGATTGGCCTGGGTGCTACAGAGCACGCTTAAGGCTAGCAGGGCTTATGCTAAACACGGAGTTTATGCATGCCTCCTGTCGGCCTGTGATGCACTGGACCCGGACAAAACAACAACATTACGGCTTTGTACAATGGCCTGCATTCACATAACCTGCTGAGAAAATGGGCTGCGTTTCCAGAAAGAATCAAGAACGACCCAACCATGCCTAATGTTGTGTGAACGCAGTTCATTTGTCCCAGTTCTTGGTCCAAGGCAAGCTATGCTTCGGAATGGAGCAAAGGATTTGGCCTTTGGATGTCCCAGGCAATTGGTCCTCTTCTCTTTTGCATGCGAGCCCTGCAAATTCCAGCCGAAGCAGCACACATTGGCCTGGTCTTGCGTCTCCAGGGAACCTGCCAACCTTCACGGACTCTTTTGCCTGGGAAAGTGAATGAGGGGGGCAGCAGTGGGGAGAAGAAGGGCAAATCCCCCCAGACATTCTCTACTCCTTCTTATCTCCACCTCCACTCTACGTTGTCTTTCCTTTAAACAACTTTGTACTCCTTTGGCTGCATGTAGGAGACCACCAAGGTCCCTTCCCGCTCTGTTCTGTTCTGTTCTGTTCTGTTCTGTTCTGTTCTGTATTCCATTCTGTTCCATTCCATTCCATTCCATTCCATTCCATTCTATTCTATTCTATTCTATTCTATTCTATTCTATTCTATTCTATTCTATTCTATTCTATTCTATTCTATTCTATTCTATTCTATTCTATTCTATTCTATTCTATTCTTATTCTTATTCTTATTCTTTCCTATTTTCTTTTCTATTCTATTCTATTCTATTTCTATTCCTATTCCTATTCCTATTCTATTCTATTCTATTCTATTCTATTCTATTCTATTCTATTCTATTCTATTCTATTCTATTCTATTCTATTCTATTCTATTCTATTCTATTCTATTCTATTCCTATTCTATTCTAATTCTATTCTATTCTAATTCTATTCTATTCTATTCTATTCTATTCTATTCTATTTATTCTATTCTATTCTATATTCTATTCTATTCTATTCTATTCTATTCTATTCTATTCTATATTCTATTCTATTCTATTCTATTTATTCTATTCTAATTCTATTCTATTCTATTCTATTCTATTCTATTCTATTTATTCTATTCTATTCTATATTCTATTCTATTCTATTCTATTTATTCTATTCTATTCTATTCTATTCTATTCTATTCTATTCTATTCTATTCTATTCTATTCTATTCTATTCTATTTATTCTATTCTATTCTATATTCTATTCTATTCTATTCTATTCTATTCTATTCTATTCTATTCTATTCTATTCTATTCTATTCTATTCTATTCTATATTCTATTCTATTCTATTCTATTCTATTCTATTCTATTCTATTCTATTCTATTCTATTCTATTCTAATTCTATTCTATTCTATTCTATTCTATTCTATTCTATTCTATTCTATTCTATTCTATTCTATTCTATTCTATTCTGTCGGTCCTGCCCCAACTTGGACCCTTAAGTAAGAAAGACCCTTGACTTTACTAAAGGCAAAGTCAGAGCTGAGGTTTGTGCGCCAAACTTTCCTGGTTGACTTTCCCCATCCAGATCCTCCATCCTTGCCGGTCTCTTATTGTCCAATTATATTTCAATAAACTGTTTTGGGAACTGTCTCTGCAACGGTGGGCAGGTTGGTGAGCCGTTGCATTCCATTCTCAGCGCTTTGACCTTGAGATGGTGTTTCTGGAAGGGACGATGAGTCGTGAGTCCCCCCCTCTCCAGACCGGCTCCCTCCCCCCCTACTTCATGGCAGGCTTGAGCGTATGAGGGCAGTTCTGACACCTCCCTGTCTCTCTTCTCAGATACTGGGCCGAGGGCAATCCCGATGGATCCGTCAGTGATGGAGAAGCAGATGAAGACTGCGCTGCCATAAAACCCTCAGGAGGCGATTTGAACTGGATCGATGACGATTGTCAAGAACTTAGAAGATGGGTTTGTAAGGAAAGATTAGTTGCAGGATCCAATTAGCTGGAGGGATTAGTGTCTGGCGACACATAAAATTCAGCAGCCATGTTGACCTGCACGTTAAAGATGGAGGGAAAAATGAGGAGGAAGATGACTTTTTAAAACCAAACCTTATTGGATTTCTATTGCAGTCACAAAATAAACAGGCACTTCCAACTACTATAAGGGTCTCCAGTAAGGTAACTATAGAGGCAAACCACAGGAATGTAGTTGTAATTCCTGCTGTTGTTTTTGAGTTAGTGCATGGTTTGAAAAGGACGTGAAAATAATCGTTGGGCTTCACCTGGCACCGTAATTCAGATTCTTTTAAGATTCCTTTGAGTCTGGAAAGAAAATAGGACCAGGAGTCCACAGAATATGTTTTTTTTTAAAAAAAAAAGGCACATGGGTGTCCCCAATGGTGCAACTGAAGTTCTGTCTGGTTCTGTGTGTGTGTGTGTGTGTGTGTGTGTGAAGTGTAAGAGCTCTGGACCAAACAGAGCCAGGATGCTGTTAGAGCTACATCTGTCTCATTAGGCAGTAACTTCCCTGCCTGAGTTGGTCCAGGTGGTTTAGTGGTTGGAAATGGACAAAATGGTGGCTGCAGGGGATCTGATGTTCGTTTGATTTTAAACCCCCCCCCCTCCCCTTTTTTGCAGCCTGGAGTTTGCAGGCTGATGTTTTGTAAGGCTGAGGATTACATCCCAAAGTGGGGATAGCAAAAGGGAGCTCGGTGGAAATTGATCTGTAGGAAACCTGTCATATTTCCACCTTAGGCTCACATAAAATGGCGCAGGTCTGGCTCAGGGCAGAGACAAGTTTCGTTTCTGTACATAAGTTGCAGTTTACCAGAAATGAGATGACCTTGCTACGTGCAGACGGACAATCCCGTTGGAACACGTACAAGAAGTTAACACAAGGAAGTTACAGGAACAAAGACATTCCATACAGGGCTATAGCTGAAATGTAACCATGAGATAGCTGCTTGTTGCTTGCTTGTATCTTAATAAAAGACAGCTTGGGATTTTGGTCTTGGCCTCACTTCGAGAACGCTTGAGAGAGACGTGTCCTCATTTATTGGCAAGTTCATGAGCAGCCCGCTGGGTGCGAAAAACCCACATTGATCACCTCTGGATCCAAAGAACCATCAAGGGGAAAAAACCAAATGATCCGTTTGAACGGTTTTCATCTGCCTCAACTAAAGGCCCCATGGCATTGATTCCTATAAGCTTCATAAAGAAACTCCTTAGCTCTGTCAGTGTTGCTGTTAGGACATTTTGTTGTTCAGGCACTAAGTCATGTCTTGACTCTTAGCAACACAATCAATCAATCAATCAATCAGAAGTGAGCTGGAAGGGACCTTGGAGGTGGTCTAGTCCAGCCCCCTGCTCAAGCAGGAGTCCCTATATCATTTCAGGCAGGTGACTGTCCAGTCTCTCCTTAAAAAACTCCAGCGATGGAGCACCCACGTTTTCTGGAGGCAGGCTGTTCCACTGGTTAATTGTCCTCACTGTCAGGAAATTTCTCCTTCTGGTGCTTTGGAAAATAAGTTGACCCCCCCACACTTCTTTGTGGCAGCCTTTCAAATACTGGAATGCTGCTATCATGTCACCCCCGGTCCTTCTTTTCTCTAGACTGGCCATGGACCACAGCAAGGCCCCTCTCCTCCACTGTCTCCTGGAGTTTGCCCAAATTCACCTTGGTTAAGTTGATGACCCTATCTAAACCATCTTCTCCTCCTCCGCTGCCCCCTTGCCCTTTGGCCTTCCGTCTTTCCTAACAACAGGATCTTTTCCCAGGAGTCTTCTCATCAGGTGGCCAAAGTACTTGAACTTCAGCTTCAGCATCTCTCCTTACAAAGAACAGTCAGAGTTTATTTCCTTTAGGACTGACCGGCTGCATCTCCCGATGGAACACAATACATGGGATAATAAGGCTGGAAGGGAGATCTTCTAGACCAGGGGTAGGCAACCTTGGCTCTTTTATGACTCGTGGACTTCAACTCCCAGAATTCCTGAGCCAGCCATGCTGAGGAGAAATGGAGAGTTTCCAAACCGAGCCAGGCTGGCTCAGGAATTCTGGGAGTTGAAGTCCTCAGGTCATGAAGGGGGCCATAAGGCTGACCTGGACTGACAGGCATTTTAATTAATTATATTTACAATCTTTAATTTATTCTTAGTTTTTAATTTTAATTTATTGCACAGATGATTTTAATTTTATTTTTATCTTAATTTCTGTACTTATGTTTTGTTGTTAGCCGCCCTGAGTCTTTCGGGAGATAGGGCGGGATATAAATCCCATCAATCAATCAATCAATCAATAAATAAATAATTCCCCCATGCTGGCTCAGGAATACTGGAAGTTGGAGTCCACGAGTCATAAAAGAGCCAAGGTTGCCTACCCCTGTTCTAGACCAACCCACTGCCCAAGACAAGAGTCTTTATACAATCCTGGACAACGGGGTGTCCAATCTTTCCTTAAAAAGCCTCCAGTGATGGAGCACTCCAAACTCCAGCAGGCAAGGTATTCTACTGATTAATTGTTCTGACAGTCAGAAATTTTCTCTTTATTCCTGGGTTAGATCCAGTAAGAATCTTTTGGTAAGAAAAAAGGCGTTGGAACTCACATCTTGTTTAATCTTTTATTTTTAAAAAATATATATTCAGTTCTTAGCAGGACCGCTGGTTGAGAAGTAATTAGTTTTGTTTTTATTATTATTATTTTAAAATTTGGGGGTCACACTTTTACACTAAAAATAAAAAGAAGATTTTCGATTCACCAATTTTTTTTAAAAAAAATAAAGAAATTATTTACCTTTCACACGTAGTCAATCACTGCACCCACACACGTCAGTTGCGTAACGAAACATAACGGTCACCACCCTCAGTAAACACTCAGCGTGCGACCACACAACCAATCACAAGCTGAGTAGCGCCACAAGCCAAGCAGCGCCATCACAACCAGCGCGGATGAAGTACGTGTGCATTGCACTTGACACACAAGCAGCCCGCATGTACCGTTTTAATGATTTTGCCGCTGACCTGCTACGGTCAATAGGGCGATCCAAGTCCACGTGGACCAAATATCAAATTTTCAAAAGTTGCTTTGAAAACTTGGAAAATCCGTTGAAAAAAGCTGCCGGAACTCTGTTCCGGTGTGTTCTGTGACCAAAAAAAAAACAAAAAAACCACCAAACACTAGTCAGATCTCTCTCTCTAACAAGCTTCCACCCATTACTTCATTTCTAATTATGGCTCATTTCAACTACTGATTTTTAGGGGATATTATTCTGGGCACATCTTCTTTTTTGTCTGTTTGGGTCTATGGTCAAGCCAGAATTCAAGAAACAATAGCCCAACAAATCTATCTGGGACAAGGAGAAAGGTTGCAATATCTGAGGGGCAGCCACAAAGAAGGGGGGGTCAAGCTATCCTCCAAAGCCCCTGAAGAAGGCAGGACAAGAAGCAACGGATGGAAACTAATCAAGGAGAGAAGCAACCTAGAACTAAGGAGAAATTTCCTGACAGTGAGGACAATTCGCCAGTGGAATGACTGGCCACCAGAAGTTGTGGGTTGCGGTGGCTCAGTGGGTTAGGACGCTGAGCTTGTCGATCAGATGGTCGGCAGTTTGGCGGGTCGAATCCCGAGTGCCGCGTAGCAGAGCGAGCGCCTGTTCCTCGTCCCAGCTTCTGCCAACCTAGCAGTTTGAAAGCACATAAAAATGCAAGTAGAAAAATAGGGAACGCTCCGGTGGGAAGGTAACAGCGTTCCGTGCGCCTTTGGCGTCCAGTCATGCCGGCCACATGACCACGGAGACGTCCTCGGACAAGCACTGGCTCTTCAGCTTTGAAACGGAGATGAACACCGGCCCCTAGAGTTGGAAACGACTAGCACGCATGTGCGGGGGAACCTTTACCTTTACCTTTACTTTTTACCAGGGCTTTTTTTTCTCATAGAACGCTCAGAACGGAGTTCCGGCACCTTTTTTGGATGGAACCTTGTAGGGTAGGCAAGGTGGGTTGTGTGACATGTGTGAGTTCCGGCACCTTTTTCATTTACAAAAAAAGCACTGCCTTTTACCAACACTAGAGGCTTTTAAGAAGAAACTGGGCAGCCATTTGCCTGACATAGGATCTCCTGCTTGAGCAGGGGGGGGGTTGGACTAGAAGACCTCCAAAGTCCCTTCCATCTCATTATTCTGCTTTGCAGATTCATTAAGTGCCTTGATGTCCCCGACCCCCCCAGCAGCTACTTTCCTGCAGTTATTTTTGTGGGACTTGGCACATTTGCATCAATGGGATTTCATGTGCAGGTGGAAAACTGCTTGGAGCTTTCTGCCATTGAAGAAAATACTGCAATCAGCAACCGGAAGGGATTCCCCCCCCCTCAAAATGTTTAAAACGTGCACAGGTAATCACAAGCAGAAAGAGAAGCTGGTTGTTGAAGAAACATTTTTTTGGGGGGGGGACGAATTACAGCAACTGCAGTCTATTGATCTTGTGCTACCAGAGGTGAGCTACGACGGAAGGACTTGGCAGAAGTTAATTATCCTCATCCACAACTCTCAAAGGTTTTTGAAACGACACGGTTCTGCAGGCAAACTTGGTAGAATTTTCTTTACCTAGCCAAACTATTGGCTTTTGCTAGGTTTTTTTTTGTTTTCTCATATTTTTTTCCCTATATTCGCCTAGAGATTGGGAAACACCCATCCTATCCCATTCCCTTTGGACTGGGGTCCAGTTTACAAGCTGGGATTCTTTTTGCACGGCAGTTAAGGTTGCTCCAGCAATTCCCAGGTGTAGGACAATCCGTTTTAATTTCAACACACTTGTCCCTTGTGAGCGAGGCGGGGTCCGGCTTATGTGCCATCCAGAAACTGAAAAAAAGTAAAAGGAATCCTCATTAAAACCATGATTTCCTCGTCACCTCAAGGGCTTCCAAGCTATGCAGTAGCCCAGATCTCTAAAATGGCATATGATTTCATTGGAATCCAATAAACAAAATTAATCAAGAGCCGGCTAGCCTAGTGGCTAAGGCACCAGGCTAGAAAGTAGGAGACTGGGAGTTCTAGTCCCACCTTAGGTGTGAAAGCCAACGGGGTGAATTTGGGCCAATTGCCAGGCGACCGTGAGTTCTAGTCCCGCCTTAGGCATGAAAGCTAAAGGGGGAAATTTGGGCCAATTGCCAGGCGACCGTGAGTTCTAGTCCTGCCTTAGGCGTGAAAGCCAACGGGGTGAATTTGGGCCAATTGCCAGGCGACCGTGAGTTCTAGTCCTGCCTTAGGCATGAAAGCCAACAGGATGAATTTGGGCCAATTGCCAGGCGACCATGAGTTCTAGTCCTGCCTTAGGCATGAAAGCCAACAGGGTGAATTTGGGCCAATTGCCAGGCGACCATGAGTTCTAGTCCTGCCTTAGGCATGAAAGCTGGGGTGAATTTGGGCCAATTGCCAGGCGACCGTGAGTTCTAGTCCTGCCTTAGGCATGAAAGCCAACGGGGTGAATTTGGGCCAATTGCCAGGCGACCATGAGTTCTAGTCCTGCCTTAGGCATGAAAGCCAACGGGGTGAATTTGGGCCAATTACCAGGCGACCGTGAGTTCTAGTCCCGCCTTAGGCATGAAAGCTAAAGGGGGAAATTTGGGCCAATTGCCAGGCGACCGTGAGTTTTACTCCCGCCTTAGGCATGAAAGCTGCCTGGTTAACTTTGGGCCAATCCCTCTCTCTCAGCCCCGCCCCCCTGAGTTATTGTGGGGAAAATAGGAGAGGAAGGAGTGCTAGGTATATTCTCCACTTGAACTATTTGTAAAAATAACAAAGGGGAGGGGGAACAAATAAGAAAACAAATAAACCGTTTCCTCAGGTTTAGCTTAGCCAAGAAAAAAAATATATTTACTTCTAATAATTCAGTACATACCTTTTCATATTCCAAAGGTTCTCAAACTTTGTGGAATTGCCAGTGCCCGCCGAGGTTTATGCAGGAGCAAGGCTCCAATCTAGCTGAGCAAAAGATGCTCAGGTTGTTTTAAAAAAGTGAATCTCGGCTCCTCCGAGGTGTTGATGATCCATCTGCCCTGCCAGGGGTATGCCTACCCCTCAACCCACAGCTTGAAGACCTCTGCTCCAAGGCGGCTTACACTTCCTGTTCTTTGCCCTACATGCCATGCTCGTGCTGCTAATGGGCTACCCCCATTCTAGGAACCACCTTGGGAGAGATCCATGTTGCTTCCCAACACGCCAGACTTAGGAGGGACTAATCCTTGAGTTCCTCATTTTCACAGTTGAGTCTCAGAGTGGCTAGTCGTGCCACTAGACCAGGGGTCTTCGAACTTGGCCCTTGGATGACTTGTGGACTTCAACTCCCAGAATTCCTCAGCCAGGCACTCATCCAAGGGCCAAGTTGGAAGACCCCTGCACTAGACCCTCCACTTAAAAGGAATCCAGTCAGCTTGCGTTTGGTGCAGGTATAATTTGGGTCCTCCGTGGGGGTGAATACATATATGACGCATACTTTGCAAATCGCCACAGTGCTAGCCTCTTTTTACCATGTCTTTGTCGTTCCTCATGCAAGTGTTCCCAATAAATCCAAAACAAGCAGAATCTTTTAATCTTTTTAAATAATCTTTTCAATACTGTAGTCTGCCCCCCCACCCCCATTCCCTCTGTTAAAAAGTAGCCTTTGGCTCCCTCTTGTGGCTAATGTTAAAATAGTACTTAACAAGCAAAGACAAATGAGGTGTTATTTTTAACCTTTCCTATCACATCTTTAAGGGACGCGGTGGCTCAGTGGGTTAGGACGCTGAGCTTGTCGATCAGAAGGTCGGCAGTTTGGCAGGTCGAATCCCGAGTGCCGCGTAGCAGAGTGAGCGCCTGTTACTCGTCCCAGCTTCTGCCCACCTAGCAGTTCGAAAGCACGTAAAAATGCAAGTAGAAAAATAGGGACCACTACGGTGGGTAGGTAACAGCGTTCCGTGCGCCTTTGGTGTCTAGTCATGCCGGCCACATGACCACAGAGACGTCCTCGGACAAGCGCTGGCTCTTCGGCTTTGAAACGGAGATGAGCACCGGCCCCTAGAGTCGGAAACGACTAGCACACATGTGCAGGGGAACCTTTACCTTTACCTTTATCACGTCTTTGCTAGAAAGTGTAATACTCCCTCAAAATATAATTTATCAACCAACCCAGAAAGAGGGGGGGGAATCATTCGGCTTACAAAAAGTATTTATAGCTATAAGTTTTCAGCGAACGTAAAAAGGAATAGGGAAAAAAAAGTAAATCCATTTTCTTTAGTTCTTTGTGTATTTATCACACACACACACTCTCCTTGCATGTTCTTGCTAGGCTTCCAAAAATCACACAGAGCAACAAAAAAAGGAAAAGGTGATCTGCAAGCCAGAAAAAAAAAAGAAAATTCCTTTTCCAATGCCAAAGGCAAAGAAGCAATCAAAAGTAAATAAGATATAGCAGGACATTTTTCTTTTCCATATTTCTTTAAAGGAAGACCTGGTTTTTTTTTTGTGGGCAAAAAAAAAAAAGGAAAGCCATTGGAAACCTCTTATCTCAGCTGAACCCACCGGAGAAGCTTGCAGATGATATTATAATCCCTTCTTAATCATTTACACTATAAAGGCAAGAGCAAAATTAGTGACCTAGACTCACTGTGGGTGATACGGCGTCTTCCCGTCGATCCACTGCCAGTTTCTCTCAAGAAATTGCAGCCCAACCCAGATCCCTCGATTTAACGTTTTGGACTGAGACTCCAGAAAAAACTGCAAAGGACACAAACAGAAACCAACGTGTCTCTGGAGACTTTGCCGGGATGGCCTCTCACCTCAAAACCTTCGCAGCTTTGGAACTGACCGGCTTGGGTTTTCCCGACCAAGTTCAACAGAAGAGGCAGGCCAGTTTTGTTCGAGAAGAGCTGGTGATTTAAGAAGAAGGGGCACAGGGGATAAATTTGGGCTCGGAAAGAAAAAGAACAAACATGGAAGCCTTTTCGAAAGGACAACCTGGCTAGCTGGGAAGTGGCAGCCCAAACCATTTACAGGTGGAGGAAGAGTGTAACATGTCACAAGGAGGCCGGAAAAGGATTTGAGATGCATTATGTTGACGGGACTGTTATGTATTGGGCTTGTGGTACTACAGCACGTGCCTTGCTGGAGAGCTTACGGCTCTCCAGCAACCCAGACAGGCCATCTCCGGTCCTGCAATTGGTCAGCCCCAGGCGGCAAGCACGGGTTCAATCCTATTGGCTGCTACCTTAGGGCTAGGCTATGTATTGTGGCTGGGTGCAGCCCAAGCTCAAGTACAAAGCCTTGGTGGAGCAGTGGGCTAATGCCTCCTTAAGTAACACCAGCTGCCTGCAATTAGTGCAGGTTCGAGTCCCACCAGGCTCAAGGTTGACTCAGCCTTCCATCCTTCCGAGGTAGGTAAAATGAGGACCCAGATTGTTGGGGGCAATTAAGCTGACTTTGTAATAATGCCGCTTGGGGGTGTGTGAAAGCCCTAATAAGCAGGCATATACATAGAAGGAAGGCTACTGCTAAGCTTGTAAGCCGCCCTGAGTCTTCGGAGAAGGGCGGGATATAAATGGAATTAAAATTAAAAAAAAAATACAGTTCCAGCAAGAATAAAAGAATGGGTTTCTCTGTACTCAGCCTTGTGTCTTCATTCCTGCTCACCAGAGCCCAAGACTTAACAGGGACAATCCAGGACATGTAAGCATAATGCAGCCACCAGGCAAAACATCAGAAGTGTAACTTTCAGATAATTTTAATTTGGCCGCTGCTCTCTAAAGAAGCCGAGAGAGGGGGGACACTTGAGGAATTTGCGTAGCATGGCCTTGTATTTCAGATTTATGATTAATCATTTAGGGACCTATTCCCACACACCCAGTTAGATGAGTGGAGGCTGAGTAGTGCGTCATAGTTAACTCCAAAAGGGGTTAACTAAGCTGGTCAAGGGATTAGATTTAGGCAGACTCAGATTTGCACGGGCGTATACAGCTCCTTCAGGAGCGGCTGGAGACTTAATTTTTTCCTCTCCCCCCCCCAAAGATTGAGACAAAGTCCTAGAGAAGCTTCACAAAGCAACTTCTGCCTTGCGTGATTGTTGGAAGAAACTATAAATTGACAATGGCAACTGCCTATAAAGAAAATTTATGTAAAATGTTTTATAGATGGCATTTACCACCTGGGAGATTAGCAAAAATATTTAAAAACATGTCTAGTTACTGTTGGAAGTGTAAGCAAAAACCAAGCATGTACTAAAGCAAAAAAAAAATTGGACAAAAATACATATTTGGTAGAAAAGATGTTAAGAAAACATGCAGATTTTAAACCGGAACTATTTTTATTAGGTATAACGTCAGAAAAATATGATAAAGAAAATGTATATTTAATGCTGCATGTATTAACAGCAGCAAGAATTGTATTTGCTCAGCCCTGGAAAAATGAAGAAACGCCATCTGAAGAAGAGATGATCAAGAAAATACTGGACTGTGCAGAAATGGATACACTTACCCTGAAGATGAAAGAAAAAAAGAAGATAGTAGAATATTTTAAAATATGGGACGTCTTTTATCAATGGCTGGAAGAAAGGGGTAGAGCAGGGGTCTTCAGACTTGGCCCTTTTATGACTTGTGGACTTCAACTCCCAGAATTCCTCAGCCAGGCACACTGGCTGAGGAATTCTGGGAGTTGAAGTCCACAAGTCACAAAAGGGCCAAGTTTGAAGACCACTGGGGTAGAGATTAGGAATTTAATGTGTATTACCAAGTAAAACAAATGGACCCAGACAACACGTTTTACCAAGCACCTATGAACTGCAAATATAGAAAACTAATAAAATATTATATATAAAAAAAGAAAATGAAACAGGAAGAGGGGCGGAGGGTGTCAGCCCCCCCCCCCACTTTCATTGCAAGAGTTGGGAGGTTGAAAAGCAACCCGAGATTTCCCTGCGAGAAAAAACCCTTAAAGAACTGGGCTACGAGGGAAGTCTTCTGGATCCTGTGACCAGCTACTTTTGGGGAGCTTACCTCTACTTGGGGATGGATGACAATAGCCAACGTTGTGTTTATGGATTCACAGATCTTTTGGGCTTCGTAAAACGTCACTGTGTCAGCAAAGACATAGTAGAGGCTGCCGTTCAACACCGTCCACCCATTATTTATCATTGCCAGGGTGTCTTCTTTGAACAGAGCAGAGAAGGGGGGGGGGAGAAGGCATTTACTGGGAATATGGTTGTCAGTCGGATGGTGCATGCATGTGTTTATTCAGAGTCTGCATCAGAATCAGAAGCCAGCTGAGTATCTTAGAGTAGATCTTCATTTCCCCAAGAATGGATCTGAATCTATTCCACTCCATTACTTGATGTTAGCAAAGCTGCACTTTCCGTTTGTTTATCTAGAACAGACATGTCACACACAAGGCCCGGGGGCCGGATCCGTCCCGTGAAGTGGTTTCATGTGGCCCGCGAAGCCATCCTGGAAACAGTGAGGGAACGGCCCCCACTGCCTTGGCCCTGGCCCAGAGACCCTCCTCCTGCCGGAGACCCTCAGATCTGTCCCATTCCTGCCCAGGCCCCCATAGGCACCCTTGATGCGAACGATGTATGCCCACCCAGTAGGCCATACGCACTCTACCCACGCCCACCCAGTAGGCCATACCCACCCGGCCCCTTGAGGGCAACCGCAATGCTGATGCGGCCCTCAATGAAATTGAGTTTGACACCTCTGACCTAGAACTTTAGGGTGCTGCAGAATGTGAGTTTGGGACAGTGAGACTGTTCTCATGGATGCATACTAAACACACTATCAAAACACCTCCCTACCAGCAATCAACTTCCAGATGAGCATAGATTAACTCCAAGATTAACATCAGACCAACAATCTAGAAGCAAACAATGCCCCAATCAAGGAACTGTCAAACAAGCCAACAGTGAACAGCCCAACCAAGGAACCACCAAGACCACCCCCACCAACATTGACAGGACAAGCCACTAGAATATACAATAAACAGAGAGCAGTCCCCACTCCTTCTACCATGATGATGTTACCTAGTTAGGTAATGAAATGTCTGCAAGCTCAGAGAGCTCCAAGGAGCACACAGTCTTCCTCCTCCTCCTCCTCCTCCTCCTCCTCCTCTCCACAAACCACCCTCCCTTCTAGCACTGACAATGATACCTAGTTGGGTATGAAATGTCTGCAAGAAAACAAACAAGCTGTTGTGATTCAGGGTCAGCCTGTGGGTTCGGCAGTTGGGTCGGACGACTCAGAGGAGGAGGGGGGTGTTGAAGACCTTGCTGAGGGGGTTGAAGATCTTGCTGATGAGAGCCTTCAGCCAGGCCCCTCCCACTTGGTCACCATGGAGACCCAGCTGTGTGAGCCTGACAGCGTGGATGAAGATGACCCACAGCTGGCCCTGTTCAAGGACGCCCGACGCAGGAGGCAGTCAATTAGGAGTAAACAGAGGAAGGCAATGGGGCTTCTCGGAAGGAGGCAGAGAGAAGCCACGCCCTGAACTCTATATAAGGGGAATGTGTGGGAGGGCTGGTTTGCTGAAGGCAACCGCTCGGATAAGTTCCTGTTTCTTAAAGCTCCTGTTTCTTGGTTTGTCTTGTTCCGTTTGTTTTTGTAGCAATAAATTTGGCAGGTGTAATTCCAGCCTCTTGCCTTCTTGTAAAAGGGGTTGTCCCTGCCTTTTCTGCAGGGCCGGTAGCAGGCTGGTACAGAACACAAGCTCAGAGAGCACCAGGGACCCTTCATTTCAACCCTGAGCTACAAATATTCTCCTATATTGGAAACACACTATCATCTGTGCAAGATGTGCTATGTGAGATCCTGAAGTTTGATAGATCTTTTTCAAAAGCAATTGCACCTCAGTACTGATGTAATCAGCAGCACCGAACAATTTCTGTTGAATTAAGAACATGCACCTGAGCTACACAACTTAGTTCTGGACATTTTCAGATGCCCTGTGATTGCTGTTGTGCTCATCTGAGTCTAATTTTCTGTCCAGACGTTGTGACATCTTTAATATCTACAGTTGAGTTCCTCCCACCCCATACTCAGAGAAACTTATTTTATTTTATTTTTTTATTTTAATTCCATTTATATCCCGCCCTTCTCCGAAGACTCAGGGCGGCTTACAAGCTTACCCATAAGAGTCTGTATTTCAGCCCTTTCTTGATATATTTGGGCTACTTGATGTATCATCTTTTCGACTTCATTGAGGATGTCAGAATCTGGGTAGTGAGCAACAGATCAGGTCAGGAACATCACAAACATCTTCAAATGCCCATAAATCCCCAAATATAAAGCAAAAGCGGATTGGAACATTTTAGTTCATTCTTGTGAGATTGTATGGAGATTGCTCAGTTAGGGAATGTACTACTTTCAGCTGCATCAGCAGGACTTTGTGGTGGGGGGAACCCTTGACCCAGTTTTGGTCACCACAATCTAAAAAAGATGTTGAGACTCTAGAAAGAGTGCAGAGAAGAGCAACAAAGATGATTGGGGGACTGGAGGCTAAAACATACAAGGAACGGTTGCTGGAATTGGGGATGTCTAGTTTAATGAAGAGAAGGACAAGGGGGGACATGATAGCGGTGTTCCAATATCTCAGGGGCTGCCCCAAAGAAGAGGGAGTCAAGCTCTTCTCCAAAGTGCCCGAAGGCAGGACGAGAAGCAACGGATGGAAACTGACCAAGGAGAGAAGCAACCTGGAACTAAGGAGAAACTTCCTGACAGTTAGAACAATTCACCAGTGGAACGACCTGCCTCCAGAAGCTGTGAATGCTCCAACACTGGAAGTTTTTAAGAAGAGACTGGGCAGAGAATTTGTCCGAAATGGTAGAGGGTTTCCTGCCTGAGCAGGGGGTTGGACTAGATGACCTCCGAGGTCCCTTCCAACTCTTTTTTTTCTTTTGATTCTGGGGCTGAATGTTCCAAGTAGGATTGTGGGGGAAAATCAGAGCTGTCTCCCTGCACTTAATTGCTCACCTTTCAGTGTTTCCAGAGATTCATTGTTCTGCAGAATAAAATTTCGAATCAACTTCATGGCGTCAGTGTTTTGTCTGACGTGGACCGAATAAAAATGATCTAAAATAGAAGACAGCAAAACAACAAGAATGTATACATTCTGATGCCACATGTTCATGTGGGGAGAGACTGGCTCAACGTGCACTTGCCTGAATGGAAAATTTTGTGTATTCCCACGTGAGGCTGGAACTAAGAATCTTGGGGCACCTTCAAAGAACTTACTCATTGTAGCTATATATATATTTTTCTTCTTCTTTTTTGCTATTCCCGGGCAGGAAAAAAAAAGGAATGCCTTGTAACTTCTGTTGAGTTCTTACTCAAAAAAAAAATAGCATTGGGCATTTGGGAGACCAAGTTCTATAGCTGACCAATACCAGTTATTCTGTTTTTTTTTTAAAGCCGGGATACTGGAGACCTTGGATTGCGTATCGATTCTTGCATTGTAGTTAGCCAGGGAAATAATATTATCTTTCCTTTCATGAAAGCTCTGGGGGACAAAAAAAAAAAGCATTCCCATCCTTGATTACAGATAGTCCTCAGTTTATGGCCACAATTAAGCCCAAAATTTCTGTTGCTTAGTGAAACATTTGTTAAGTGAGTTTTGTCGTCTTTTATGGCCTTTCTTGCCACAGTAGTGAGCCCCTGCAGTTGTTAGCAACGTGGTCGTTAAGCGAATCTGGCTTCCCCATTCATTTGGCTTGCCAGAAGGTCGCAAAAGGGGTTGACACAAACTCAGGACACTGCGACCGTCATAAACACGAACCAGCTGCCAATTCTGAATTTTGATCGCGTGACCGCGGGGATGCTGCAGTGGTCTTGTGTGTGAACAACGGTCCTAGGTTGCTTTTTTCATGTAACCAACGGTCACCAAATGAGCCGTTGTAAGTCAAGAACTATCTGTACTTTTCAAGTTCTTCTGGGTTCAAGTGCTTCCTCCTCTAAGGACTTATGCGCAGAGCACATGAGCAGTTAAAGAAGGGAAATTCACACCACAGCTCTGAAGTTCAGTGGCTGGGGGACTGGGACCAAGAACACCATGTGAACTCAGGACCTCAGTTTTGGCTGATAAAGCATTGGTAAAGTCCAAGCAGATCCTGGCAGTCAGAATGGGACAACCCACTGCCCCCCCCCCCCGCCACAGCCAATTCTCCACGGCCAACTCACGACAACTCACCAAAAGGACAATTTAACAATTCAATTGCATATACGGGCTGTTTCCGAAGGAGGCCGAGGAGGAGAAATCCCAGGGCTTATGGAGCGAAGGAACTGGATGAGGCTGTCGGCAGGCCCAGAAGAAAAGAGAGAGGCTTTCGGAGGAGTTGGAGGCGGCAGCGACGTGCTCCGAGGGCGAAAAGAAGCTAGGCCTCTTTAAGGAAAAGGTGGAAGAGACAGGATCAGAAAAAGGAAAGGAGGCGAGGTTGTCCTGCAGGAATACAAGCTAATTTGAGGGCTAATCCACCTGGAGCTCCATTTCCATCTGCCCTGTTTGCCATCGCTCGCTCCCTAGAGACTAAAACGGACGATCTGAAACTTGAGCTGCCCACGAACAAGGAATGTATATCGGAGGTGGTGACCCTTTGAGAGCTGTACGCTCTCAAAATTTCATGCCGATTGGTGTGCGTTCAAAGTGACAATAAAGTTATTATTGTTATTATTAAAGTGTTTAAAATAAATAAATATTTTATTTTTTGTCGTTCACATTTCATTCGGTCCCTCCTTTTGCACCCGACCTTTAATTATTCTATTCCGCCATTTCTTTCCTAATAAACACTTGTCTCACACGACAAGTTGGCCGTGGCGAGTTGGCCGAGACGAGCTGGCTGTGGCGAATTGGCTGTGGTCAGACCCGCTGGCACGACCAAAGTGCCACTGATATGAACGAGTGAGCTTTCCTGACCTGCATTACAAGGAAGCACCTCGCTGGGAGTGTGGAAGGGTTAGGGCTGGTGGTACCTTCCATTTTGGAGAAAGTTCTAGAAAGACGTCGCATTTACTAGAGTACGCACATTTTGTGTATATTGCTGCTGAACTGGAAATCATAACCAAGCACAGGAAACCCCAAATCCATTTAGGCAAGTTGGTAAGCCAAATATCAGACTCTAAGGGGACAAAAAAAAGAAAACAACCCTGTTAGACATAGTCCTCAACTTACAACTACAATTGAGTCCAACATTTCTGTTGTTAAGTGAGCCATTTGTTAAGGGAGGTTTGCCGCATTTTACGACCTATCTTGCCACCGTTGTTAAGTGGATTGTTGCAGTCATTAAGTTACTCACACAGTTCTTAAGCGAATCTGGCTCCCCCATTGACTTTGCTTGTCAGAAGGTCGTAAAAGGGGACGATCGTGTGACCCCCGGGGACACTGCGACCATCATAAATGCGAGTCAGTTGCCAAGCCTCTGAATTTTGATCACATGATCATGGGGATGCTACAAAGGGTGTAACTGTGAGAAATAGTCATAAGTCAC
This sequence comes from Vipera ursinii, assembly GCF_947247035.1. NCBI lineage: Eukaryota > Metazoa > Chordata > Lepidosauria > Squamata > Viperidae > Vipera > Vipera ursinii. The sequence goes on from NC_139521.1 coordinate 76,020,141, forward strand.
TTTTTCCAGTGCCGTTGTAACTTTGAACGGTCAGTGAATGAATTGTTGCAAGTCGAGGACTACCTGTACTATTAAGTTCAATTTCAAAGTCTCTCTTCTCCTGCTCATTTTTAAATGTTCTATTATCTATCTTTTTTTTTCTTATCAATTTTTCTCTCCCATAAAATGCTTCTTGGTCTGAAACCCACAAGACCAGGAAAGGAAGAAGGAACAGCAAGGATGCCTCGCATGGAGATATTTGAGCAATGGTTTTATTTTTATTCCAAAAATTATATGGTCCCTTCTCTTATACAAAATCACCTGAGACAGTTCACAGGAATAATGGGTGAAAGTCAAATAAATAAGCCAAATCCTGAAATGCGGCAACATCCTATAAATTCTGCCGACTTTTGCATTTGCTGGGATCACTTTCTAGACCCTAGGATCAGGGGTAGGCAACCTGGGCTCTTTTATGACTGGTGGACTTCAACTCCCAGAATTCCTGAGCCAGCCACACTGAGGGGAAAGGGAGAGGTTTCCAAGCTGAGCCAGGCTGGCTCAGGAATTCTGGGAGTTGAAGTCCACCAATCATAAAAGAGCCAATGTGGCCTACCCGTGGCCTAGGCCGCTTTATGACTGGTGGACTTCAACTCCCAGAATTCCTGAGCCAGCCACGCTGAGGGGAAAGGGAGAGGTTTCCAAGCTGAGCCAGGCTGGCTCAGGAATTCTGGGAGTTGAAGTCCACGAGTCATAAAAGAGCCAAGGTTGTCTACCCCTGGCCTAGGCCTAAGCTGCTTTATGACTGGTGGACTTCAACTCCCAGAATTCCTGAGCCAGCCACGCTGAGGGGAAAGGGAGAGGTTTCCAAGCTGAGCCAGGCTGGCTCAGGAATTCTGGGAGTTGAAGTCCACGAGTCATAAAAGAGCCAAGGTTGTCTACCCCTGGCCTAGGCCTAGGCTGCTTTATGACTGGTGGACTTCAACTCCCAGAATTCCTGAGCCAGCCACGCTGAGGGGAAAGGGAGAGGTTTCCAAGCTGAGCCAGGCTGGCTCAGGAATTCTGGGAGTTGAAGTCCACGAGTTATAAAAGAGCCAAGGTTGCCTACCCCTGGCCTAGTCTGAGCGATGAACACTTTAAAAAAACAAAAAAACACACACACATATTTCTTGCTCATCTGCTGTCTGGCCCAGGTGCCTAGCTCAACAGCCTTGACTACCAGTTCCCAACCTTTTCCAAAACTCTTCCCCCTCCAACCTCCCCCCCAAAAAAAATCCTGCCATACTTCAGGACACGCAGCTCATTTACCTGGTGCAGAGGGTTCTCTGGTCATCTTTTCATGGACTTCTTCCATCTTGATTTTCACAACCTTCTTTTGCTTAGCTTCTGCTGCAGAAACTTCGATTATTTGAAAACACTGATACTTGACACCTCCACCCCACCCCACCCCGCTTTTCTTTTCTTTTCTTTTGTCCCTAATGAATATTGTGTTGCTAGGAAGGGGACAGGAAAGAAAACTCAGTTTGGAGAATATGTAAATAAATCATCATTTTTGCATTGACTTGTCCTTTCTGCAACCAGAATTCTACAGATCCAGCTTTATGGAGAGCTAGTCATAAAACAGAATAACAGAATTGGAAGGAACCTTGGAGGTCTTCTAGTCCAACCCCCTGCTCAGGCAGAAAACCCTACACCATAACAGACAAATGGCTGTCCAGTCTCTTCTTGAAGACCTCCAGTGATGGAGCACCCAGAACGTCTGGTGGCAAGCTGTTCCACTGGTTAATTTTCCTCACTGCTAGGAAGTTTCTCCTTAGTTCTAAGTTGCTTCTCTCTTTCTTAAGCTTCCATCTGTTACTTCTTGTCCTGCTCCCAGGTGCTTTGAAGAGTAGGTCAACCCCCTCTACTATCAGAAATGGTGGAACTACAGAGGTTGGCCCTTTCACAGTGGCAATGGGAGTGGTTGGCTTCCTAGAAGATACCACTCAGAAACATATCCTTTAAAATTTATCTGTTTATAACTAGCGTGGTTTCATAAAATGTGATACCTTACCTTCCTCCAGTAATTGTCTTATTTCTCTATCCCCCATTTTAACTTCTCATTTTGAATATTTTTTTTCCTGGATTTTTTTTCCCCCTGTTAGGTCAGATATAGAATGGAAAATTAAAAGTATGCCTTGTTGAGAAATTATTTGATGTGTAGCTTGCCTTTCAGCCCAGAAGGGAGTCAAGGTAGAGTGATATACATAAATTGTGGCCCAAAAGTGCAAATCAAAGAGACCCGACCCCTATCCAGTGGTGGGATTCAGCCGGTTCGCACCACTTCGGCAAGAACCGGTAGCTAATTTCTTGTTGCCCAGGCCCAGAATGGACTTCTGCAAGTGGCATCCACGCAGAGAAACGGTTGTTCACATATTTGAATCCCGCCACTGCCCCTATCAGCTCCCAAAATTCAACCAGACCCTTATAAATCGAATTTTGTTCAATGAGACAATATCTGCTTTGTGTGCAGACGAACCTGAAACAGGATTCAGAAACAACACCCTGTTTTTGGGTTCTGAAAAGCCCACAAAGGTAAATATTTGTAGCTCAGGGTTGAAAGGTAGGGTCCTTGGGGTTGTCTGAGTTTGGTGGTTTTGTTGCAGATGTTTCATTACACAAACCAGGTAACACCATCAGTGCTAGAAGGGAGTAGTGGGGTTTGTGGAGGAGGAAGAGGAGGAGGAGGAAGAGGAGGAGGACGATGACAACGATGACTGTGGGATCCTTGATGCTCTCTGAGCTTGTTTTCTTGCATATGTTTCTTTACCCAAACCAGGTAACATCATCAGTGCTAGAAAGGAGTGGGGTTTGTGGAGAGGAGGAGGAAAAGGAGGAGGAGGAGGAGGAGGAGGAGGAGGAGGAGGAGGAGGACGACGACGACGATGACGACTGTGGGCTCCTTGATGCTCTCTGAGCTTGGTTGTTTTCTTGCAGATGTTTCATTACCCAAACCAGGTAATGTCATCAGTTCTGGTCCTGATGATGCTAGCCCTGATGCTAGTTTGGGTAATGAAATATCTGTAGGAAACCAACTAAGCTCAGAGAGCACCAAGGACCCCCTGGGTTCTGCAAAGCAGATGCCAAAGAGGTTAGACTACTACAGTGATTCAGTGCAGATCCCGTCGAGCTCCATGGTTCTCTGCGGAGCTCCGGGAGATGAAGCGTCAGAGACGGGGCCTAGAGAGCGGTTGGAGGTCCAGCCGATCCGAACCCGACCGATTGCGACTAAGAGCCTATATTAGGTCTTATCTCGCTGCAATTAGGGAGGCGAGGTCCAACCACTTCGCCACCCTTATTGCGTCCGCAGATAATCGCCCGGCTGCCCTGTTTAGGGTGACTCGCTCCCTCCTAAATCAGGAGGTGAGGGAGGATCCCTTGCAGGGACGTGCCGAGGAGTTTAACCAACATCTGTCGGACAAAATCGCTCGGATTCGGACCGGTCTGGACTCTGACTGGGCAGAGTCTGACGATCAGGACACGGGTGGTCTTGTCGATATCACCTGGGAGGAGTTTGATTCTGTGACTCCGGAGGAAGTGGACAGGATCATGGGGAGGCTGAGCACCACCACATGTTTACTGGACCCGTGCCCTTCCTGGCTGGTCTATGCAGCCCGGGAGAGGACACGCAGCTGGTTCCAGGCAGTTATATCGGCTTCTTTGAGTGAGGGTATCTTCCCCGCCGTCTTGAAGGAGGCGGTGGTGAGGCCTCTCCTCAAGAAGCCTGCCCTGGACCCGGCTGTATTGAACAACTTTCGTCCTGTCTCCAACCTTCGCTTTCTTGCGAAGGTTGTTGAGAGTGTGGTGGCGCATCAGCTCCCTCTGGTCCTGGATGAAGCGGATTATCTAGACCCGTACCAATCGGGTTTCAGGCCCGGGCACAGCACGGAGACGGCATTGGTCGCGCTGGTGAATGATCTCTGGAGGGCTCGGGACAGGGGGCATTCCTCTGTCCTAGTCCTATTAGACCTCTCGGCGGCTTTCGATACCATCGACCATGGTATCTTGCTGCGGCGTCTCAGGGGACTGGGAGTGGGAGGCACAGTTTTACAGTGGTTCTCCTCCTATCTCTTGGGACGTTCGCAGTCGGTGTTGGCAGGGGGGCAGAGGTCGACCGCGAGGTCTCTCATTTGTGGAGTTCCTCAGGGGTCGGTCCTCTCGCCTCTCCTGTTCAACATCTACATGAAGCCGCTGGGTGAGATCATTCGTGGCTTTGGAGTTGGGTATCATCAGTATGCTGATGATACCCAACTTTTCTTTTCGACCCCAAACCACCCCAGTGATGCCCTCAACGTGATGTCCCGTTGCCTGGAGGCGGTTCGGGTCTGGATGGGGAGGAACAGACTCCAGCTCAACCCCGACAAGACTGAGTGGCTTTGCATACCTTCATCCCGGGTTTATTCGGACATTCCACCTCTGGCTATGGGGGGTGAACTATTACCCCCCGTAGATAGGGCTCGCAACTTGGGGGTCCTCCTAGATTCACGGCTCACCTTGGAAGACCATATAGGAGCTGTGACTAGGGGGGCCTTCGCCCAGGTTCGCCTGGTGCGCCAGTTGCGGCCCTATCTTAGCCGGGATGATTTGTGCACGGTCACTCATGCGCTCGTGTCCTCTCGTCTGGACTACTGCAACGCTCTCTACATGGGGCTGCCCTTGAGGACCACCCGGAGGCTCCAACTGGTACAGAATGCAGCCGCGAGAGTGGTGTTGGGAGTCTCCCGATACTCCCACATTACACCTCTGCTCCGTGAGCTGCATTGGTTGCCAGTTGTCTTCCGGGTGAGATTCAAGGTACTGGTAACGGTGTTCAAAGCACTCCATGGCATGGGGCCGGAGTACCTCAGGGAACATCTGCTGCCGGCATCAAGCTCCCTGCGCCCTGTGCGTTCCCACAGAGAGGGCCTCCTCAGGGTGCCACCGATCAGAGAATGTCGATTGGTGGCCCCCAGGGGGAGAGCCTTCTCTGTGGGCGCTCCGGAGCTGTGGAATCAGCTACCGGTAGAGCTCCGGATGGCGCCCGATCTTCGCTCCTTTCGTCGCGATCTTAAGACATTTCTGTTTGTACAAGCTGGCCTAGCCTGATGGGGATTGTTGGGGTTGTTTTATCTTTGGTCTTTTAATTTTTCTTGGGGTTTTTAGCGCTGTATTTCCATTGTTTTTAACTAGGGCAATTGTTTAATCTTTTTTTTAATGTTTGTATTTGCTATTTTATTCTGCCCTGTGAACCGCCCTGAGTCCTCAGGGAGAAGGGCGGTATATAAATGTTATTAAATTAAATTAAATTAAATTAAATTTTGCACAGCGTAGCCTCATCAGAGCAAGCTTCTTACCTAGTCATGTCCCTCTTGCTGTGCCATGGTTTCATAGCCCTGCTGTTCAACACCTTCTTGGGCCTTCTCCTTCCAACGGTTTCAACTGTCCTTCCTGTTTACCGCTGAAGGTTCCAGAACTCTTATACTTCAGCATCTGCTGCTGACCGACTGAAGCTGGTGGACCGCCAATCAACACAAAAGAAACCATGAGTTCCACACCTCCCTCTCCTTTCCCAGTGGTTTATATGGTGAAGGTCATCTTTATAATGCTAGCCAAGGCCATGAACCCAACACTCAACTCAACACTCAACTTTCCAAATAGTTGATTGGTAAGGGTCCACTGAGCTTGGTCAATTGTAGAAAGAACACATTAAGACCACTCCCAAGATGAAAGTTCCCCTCCCACCGACAAATACAGGCTACATACAGGCCAGATCTACTTTATATGAACCAAGAGGCTCAGATGACAAATGATTGGCTGTCACTGAGGTGTCTGGCAACTCCATTCTTGGATACAGACGAAGTCAGGGTAAGAGAAGCTATGAGTGTTTAAAGAATATCCACTAAATGGAGACTAACCCTGCAATGGTTAACATGAATAAGATCTGGAAAAGCAGATATTGCTATAAATACAGAAAGCAGGCTAGTTGGAGCAGCGGTCTTTATTTATTTATTTTATTAAACTTCCCTATGATGATGGAGGGGTGTGAGAATTGGCTGCCCTCCCTCCCCAAACATGCCTCAACCTTTCCCGCCAAAATCTGACAGACCCAGCTTCTTTTCTTTTATTGGCCCTCGGGGGTCAGGTGACTCTGGATGGACCTCTTGATGGTTAGTTGACCCTCAGACTGACATCTGTCATGGAAGGACCGCCTCCCTGAGCAGGTGATAGGCCTTGTGCTCCTTCTTCCCTCGCTTTGTGACCGTTCTCAGGTTGATCCAACTGCCAATCAAACAGCAGCAGCCAATCAAAGCAGCAGCAGCTAGGCAGGAGGCCTAAGGAGGGAAGATAAGATGGCTGCCTGAAGCTCTGCCACTATAGGCCTCATGAGGAAATGTCCGAATAAACGGAGCTGAAGCTCAGGAGTCGAAGGGAAAATTGAAACTAAAAGATAGACAGCAGCAGCCAATCAAAGGGCTGTTGCCAAACAGGAGGCAAGAAGGAGGGAAGATAAGATGGCTGCCTGAAGTTCTGCCACTATAGGCCTCATGAGGAAATGGCCGAATGGAGCTGAAGCTCAGGCGTCAAAGTGAAGATTGAAATTAAAAGATAAAAGGCAGCAGCCAATCGAAGGACTGTTACTAGGCTGGAGGTGAGAAGGTGGGAAGACAAGATGGCGGCCTGGAGCTCTGCCACCAGAGGCCTCCAGGATGAAGCCTTTAAAATGATCCTCTGCCTCCAGCGTCTTCCCGTCTCACTCTTGCCCAGTTTAGGGGCCGCCATGCTTTAGCTGGGCAGCTGGGAGGACCTCCATGCTCTGGGGGACCCTGCTAGGAAGGTCTCTTCTTGACAGGTGCTCCCAGCATCATTCCTCTCTCACCTGCCAGGCACAGGATGAGGCCGCCTGCCGGCTGAGGCGTTCCAGGAATTGGTCCACCATTAAATCCGAGCAGGCAGCACAAGCGGCTTGTCCCGTTCGGAGGTGGAATTTGACACACAAATAATAATCGTCACGGGCTTGCAAAGTATAAATTGCCAGAGTGTGAAAAACAAGCAGGTCGTCAGAAAGATCAAGCAAGGAAGCAGAAGGCAATATAGAAAATCAATTTATTTCTAGTGGAAAGGAGGATATGACTGAACCCTTCTGCCTCTTGTTTTGGGAGACCCGTAACGTCTATGCTCAAAGGTGCCCATTGGAGACCTGGCCTTGGATATGGAGGCAGGAAGCTGAACTCTTCCGTCGTGCATTTCAGTCATTCCGTTGGATGTCGAAGGGCTGAGCCTGCTGCACTCATTTGCTTCCGGCTTGCTGAATGCCGCTGCGTTTTATATGTGCCACTTTTTGTCTGGCTTCCTCTCACAAATGGTGAAATAATCTATTGCACAATCAACATTAGTCCAGCAGTTTGGTGCCGTCAAACAGTTGGATAGCACGATGACGCATCTGTCTTTATAGTAACCAGTTATAGTTGCCACAGACCAGTAGCTGGAAGTCAAGCACAGTATATGTCAATCAGCCAGGCAATTAAGATAAATAGTCATCCGTGGGAGAGTAATGTGGAGGATAGGGGTGTCCCTAGGAAGGTCAAAAAAGTCAAGGTGACCACAAATGTATCATTAAAGGCCTATTCCTTTTTACACGTGTGTAATACCTGTAAAAATGAGCAGGCATTGAGTCTACAATCATGGCTTCTCTCTTGACATTTTTCACCCTCCTAGGAGTGCTTGTGGTAGAAGGGGTCCATGTAACTTTCTTCGTCTAGGTCTGACTTTTTTTGGCAATTTAAAGGTGAGCATGGGAAAGAGGAAGGAAATGAAAGATATGAGAAGGGAGCAAAAGGATTAGACAAAGAACTAGCCCTATTTGGGAAAGTATTAAGGGTGTAAGGAGAGATAGACCTGGAAGCTACTTGGAATAAAATGGGAAATAATAGTAACAGAATAACAGAGTTCAAAGGGACCTTGGAAAATCTAGTCCAACCTTCTCCTCAAGCAGGAGACCCAATACCATTTCAGACAAATGGCTGTGCAGTTGCTGCAATAAGCAGTTGCACTGATGTGATGGGATAAATAAAAACAGACGTTTGAAGGAATGATGAAGTGAAAGAGACTGTGGATGAGGGAAACAGGAATATACAAGAATGACTGCAGCCCAAAACGGGGATGATAGAAAGCTGTGCATATAGACAAAAACATAGCTGCAAAGAAAGCAAGCAGAGAGAGAGGAAAGAACTGTTGCAATTTAAAAAGGCAGGGGGAAAAAGTTAAAACCGAAAGGAAATTTTTGGGAAGTGGCTGAGTGGGTTGAAATAAATATTAAGGGAGTTGGATTGAGTGGATGAGTTCCTAAAAAAAGAGAGAGAGAAATTACTATTTTAAGGAACAAAACAGAGTGTAATAGTGATGGGTCAGCCTGGCTATTTTATTTTTCATTTTCTGTGCTTTGCCTGTTGAATTTATTTAATAATTTCACCCTTTTGTCACATGACAGTTATAACCCAGTGTGTCCTTTCAGGTAGTCACACCTGGGGCTGCTAATGGTATATTCCGGATAAGGATGAATGTGCATAAGTAGAGCTTTCAGCAAAAGACAATCAGGAATTTCTTTCAGGGTTTCTATAGAACAAGGCATAGAGTCCATAACATGGGCCAACTTACAAAACATTTGTTACTGTGCCATCGACGCATTCCCATCTGGATTTGTAATTATGCCCAATCCAAAAGTCCTTAGGATGCTTTGCAATTTGTCTCATTACAAACACCTGCAAACATCAAGAGCTCATCACAGTTAGAAACGATGCTTTTGGCATACCAAAGGGTCCACAGTTGCCTATCCAAAGTCCTTGGAAAGAACTCAGTGCTAAATCTGGTCTAAACACCTAGCTGGATGCGCAACTAACAAAAATAACAACAACAACAACAATAATAATGGTAAGCCTGTTTGTCCCAAAGGTGCTTATTCAGAAGGCATCTTTCGTTGAAGATGTTTCACTTCTCATCCAAAAAGTTTCTTCAGTTCACCGAAGAAGCTTCTTGGATGAGAAATGAAAATATCTTCAAGGAAAAACAAAGAAAGCTCAATTCCTTTTGAAAAAGCATTTTTGGGACAACCATGACCTGGATGCCTGAGAATCGCCATTAGATGTAACTTGTTTGCCAAGCTAGTCTCCATGACTCATTGACTCACAACAAGCAAACCAAGACATCCCTATAAAACCAATAAAATATAAAAGTTTGAACTGGGGTCAAACATAAAGTTGACATTGCTACAACAGGCTCTCTCTCCAAGCTGTATTAAATTGATCTGTTAAAGAGGTGTTTTTTTTAAAGGAGACTTCCATTAAAAAAAGAATGTAAAACATGAATTACATTTCTTAGTTAACAAACTCCGGGAGAAATAGAAAGGTTTGTGAGTGATCATTACTCCATTTATTTATTTTATTTTTAATTCCATTTATATCCCGCCCTTCTCCGAAGACTCAGGGCGGCTTACAAGCTTAGCAGTAGCCTTCATCCTATGTATATGCCTGCTTATTAGGGCTTTCACACACACCCCAAGCGGCATTATTACAAAGTCAGCTTAATTGCCCCCAACAATCTGGGTCCTCATTTTACCTACCTGGGAAGGATGGAAGGCTGAGTCAACCTTGAGCCTGGTGGGACTCGAACCTGCACTAATTGCAGGCAGCTGGTGTTACTTAAGGAGGCGTTAGCCCACTGCTCCACCAAGGCTCCTATTTATTTATTTATTTTATTTATTTTCTTTCTCTTGCTATTCTTTTGTTTATTTGTTTGTTTGTTTGTTTATTGGGGGGTGTTTTTTTCTTTTGGAGGATCAGCATCCAAATTTGGCAGCTTAGATACCAACTGTAAAAAAATGAAGCTTTGAGAGGATGTCACTAACAGCCAGCATCCCCACATGAAGACACAAATCTATAGCTTTTTAGGACCTGTCAGACTATGTCAGGATGTCCACCAAACATATTATTATGAAATAACCTAAACAAAAAACCAACAGCATAATTAGAATGTCCACGGAGAAGCTCTGTGACAGGAAATCAGAATACAGAACAACAGAGCCCCCTGCTCAAGCAGGAGACCCCATAGCATCCCAGACAAGTGACTGTCCAATCTCGTTTTGCAAACCTCCAGTGTTGGACCACCACAACTTGTGGAAACAAGACATAGTTCCACTGACTGATTGTTCTCACTGTCAGGAAATTTCTCCTTAGTTCTAGGTTAATTTCCATTCTTTGCTTCTTGTCGTGGCCTTCCAGTGCTTTGTTGACCCCTTCTTCTCTGTGGCGATGCCAATTATTGGAAGACTGCTGTCAGGTCACCCCTAGTCCTTCTCTTCTTGCCCACCATGCTGGCTTCCCTGGTGGCCACCTTGAAGTTACTGGGAATTCCAAAGCAAGGGAGAGGAATTTCCCAACATTGTCTCCTCAACTTGAAGAACGGTCAGGAGAAGAAGGTTGTTAAAATTTACATTTCCCCTGTCAGCTTACTCACTTTGATAATGTTCAGTGCTCTTTTAGATGCAATAGTATTAGTTCATAAGAACTGCTTGAAATCACCATGTTGATTCTGTCTGATTCTGATTCTGGCGATCGCAGGAGCTCCAGATGATTCCAGTATTATCATTATCATTTTTATTTTTTTATTTGTTTGCATCCCACCTTTATTACTTTTACAAATAACTCAAGGCACCGAACATACAACAACAAACCTGTGAGGTGAGTTGGGCTGAGAGAGAGGGACTAACCCACAGTCACCCAACTGGCTTTTGTGGCTAAGGCAGGACTAGAACTCACCGTCTCCCGGGGAATGGCCCAAAGCCACCTAGCTGGCTTTCCTGGCTAAGGCAGGACTAGAACTCACCGTCTCCCGGGGAATGGCCCAAAGTTACCTAGCTGGCTTTCCTGGTTAAGGCAGGACTAGAACTCACCGTCTCCCGGGGAATGGCCCAAAATCACCTAGCTGGCTTTCCTGGCTAAGGCAGGACTAGAACTCACCGTCTCCCGGGGAATGGCCCAAAGCCACCTAGCTGGCTTTCCTGGCTAAGGCAGGACTAGAACTCACCGTCTCCCGGGGAATGGCCCAAAGTTACCTAGCTGGCTTTCCTGGTTAAGGCAGGACTAGAACTCACCGTCTCCCGGGGAATGGCCCAAAATCACCTAGCTGGCTTTCCTGGCTAAGGCAGGACTAGAACTCACCGTCTCCCGGGGAATGGCCCAAAGTCACCTAGCTGGCTTTCCTGGCTAAGGCAGGACTAGAACTCACCGTCTCCTGGGGAATGGCCCAAAGTTACCTAGCTGGCTTTCCTGGTTAAGGCAGGACTAGAACTCACCGTCTCCCGGGGAATGGCCCAAAATCACCTAGCTGGCTTTCCTGGCTAAGGCAGGACTAGAACTCACCGTCTCCTGGGGAATGGCCCAAAGTCACCTAGCTGGCTTTCCTGGCTAAGGCAGGACTAGAACTCACCGTCTCCTGGGGAATGGCCCAAAGTTACCTAGCTGGCTTTCCTGGTTAAGGCAGGACTAGAACTCACCGTCTCCCGGGGAATGGCCCAAAGTCACCTAGCTGGCTTTCCTGGCTAAGGCAGGACTAGAACTCACTGTCTCCCGGGGAATGGCCCAAAGTCACCCAGCTGGCTTTCCTGGCTAAGGCAGGACTAGAACTCACGGCCTCTGACTTTCCAGCCTGCTGCCTTAACCACTAGACCAAAAATTCCTCCAAAGTACTTACTTCTTCCACAGTACTTTCAATACAAGCCAAGGTGGATTTTTTAGTCTCACAAAATCTCTTCGCTGTGGTCCAGTTCCTCGCAACAGTGCTGAAGAAATAAAGGGCCCCTTCAAAGGGCACCCAGTTTTTTTTTAGCAGAATAGTAATGACGTCTTTCAGCCAGTGAAGGAAACGTTCCAGAGAGAATTGCAGGAAGAAAGCAAGAGAGAAAGACACAGCATTTAGTAGAAGGTAAGCTGAAGGTACTACATGTTAGTCCTCGACTTATGACCCCCCACGGAGCCCAACATTTATGTTGCTAAGTGAGAAATTTGTTAAGTGAGTTTTGATCACCTTTTCCTGCCCCAGTTTTTAAACAAATCAATGGAGCAGTTAAATTGGTAACATGGTTTGTTAAGTGACTCTGGTTTCCTCTTTGTTTGCTTGTCAAAAGGTTGCCAAAGGGGATCCCGTGAGACCCCCCCCCCCAGGACACTGCGACTTTCAGAAATACAAGCCAGTTGCTAAGCATCTGAATTTTGATCATGTGACCACGGGGATGTCGCAACGGTCGTAAGTGGGAAAAGCAGTCCTACGTCACCTCTTTCAGTGCTATTGTAACTTAGAACGGTCCCTAAAACAACTGTTCTAACTCAAGGACTAACTCAAAAGAATATTTACTAGAGAGTTGACAGATTCCACACGTATATTTTGTTATATCGTAAAGAGACCTTTTTTCTTTTTCTTTTCACAATTTAATACTAATAGCATCTCGGGTCAACCAGACTATTCCATCTTTAACGATGGGGGGGTGAGGTGTTACCCCCCTGTTGATAGGGCTCGCAACTTGGGCGTCCTCCTGGATTCACGGCTCAATTTTGAAGATCACATAGGAGCCGTGACCAGGGGGGCTTTTGCCCAGGTTCGCCTGATGCGCCAGTTGCGACCCTATCTGGACCGAGATGCCCTACGCACAATCACTCGTGCGCTCGTGACCTCCCGTTTAGACTACTGCAACGCTCTCTACATGGGGCTGCCCTTGAGGACCACTCAGAGGATTCAACTGGTGCAGAATGCGGCCGCGCAAGTTTTGATGGGGGTTTCCCGATACTCCCATGTAACACCTCTACTCCGCGAGCTGCATTGGCTTCCGGTTGCCCTTCGGGTGAGATTCAGGGTGTTGGTGATGACCTATAAAGCCCTAAATGGCTTGGGTCCGGGATATCTGAGGGAACACCTGCTGCCGGCATCAAGCTCCCTTCGTCCTGTGCGCTCCCACAGGGAGGGCCTTCTCAGGATACCGCCGGTTAAGGAATGCCGGCGGGTTATTCCCAGAGGAAGAGCATTCTCTGTGGGCGCGCCGGCCCTATGGAACCAACTCTCAATGGAACTTAGGACTGCCCCCGACCTTCGCTCATTTCGCCAGGACCTGAAAACTTGGCTCTTTGAGCTGAGGGGTTTTAATTTTATTGGGTTTTAGTTTTAAATTTCGGGGACTTCATTTAATTAATTGTTTTAATCTGATTTTAATTTTTGTATGTTTGTTTTTAATCCTCCCTATTCACCACCCTGATTCCTTCGGGAATAGGGCGGTATATAAATGTAATAAAATAAAAATAAAATAAATAAAATAATAGTATTGTTTAAGCCAGATCAGTTGTATCATGTTCACTGTGTTTTCTGTGTTTTTAACTCTATATTCAATTAAAAAAAGCTGTTGTAAGTCAAGGACTAACCTGCCATTGAAATTTCACATGCCAGCTTCATTCCTTTCTTTAAAGAGGACCACAGAGATCTACGCTACTAGATCCCGACTAAAGACACAACTCTGACCACGAGAAAGTGGTCAAAAGTAGAGGAGGCGAGAGGACTAGGGCTTGCCTCCTGCAGCTGTAGGCAGCTGTAAGCAGAAGCAGCATTTCACTTGGGAGTTTGTTTATAATGGAGAGAGGAGGTGTCAATTATCTTTTGAGTTTTCTCTCAAGTCCTGAGATTCTTCGGGAAGTTTCAGCTGTAGGAAGGACCTGCAGGCAGAAGGTGACCAGTGATACGGCCCTCATGTGCCCAGTTTGGAGACCAGCTCCTTCCAGCCTGGAGTGGCTGGATGGGTTTTCCAGACCAGCCGCTTCCACAGGCAGCATTAGGGATGCCTTGCTGAATGTCTACGGAGCTTCTCCATCACCCAGGCCGTGGTCGTCCCAAAGTTGCTTTTTCAGGTGGCAACTGGATTTCCTTGTTTTTCTTTGAAGACGTTTCGCTTCTCGTCCAAGAAGCTTCTTCACTTCTGACTGGATGGTGGAGAATGGAAGGCTTTATATTCCTTGCAGACAGCCTTCGTTTAGGGAGTCGTGGAGGCCACCTGGAGGTTTATCTGTGTCCTCGGGGTGCAAACGGGTGTGGAGCCTTCTTGGAACTGTTGAAAGGACTGTATTGTAGACAGGGGATAGATGATGCCATATCCCTCCCCCTCTGTTGAGAGAAGGCTGTTCAATTTTGACATTGATGGCTTCTTTGACCTCTCTTTCAAACCAGCGGTCCTCTCTGTCCAAAAAAACAACAACCAAAAACCACTCCACATCTATTTGCGCCACTCAGGTGACCCTGAGGACTCAGGTCAACCTCCAAGTGGCCTCAACGACTCTCTAAAGAGAAGGCAAATGTCGAGCTGTCTGTAAGGAGTATAAATCTCTCCATTCCCCACCATCCAGTGAGAAGCTTCTTGGATGAGAAGCAAAATGTCTTCAAAGAAAAACAAGGAAGTCCAGTTGCCACCTGAAAAAGCACCTTTGAGATAAGCCTTTGAGATAAGCTGATTCCAGGAACTGACATATCTGGATAGCCCTACATTGAAAGTTTCTCCTTTTCTCTCTTTGATTTTGCTCCTCATCTTTCTTTTCTGTCAAGACACTGATAGCTCTTTCGATGACAATTTGAGATTCTTTTTTAATATTTATTTTTCCTCGTGATGAATTTTGTCTCCAGAAAGCAGCAAAAAAACTGGTTGTGGACCACTTCTGGGTTATCGCCAAGATAACTCTGCATGAGAAAATTTTCCCATGAAGCCATGGGAAAAGCTCGACTCAGGGAAGTCCTGATTTAACCTATTTAACTTTATTTTGGATATTGAACTATTGTTCCATTTTATGGATGGATTACCCAACTGCAGCGTCTCTGCCGTGGAGAAAAAGTCGATTGCAAACTTTAGTGGAAATCAGGATCTAAAAAATGTTGCTGCTCGGTCAGCTTGATCTTCAGCAGGGGGATCAGGCGGGCAGGAAAAAGGAAACGCTCTACCTTGGAGAGCTAAGGCAGATTTCCAACAGGTGCAGTCTCAGGCTGGCTTCCCCCAACCCCTGAACGTTTAGCATCGCACCCTCAGACTTACCGATTGCACTTTCCACTTCAATGCTTTTTAAAGTCTCTAGTGCCAATTCTTCTGCTAACCTCTGAGCAGCAGAAAATATTTCATATTCTAAAAAGGTTTGCAAAATTCCAGTCAGACAGATCTCAACTAGCAAAACCTTTCCATAAAACCTTCTTACCCTCTACAGGAGAGGCACAGAGTTGGGTGGAACATTTAGACATTAAGTTCTAACTTTGTTTAAGGCAGGAATCCAGCAAAAATCAGCCTTAACAGCAAAGAGAAGCCCACTGCCCCCCCTAGATCCATGGCTATTTTTTCAGAAGATTTTTCTAACATTCCTATAGGAGCTGAGCAGGCTAATATCAAGGGTGGGGTCAAACGTGTCATCAGTCTGGAGTCGCTTCACTCAACACATTATGTGACCTGGCTCAGGAGTTCTGGGATTTGAAGTCCACAAGTCGTAAAGGAACCATAGTTTGCTAACTCTGCTATAGGAGATGGCCAGACCGAGCCTGAAGGTAGGCTCAAATGCATCATCAGTCTGTAGTTGTTTCATTAACACAAGAGACCTAAATCCAGCCCACCCCCCTTGAATTCTGTTGACTTTTATCTAGCACCAATTTGTCTTGAGTAGTTCAGATTCTTGTCAATAGGTAGCATGCAATAAACTTGAAGTGCTCTGAACTAAACTCCTGTCCCTGGTTACTTGCTTCTGACATTTTCAGTCGTATTTCTATGTTTTCTGTTATTTAGGCAAGGGATTTCTGCCTGTATTACAAAATATACAGAATAAAATAATAATAACAAAATAACAGAATTGGAAGGTTCTAGTCCAGCCCCCTGCTCAAACAGGGGACCCTATACCATTTCAGACAAATAGTTGTCCAATCTCTTCCTAAAAACTTCCAGTGTTGGAACACCCACAACTTATGGAGACAAGTATTTTATTATTTTATTTTATTTTATTTTATTATTTTATTATTTTATTTTATTTTAATATTATTTTATTTAATATTTAATATTTATTTAATATTATTTTATTTTATTATATTATTTTATTATTTTATTTTATTATTTTATTTTATTTTAGTAGTAACTGTGAGAGGGATCTTGGAGTCCTAGTGGACAATCACTTAAATATGAGCCAGCCGTGTGCTGCAGCTTCCAAAAAAGCCAACACAGTGCTAGGCTGCATTAACAGAGGGATAGAATCAAGATCAAGTGAAGTACTAATACCACTTTACAATGCCTTGGTAAGGCCACACCTGGAATACTGCATTCAGTTTTGGTTGCCACGATGTAAAAAAGATGTTGAGACTCTGGAAAGAGTGAAGAGAAGAGCAACAAAGATGATTAGGGGACTGGAGGATAACACATACAAGGAATGGTTGTAGGAATTGGGTATGTCTAGAGTCTAGACTAATGAAGGGACACGGTGGCTCAGTGGGTTAGGACACTGAGCTTGTTGACAAGGTCGGCAGTTTGGCAGGTCGAATCCCGAGTGCCGCGTAGCAGAGTGAGCGCCTGTTACTCGTCCCAGCTTCTGCCCACCTAGCAGTTTGAAAGCACGTAAAAATGCAAGTAGAAAAATAGGGACCACTCCGGTGGGAAGGTAACAGTGTTCCATGTGCCTTTGGCGTCTAGTCATGCCGGCCACATGACCACGGAGACATCCTCGGAGAAGCGCTGGCTCTTTGGCTTTGAAACGGAGATGAGCACCGGCCCCTAGAGTCGGAAACGACTAGCACGCATGTGCGGGGGAACCTTTACCTTTAGACTAATGAACAGAAGGATGAGGGATGACAGGATAGCAGTGTTCCAATGTCTCAGGGGCTGCCCCAAAGAAGAGGAAGTCAAGCTATTCTCCAAAGTGCTAGAAGGCAGGACAAGGAGCAACAGATGGAAACTAATCAAGGATAGAAGCAACCTGGAACTAAGGAGAAACTTCCTGACAGTTAGAACAATTAGTGGAACAATCTGCCTCCAGAAGCTGTGAATGAATAAAAAGCTATCCAATGGAGCATGGAGAGAAACATGGAAGATTTTCCTTTTTATCACAACTTAAGGCAAAAAGACCTTTGATAATATCTAGTAAAGAAAAGTTGTGGATTTATTTCAAGTTTATTTGGCGTTGCATTTTCCAATGCTTTTGAGATTCTTCATACCTCCACAACATGTGCTAACACTTCCCTTCAGTTTCATGGCATTTCCATCATTTATTACTTTATCACTTGTCTATCTTGGATATTAATGATGGATCCAGGTACCATCTACAGGGAAATTATTTGAGGGATACTGATAAGACTATCTCGCTTACCGCTTTCATTTTTGAGGGATGGATCCCTACTTATAACAAAGTCCATAACAACCTTAATTGCTGCATTCATGGATGCTGATCTGTTTAGTTCTGAAAGATCTGTTTTTTGTAAAAAAAAAGAAGATAAATATAATATTCCAATGTGTTATGTTTAAATGTTATAAAAAACCCTTTTCCGAGTAATTCTGAAGGCTTATTTCTAAGTTCTAATGCAGGGGTGTCAAACTCAATTTCATTGAGGGCCACATCAGCATTGTGGTTGCCCTCAGGGTAGGGTGGGTGGGTGTGGCCTGGGTAGGCGTGGCCTACTGGGTGGGCGTGGCTAAAGTGCATATGGCCTACTGGTTGGGCATGGCCAGCTCTACATCGTTCGCATCAAGGGTGCCTATGGGGGCCTGGGCAGGATTGGGACAGATCTGAGGGTCTCTGGCAGGAGGAGGGTCCCTGGTCCAAGGCCAAGGCAGTGGGGGCCGTTCCCTCACTGTTTCCAGGATGGCTTTGTGGGCCACATGAAACCACTTCGCGGGCCGGATCCGGCCCCCGGGCCTTGTGTTTGACATGTCTGTTCTAATGTATTATGCTAGGAGAGGTTAACTTACACAAAAGGATCATCGCAACTGTGGCCAAAAACAGGAGCAGGCACAACAGACTTGCAAGATATAAACCAGAGCTGGTCGGGTCGTGGCAAAAATTAGCAAATATCCCTTGAAGGACACAAGAAAGAAAGAAGGAAAAATCTACTTTAACCACCATCCCAAGAAGAAAGATCTTCGTTGTTTGCCTTGTTCCGGTATTTGAAAATATCCATTTAAACAACTCTCTCACCTCACTTTTCATCTATGGGGGGGGAGCATCATAAATAACCCCCCTCCCCAGTTCATCCCAGCCCCAGCCACTTTGGGAGTAGGTGGGCTGAGAGAATGGCTGAACCAATATCATCCCGTGAAGACTCATAGCCAGAGAAGAAGATGAGGAAGAACTGGGCTGCTGTTTTTCTAAAGACCAGCTAGAAATGGACTGTGAATTCTTCCCTTTCTGCCTCCAGACATATTAGTTGGCCACTCCATTACCTTTCCTTTCCAAGCCCCTCCTGCTCACTCTCAGCCCCTTTGCTCTTCGGGTTCGGTTCCCAAAAGGAAAGGAGAAGGACAAAGGCAGAGCGAGGGTTTTCCTTTCGTCTCTGGGGAAGACGGAGGGCGAAGGGATGGCTCCTACGGGAATTGTCCCCTTCTTCCCACCCCTGGCTGGCATAGGAAACAGAGCACATGCGCCAGGAGGCTGTGATCTGGGCCTAGCTGTGGAATTAATGGAAGGAGACGTAGGTTGAGGTTGATGAGAGACGTGTGCCCATACTCCAGATGTACAGGAAGCCGAATTCAGCCTTTGATAACTGCCATTAAGCCCATTTTAAAGCGAAACCATAGGATCCGAGTCTCAGGAAAGCTGCGTCTCAGTCAGCACTGAGCAGTGTTCATCAACCAGTGCAATGGCCAATGGCAGACAAGGAAGCCCTTTGAGGCCACTTTTGTGTGCCGAAGAGTTAATTCCCACAAACCGTGGCTGGAATGCTCTTTTAAGAGTATGAAAGCAGCAGCTGGTAGAGTCCAGCCTTGGCTCACTCTCCTTTTGTGGTTTACAGAATTTTCCTTCAATGTTTTTGTCCACTCTGCCATGCTGACTTTCAGCCTCTTGCCGATTCCTGCAATCTCCCCTTTCATATGTCCAACTCTTTTGTGTAATCACATACGTACCACACGCATACCTCTATTTTGCTGCACTCGCCTGACATTGGATCTGGAAGCCACATTGGATCTGGAAGCCACGTTGGACCTGGAAGCCACGTTGGACCTGGAAGCCACATTGGACCTGGAAGCCATGATGGATCTGGAACTCTCTGCTGCTTAATCCGGCCCTTAAATAACAAGATTTGTTGAGCAGGAACACAAGACTCAAAGGATCGACTCAGATCAAAGGTGATCGGACTGAATTTCCATTCAGTTGAAGCTCATTCAAAGCATTGAATTAGGCAGTTTTGGAAGATCCTGGAGAAGCTTGAAGTCAATATTGGTGACTCAAACGACTTTTATTTATTGACATAGATTTAAATAAGTGCCTGACTCTCAATGACTCTGGTTGCTTTGCACTGTAAAATGGTAGAACAATAAAGTGAAAAAATAAAGAGAGATGTTCCCAGAAGAAAGAAGAACTATTCAAACTGTTAAGGAATTTGTTGTGCAGAGGTCTCCTTGTGCTACCAAAGAGTTGCACAGACAAGGAAGGGTACTGAGAGCAGCAAGAGTCACACAGAAACCACAAGAGTAAACTGAGTTGTAAAAGCAAAAAGTATTTTACTTTAAGGTGGTGTAAAAACAAAAATGCACAGTCAAAAATAAACAGTCCAGGTCATAAACAATAGCAACAGTCCAAAGAGTAATCCAAACTACAAAGTCTTCTTACCGGTCCAGAGGTCAATACACAGTTCAGATTTACAACAGAGCAAAAACAGTAATAGTAGAGATCAGTGAATTCAGAGAGAGAGAAGCTACGTTCCTAGCTTCCTCTTATGGCCATGAGAACACTTACACACCCATTGGCCAATTAACTTCTTAAAGACATAGCATTATGGTTAATATATTTTCAACCCAACATTGTAGGCTAACACCATATGCCTAACAAACAAAAGCAAATCCTAACGGGCTGACCTAACCCAAGACCTGGCAGAACATTGCCTTCATTGCCTTCCAACTGGGCATCAGGATGGGGGCCATGTGGACCTCTGGGAGGGTGCCAGGTGCCACGAGAGAGATATGGGTTCCACTAGGTGACACTACGCAAACGAGGGGACCCGAAGTGCACCCACTCTGCCAAATCTTACAAACTAGGCAGAGATTATTGGAGATGGGCAGCCCCAAAATTTGCCAGCCTCCCTGCCCTCAAAAGCTTAATAGGTGATTGACTGGCACCCAGCAACCATTGCAGCTCATGGAGCAGTGGTGCCACTTGCCCTTCACTGACGGTGCAGCTGCATTTGGACCAGTTGTGGCTTCCAAAAGGTTTTCAAGGGCAGCCCCACAAAGAGAGCACTGCAATAATCCCTTCTCGAGGGGACCATGGCGTGAGGGACTGTCCAGGGGCATAGAGTGTGATCCGGGGACAGGCACAATTGGCACTCCGGATAAACCTGCACAAAGTCCCTCTTGGCCACAGATGCTGCCTGCTCTGTGAGCCCAATGACACACACCCCATTGCAAAGTTGTCTTGACTGGGGAAGTGCAGCCCCATCCAAAACCAGACATGGAGACTCCCAAGGGCCAGGGAGCCCAAATACCCGCCAGCTTGTTGGGATTGAGCCCAATCTCTTCTTCCCCATCCACACACGCCCAGCCTCCTGATTATGAGATGTGGCATCAGGAGCATGATTTACAGAATTGGGAACTTCCACCTCCAGAGGATACTACACTGGGGACCAACGGGTGGCTTCCCCGCTAGAGATTCCAAGTCGATGTTGAATAGGAGGGGGAGATTGTCCAGCACCCCACAAGTGAGGAGCTGTAGACCCAAACTCTTCCCTACGGACATTGACAGGAAGCACCACAAGGGAAAGGAAGGGAACCACCACAATATGGTGCTCCCCACTCCGAATCCCCGAAGCCTGTGCTGAGGTTGACCAGGGTTGCCAGGATCAAAGCCCACCAAGCCATCTGGCAGTGCAAAGATGGAGGCAGCACCAACCCTGGCCCTGCCAAAGATCATTGACCACACCAACAGCACCATTTCAGTATGATGTCCCAGGCTGAAGCTGAACGAGATGGGTCCAGATCACCCCCTCACCACCTTCTCAAGAACCCAGCCAGAAAGGAAAGGTGGGAGACTGGACGGAGATTGATGAAAAGAACCGGCGGGCTCAGCAATGGCTTCGTGAGGGGAAGAACATCCACTTTCTCCAAGAAATTAATATCACTTTCTGGCTTTGTGGATAGTCAGGCGCTATTGCCCAAATTCAAGTGGGGTAGCAGGATCTTCTTTTATCCTTCTCTATACCTCTGGATCTCCTTGACTGACAGGTTTTCTGGGCTTGTTCTGACTGAAATGGGCTTTCCTTGCTTGTTAACAGAAAAGTGTTGGGGAAGCAGCACAAAAGACACCATCCCGCAAGGCAGCTGAACCTGCCAGGGAGGAAATGCCAACCAGCCACGGGTGGCTCTGTGAGGGGGGCAGACCATCTCTAAATTAGATATATAAAGAAATTAAAACAAATGAGCAGGAGAAGCAAATGCTCCATCCATCTTAGAAAGGGGTTTTTGCTCTATGGCAGGGGGGTCAAACTCAATTTCATTGAGGGCCGCATCAGCATTGCGGTTGCCCTCAAGGGGACGGGTGGGTATGGCCAGGGTGGGTGTGGCCTACTGGATGGGCGTGGCTAGAGTGCATATGGCCTACTGGGTGGGCATGACCATCTCTACATCGTTTGCATCAAGGGTGCCTATGAGGGCCTGGGCAGGAGTGGGACAGATCTGAGGGTCTCTGGCAGAAGGAGGGTCTCTGCGCCAGGGCCAATGCAGTGGGGGCCGTTCCCTCACTGTTTCCAGGATGGCTTCGCGGGCCACATGAAACCACTTCACGGGCCGGATCTGGCCCCCGGGCCTTGTGGTTGACATGTCTGCTCTATGGGATTCTTGCTGAATAACTGAGAAGCTTATGCTCAGATTTGCATTCTGTGTAAAATGTGGCTATATCTGTGTTGAGAGATTCAAACGCTTTTCCCCCATTTTTAGTGTTTGCATCTCTGAGGTACAAAAATTTTTCCTTCTAAGAGTGGCCTTTGAACCTCCATTTTTTATCTTAGGATCGCTGTGGAGGGACCGTCAGCCTTATAACCTCCTCCCTCCCTCCCCTCAGGGCCATTGTCAGGGCGACCCAGCTGTCAATCAAGCAGCAGCGGCCAATCAAAGAACTGTTGCTAGGTGGCAGGCGAGAAGGAGGGAAGACAAGATGGCTGCATGAAGCTCTGCCACCACAGGCCTCATGAGGAAGAAGCTGAATAAACAGAGCCGAAGCCCAGGAGTCGAAGTGAAGATTGGAACTAAAAGTTAGACTGCCCTGATGAGGAGAGGCTCCGGAAAGGTGGCAGGAGCTGAAAGAAATAGGGGCGGGGAAGAGGCATCTTTGTCCTTCCCTCAGACAGGCACGAGGGAAAAGTTCTCTCAGCCGTTTCCCTCAGTTGGAGCAAAGATTTGGGAGAAGAGAAGGAAAAAGGAGCCAGGAAGCCCAGCCAGGGGAAACGTGGAATAAAAACAGAGACTTGGACAGAGCAGAAATAGAAATCAGGAATTAAAAATGAGAAAAAAAGATACCCAAATCTGTAGGAAAACGGCACAATAGAAATAATCAGGCACTAAGACTGCAAAAATAGAGAAGCCAGCAGATAAACAAATTAATGGAGATATAGAATAGAGACTATAGAGTGAAGTTGGACTTTTAAAATATAGCCTAGCTAGATCCCATGGAAAATAGTTACAGTTTTATTAAGATTCATTTCTGCATCAGTCTTAACTTCCTTTCTTTAATTTTTAAGCTTTCCTTTCTTGGCAAAATAAAAGTCTTAAGGCCCACTCTCCAACCACTGAGGGGAGATACAAAATCCCAATCAACTGTCCAAATTTTCATGTCTTTGTTGTCTCCTTCGAGCAACATAAATGCAGATATAGGCATAATGAGGTCAAAAAGAGTAAATCCAGTCAACAATTTTGTCATAAATAAAAGGTGGGAAAGTATCATAGAGAAACTTCCAGAAACAGATTGCGGAGCAGACCATGCTGTCAAATGGACAGGTGAAAGCTGAAAGATTAGAATAAGGACACCAGCAATATTTTATTTGGGTGAAGCCCATTGTTTTTGATTCCCCAAGAGGCAGAAGGTCCAGATATCTCCCCAAATTGACCGGTACTCGGACAATTTAGTTCTCAGTCATGTCAGCCCCTCGTGTCATCCTGTATTCAAAATCATATCATGCAGGAGACATTTTATTTATTTATTCAGCCTGCGTGGCTAGCCATTTCAGCAAGTGACTCTGGGCAGCGAACAATCTTAATATAAATTAAAAATAGATTTCCATCGTAAGTACATACATTAAAATAGCACAGCAGCCAAGGAGAATTTTACTGTCCATGGTTGTTCACACAACCAGTACAAAAGGCCAGCAGGATCAGGGCCATCCTAATCTCTGGAGGAAGGATGCTCCATAGGACGGGTGTCATGGCAGAAAACTAACTATTGCTTGCTCGGCAAACTAGCTGCCGTTGAAGAAGAGATCGCTCAGAGGCAAAGGGGTCTGATCCATCTCCCACTTGCAAATACAACGTGGGCTTTCCTCTGAGGACACTACTCTTCCCTTAAGAGGGAGAACCAACCATGTGAATCCAAGCCCAATCACAAAGCCCAGAGAAATGGAGGCATAAAAGCATCAAGACCAATGGGTGCCCCCAGCTTTGAAAATGCTCAGGGAATGGGTTCACCAAATATTCTGCAGCCATTGGCAAGAGAAAGGGAAGAACTTCTCCTCCTCCTCACCCTCGTCCTCTTCTCCTCTTCCTCCTCCACCTCCTGCTGAGCTGTCCTTCCTCCTTGCCCCACTCAGAATGCAGCTGTACAGCTGTGGCATTTGTTGCACCTTCCCCAGGAAGAATGTCCCTCTCAGCTGCATGGAAATTGCTCTACCTCAGGGACATCCTGTCTGTAATGCACAAATTGGGACGAGGAAAGCCAGCAAGGATCCATTGTAGATTTAGTAGTGTGCAATGATAACAAAGAAATACACACACACACACCAAATCAGGCAGCCTCCATGTTGTGTATGGGTTTGGGGGACAACATAGCAACAGCACTACCTATACCACCAAGTGGTGCTGTACCGGGACTGATGCGGATTGGGCTATGTCTCGGTGGGTTCAAATGGATTGGCCACGTGGATACCTGGCCAAGTATATAAAAGGACTCAGGTAACCCCAAACCCTCAGTACAGTTCTACCATCAATAAGGAGCTGCTATGCTTTACTCATCAGTCTGGCGTTATTCCATGCAGTCTAGAACCCACTACACAATAGTGGCGACGAAGGTGGGATGCTGTTTCTCTCAGAGCTGAAGTCACTAGCTGAATCACTAGCTAAAGTCACTAGGGTCAGAGAAAGAGGCATCTTTCTCCAATTCCTTTCACTGAAGCAGATTCCACAGGACCGGACATGCCATGGCCCAGTTCGGCCAGATTCCGGCGTTCGACATTCACCATCCCAAGAGAAGGGTTCCTACGGGCCAACCGGATCACTGACGACAATCAAAAAGCAGCAGTTCTGACATGCATGAGCGGGCCAGCGATCCATGATCTGGCCGTCAGCCTGTTTGCGCTGACGCCGATCGAGACTGTAATGTATAAGGACCTCGTAGAGAAACTAAATGCACATTTCAAACCGCGAATGTCGGAGCTGGCTTAGTGAGGCCAGTTCGAACAGCGTTTCCAATGCCCGGGAGAGTCAGCCACTGAATTCATTGCAGCCCTGAGAGAGGCCGCTCGTTTGTGCAATTTCAGCAACTTAGAAGAACGGCTTCGTGATCACCTGGTGTGTGGTCTCCGAGACAAGCAGCTACAACAACGCCTATACGCCTGACCCAACATCATGCTCCAAGATGCTCAAGATGAGATCTTGGCTAATGAGGCCACCTCAGGAGCAGTTAACGCAACCCATCATCCCCAACCCAGCAGCCCAGGAGGATCTGTCCAAACTTATAGGACTCACAACAGATGGAGCACCTTCAATGTGCGGGGAAAAGAGTGGACTAGTAGGAAGGATGCGAGACAAAATGAAGAGTGAGAATTGCACAGGTGAGCTGACAGCATATCACTGCATTATACATCAAGAAACACTATGTGACAAAGCCCTGAAAGTGGACCATGTAATGCACACTGTAACAAAGACAGTTAACTTTATAAGAGCCAAAGGTTTAAATCACTGTCAATTTAAGACTTTTCTTGAAGAAATAAATTCTGAACTTGGTGATCTCCCTTATCACACAGAGGTGTGATGGCTAAGTCGAGGGAAAGTGCTCAATAGATTTTTTGAATTACGCATGGAAATTTGTCAGTTTATTGAAAGCAAAGGAAAAGGCTGCACGGAATTGAAGGATGAAAAGTGGCTGTGTGAATTAGCATTTCTATGTGACATTACTAATTATCTCAGTGCACTAAACCTACAGCTTCAGGGACAGGACCGTGTGATCACAGACATGTACGATGCTGTGAAAGCTTTTCAAGTAAAGCAAGGAAACTTGAGTCACTTTCCCAGTTGCCAAACAATAAAAAACCAGGTCTCCACCACAGCCTTCTCAAATGCTGAGTTTGCTGATAAACTGAGCACGCTTCAAATGGAGTTTACACGTCGCTTTGCTGATTTTGAAAAACAGAAATTCAGTTTTGGACTGCTCAGCAATCCATTTTCAGTTGAAGTGGACAGCGCTCCTGTAAATATCCAGATGGAGCTGATAGAACTCCAATGTAATAGCACACTGAAGGGAAAGTACGATTCTGTAGGACCCGCACAGTTCACCAGGTTCATCCCTGAAACAATGCCCCAACTCCACCTACAAGCTGCTCGAATGCTCTCCATGTTTGGGAGTACATACCTCTGTGAGCAACTTTTCTCCATCATGAGGGTGAACAAAAGCGCATACAGAAGTCAGCTCACAGATGCACACCTCCACTCTATCCTGAGAGTATCCACCACTCAAAACCTATCCCCAAACATGGATGAACTTGTAGCCAGGAAAAGATGCCAAACATCCAGTTCAGACAAAATGGCATGAGAACTAAAAAGCTTGTTTTTTTTCTTTGTTTTAAATGTGTTTTTCCAGATTTATTTGAAATAAATAATTTGTTCATATTTGAAATTTTACTCCTTTTTGCCCCACTCTTAGACATAATACACTTCTGAACTAATATGATACAATAGTCCTACATGCAACTGGCCCTTTGAAGGCAACCATGATGCTTGATGTGGTGAAAGTTTACAGAAAGCAGCTTCCTCCAACTTCTTCTGCCTTGAAAGATCTCTGGAGAGAAGCAGAAGGTGGCAGGGAAGCTGCATGAGAGAAGGCTGCTCCAACAAGCCAGCATCCTTACCATGCATAATTAGAAATGGGGATTCCCTTTCAAGAAGGGCCAGCCTCCCTCATGCAGGACTGGGAAGTGCTGCTCCCCTGCCTCCTCTTGCTCTCCAGAGATCTGTCAAGGCAGAAGAAACTACACACACACACACACACACATACACACTTCAAGCTTGGAGACTAAGAGGCTATCTACAACTGAGCTAACAAACTAATCATGCCTGGGCTTGGGAAGAAGGCCCTTTCCATCCTCTGTGGATAAAAGCCCCTAAACGTGGAATACAGTGCGTGTGCATGTGCACATGCTTGGCTGCAGAAGTTTGGGGAGGTGAAGAGCTTGTGGGGCAATGAGATGTCCCCACATCAAATTAGCCGGTGCAACTTGTTCTCTCCTGACCCAGGTATCTCGAGTCAGCTGCGCTGAGTGAGCAGCATTGATGGCCACGCCCACCTGGCCACACACACCCGCCACCCCCAAGGGCAACCATAATGCTGATGTGGCCCTCAGTGAAATTGAGTTCGACACCCTTGCCATAGAGGAACAGGTGCACAGTTACTATCTACTATATGCCAAAGGTCCAGGCCTCAACTGCCACATGCACCTGTCCATAAATGGGAGGCAACACACACTCCATGGTCCAGGGTCCACATTGATTACACTGGTCCATACCAAGGTCAGCTATTCCTAGTGGTGGTAGATAGCCATTCCAAATGGTTAGAGGTAGTACCAGTCACTACTATGACCTTGGCCAGGACAATCCAAGTGCTCAGGGGGCTCTTTGCCACACATAGCCTTTCTGATGTGTTGGTCTCAGATAACGGCCCACAATTCACCTCTGTTGAATTCCAGGATTTCTTGAAGGCCAACTTGATTAGGCACGTCACATCCGTGCCCTTTCACCTGTCAACCAATGGATTAGCAGAACGCATGGTGAGAACAACCAAAGACGCTTTGAAGTGCATCATCAGTGGAGACTGGCATCATAGGTTAGCTCAGTTCCTGCTGGCTCAACATTCCACACCTTGCACAGCAACAGGGAAGAGCCCAGTGGAACTACGTTGGGGCAGACGGCTCATCACCAAGCTGGACAGGTTACACTCCGACAGGGTGGCTGCAGAGACAGTGCAACCCAATCCAACTAGGGAAATAAACACAGGTGAACTGGTCTCGGCCAGGAACTATGGGCCGGGACATGTGTGGATTCCTGGCATGGTGGTTGACAGAACAGGGCCTTTGTCCTACATTGTAGGGGTGGAGGGGGACTGTCAGATCCAACGACACATAGACCAAGTTAGGAGACGGGTTCCTGAAAGGCCACTGGGAAAAAATCAACAGGGGAGCCATTCCTCACAACCAACAGATCAACATGAAGAACCTGAGCTGGTGGAGGACTTCAGGGACCCAGAACTGTTCCTGAAGAGACTGGGTCAGCACAGACAACAACTGCCTCAGGACGATCAGGACAATCCAGTTGCAGGGGCTGACCTGGGGACGAGTCAACACGAGAAGCCCAACCAAGCCATATCCACTGACCCTGCTGTCCAAGTCAAGGGGGAAACCCTAAGGCGGTCATCACGGGCAAATAGGCCACCAGCCTATCTGGCTGACTATGTTAGGTCATGAGGGGGGGCGGAAGGGCATGGTAGGATTGACGTGTAGTGGTTAAATTGTACTTAATGTGTTCTAGTGTGTAGTTGTTGTGTGAATCATTATTGTTTGTTATTAAAAGGGGAGGGGTGTTGTGTATGGGTTTGGGGGACAACATAGCAACAGCGCTACTTATACCACCAGGTGGCGCTGTACCAGGACTGATGCGGGAATACCAGGTTCAAATGGATTGGCCAGGTGGATACCTGGCCAGGTATATATAAGGACTCAGGTAACCCCAAATGCTCAGTACAGTTGTATGATCAATAAAGAGCTGCTATGCTGTACTCATCAGTCTGGCGTCATTCCATGCGGTCTAGAACCCACTACACAATACCCCCCTCCAAGGTCTCTGCTTATAGCACATGCTGGCTGTTTGCTGCCTCCTTCCTGTCCTGTTTCATTCTGCCCTTTTGTGCAGCCCTCTGCTGCAGCTCCCCTTGAAGCCCCACAAGGGGATGCTCATCTCTGGGCTGCAGGAACCTCTCAGAAAAGGGAAACAGAGAGAGAGGGAGGGAGGGAGGAGGAATCCTGCTGCCCTCTGTGGCCATTTCAAGGTGTACTACTTCACTTTGTCTAAGGGAGGATGATGTTCAGGCAGCCAAAGGGGGGGGTCCTTTGAGGTAAGGAGGGTCCACATAAGTGCCCTGTTCCTTCCAATCTGCTTTGCTGAAAGTGAGGGAGAAGGGCCCTTATGCCTCTGGGTCCCAAAGGGACTGCCTCCACCCACCCCCTTGTTATATTTACAGATGGGCCCAGTTCAACCCCGACATTCCCCTTCAACCAGATCACCAGCTGTGAGGCTTTTACTGAGTTACATCCTGCACAGCTGGCCAGCGAGAAAAGCCGATGTTCCTCTTACAAGAATAATGTCCATGCCTCTCCAAAGGAAGACTGTGGATAATGTGGGGGTGCCTCTGTCGGTTTCTTTCCTCTCAGCCTCTCTTCCCTCCTGGCACTGATCCTTCAGTCAACACCTTCAACCATCATTCTAGAATTCCCATTCAGTTTGCATGGTTCCCCGATTGGCTGACTGGCTCACTTCATCAGCCTTCCATGTGTGGCATCAGTCCTGGAAAATCTGGGCCTCCGATCTAGGCTTTATCAGAGTTAAAGAGCTGTGGAAAAGGTGAGACATTCCCCACTCTCAGAAGAATAGAATTGGAAGGGACCTTGGAGGTCTTCTAGTCCAACACCCTGCTCAACACCATTTCAGACAAATGGTTGCCCAGTCTCTTCTTTAAAACCTTCCATGTTGGGGGACCCACAACTTCTGGTGGTAACTAAAGGTGTTGGAAGGGGAGACCCTATACCATTCCAGTCAAATGGCTCTTCAATCACGCCAGGATTAAGCCCGAATCTATTCACCCCCATCGAAGTCCACACAATTTCTTGCCATTCTACCAGGACTTTGATATTGTCTGACAGGAGTTACATTGTCTGACAGGATCGATGAGAGGATTTTTTTTTTCAAACTATCAAATGCAGAATGGCTCTGAAAAACAGCTGTCAGGAACTAGATCAGCCTTAAGTAACGCAGAGATGCTGGCAAAGTGTACTTCTGCAGGACACGTGTTTATGGAGATTCTCCATCATCTATATCATGGTTGTCCCAAAGATGCTTTTTTCAGGCAGCTGAACTTTCTTTGAAAACCTTTTGCTTCTCCTCCAAGAAGTTTAGAACTGAAGATGATTCTTGTGCAATTAATTTGGGATTGTTTTAGTTTGCTGCACAGAAACTCTCTTAAAAAACAACAACAACACCCTCACCCTCATGGGTGGTCTGTGTCTTCCTAAATTTTAGGTCCTCTAACACAGGCCTAGAGGTTTGAGGGTTCTTCAAAGGATCTTAGCTGTAACATTTTACTCTTCTGGACAAAGCACTGATTCCACACCTGGAATACTGCATCCAGTTTTGGTCACCACGATGTAAAAAAGATGTCGAGACTCTAGAAAGGGTACAGAGAAGAGCAACAAAGATGATTGGGGGACTGGAGGCTAAAACATACAGGGAACGGTTGCTGGAATTGGGTATGTGTAGTTTAACGAAGAGAAGAGTGAGGGGTGACATGGTAGCAGTGTTCCAATATCTCGGGGGCTGCCACAAAGAAGAGGGAGCCAGGCTGTTCTCCAGAGCACCTGAGAGCAGGACAAGAACCAACGGATGGAAACTAGTCAAGGAGAGAAGCAACCTAGAACTAAGGAGTAACTTCCTGACTGTTAGAACAATTAACCAGTGGAACAACCTGCCTCCAGAAGCGGTGAATGCTCCAACACTGGAGGTTTTTAAGAAGAGACTGGACAGCCATTTGTCTGAAATGGTATAGGGTTTCCTGCCTTAGCAGGGGGTTGGACTAGATGACCTCCAAGATCCCTTCCAAATACTACTTCTTCTTCTTCTTCTTCTTCTTCTTCTTCTTCTTCTTCTTCTTCTTCTTCTTCTTATTATTATTATTATTATTATTATTATTATTATTATTATTATTATTATTATTATTATTATTATTATTATTATTATTATTTTGTTCCTGGGATCTGTTGGACTACTCTTGCAGGTTAGGAGTCCCAGCCCTGAATGATCCTACTTTGGCATTGACTTTCCACATCCTCTCAAGTTCCTCCTTCAAATCCTGGTTCTTCTCCAGCTTGCCATCCTTCTTGTTCCTGTTGTGCCTGTCACTTGGCACTGCTATATCTATCAGCACCGCTGTCTTGTAGTCCTTGTCTACCACCATGATGTCTGGTTGATTGGACAGTATCTGTCTGTTGTCTGGAGATGGAAGACCCACATGATCATACCCTCTTATTCTCTAGGACCTTCTGTGAGAAGACTAGCAGACTACAGGGACCATTTGTGCTTTAGTTTGAGGCAGACAGCACAGACTCATCCTCAACAGCCTGTGCCTGTGTTCAACAGTGTAGGGACACACGGTAGAAAACATCCTGCAGAAAACACAAAACATCTTCACCGCTCAAATGTAGCAATTGGTTAATTAAATTTTAACATAGCAGTCTGGATCTCTTTTCTAAGTTCAAGAAAATAGTTTTCCTTTTAGTCAAAGCATTTTTTTAATGTGAAAAAAAAAACTAGCCTATCCAGCAACCAAACAATAGAGAGCATATTCTGGAAATCCTTGAATACACTTGCAAATCTAAAGAAAAATACAGACTCGACTGGGAAAGAGGGTTGTGTAACCTGTAAATTTATCACTTGTAGAATGTTCTCTAGGATCACCGTTTTCTATTGTTTACTTCTCAGGCTTAATTAATGATTTTTTTTCCTGTTTGATTTCTTGCTTTCTCATCCATCACATACTGAATGTATGTATTCTTTTTTTCTGTACCCAATAAAAAGACTGGACCTCCTCCCCCCTAATCAGTGTGTGCATTTGGCTCCCTTCCTCCCCATCTTTTTAACTGTAAATTATGCATATTGCAGAGTTTGTTGTTGAAAGGTTTCAATAGCTCTTAAGGTGTTATGGTGAAATGAGCAGCAAATATGTCAAATAAACAAATAAGAGGTTCGTATGTTTTTTTTTGGGGGGGGGCGAAAAAGCCTCTTTGCAAAGGTCAAAGTGTTTTCTTTCCCCTACACAGAGAATAAGTTTCTTCAACTTTGCACCACTGGGGCTGCCTGAGTTTACAGGCAGTAGTCCGAGGAAGGGGCGTTTAGCAGCTCCTGGCCCCACCAGAAGGTTGCTAGTGTTCTTCGGAAGGGTTTTTTTCACTTGCTTTCTAGCCTGGAATCTGCTCTCCTGTAGTTTAAGTCTCTTCTGCTCTGATTCTACTCTGGAAGGGTAGATTCCCAAAACAGATTCCCTGGAGGTGAAACTCAGGCAAGTTTAACTGCTGCCACTCTAGAAATCTTCCTCCATAAAGGCGTGCCGGATTTCCAGACCCAACAGCCTATTTCCTGAAATAAAGCCAAGCGAGAGTGAGAATGAAGCAAGAACGGCTGGGTCTTCCTCAAGCTCTGCGGAGTCCCCACTACGCATCGCTAATAGTGGGGGAGGCTCTATCGGCTGCTGATGGAGTTCCAGAGGCTGGTCTTGAGTAGGGTTGGGGGCCCCCGCAAGACCCCCTTTGTTGGCCCTGACCAGTCAGACCAGTCAGACCAGCTAGGGTGGTCCTACCAAGCGGCCATGTTCAGCAGGTCTGGGGCACTAAAGGGAGAAAGTTAGCACCCCAGTTGAGACAACATTGTGGAATTGCATCCCGGAGGAGATTAACGTAAGTCTCCTCTTGATGGACTTTTCTGAAATTGTTGGAGACGGAGCTGTGTGGGAGGGACCTCAGCTGGTTTTATGATGTCTCCGGTTTTCGGCTTTCCCTTTTGTCTTTTTCTTTCGTGATGCTTTTCTTGTTCTTGTTGAGCTTCTCATATGTCTATACATATGTTGTATACAGTATGTTTCAATGTGTGTTATGTATGTGTACACTTTGAAAGCAAGCAATTAAATTTCATTTTTAACGTGTGCCATTGTGCCCACAGTAAAAATGATAATAAAAGGTTATCTATCTAAATCAAACCTCTATGATGACTTGGATGGCAAATCCTGGGATGAAGGGTGGGATGCACATGGGTTCTAGGGGGAGGGGGGCTTTCAATACTCCCGTATATAGTTCTATTTATTTATTTATTTAAAATATTTATATGGCCGCCCACTCACTCTCAGTGACTATGGGCAGCTTACAAACAATAAAGCTGAACTAAATAGAATGAATACAGAAAAGACAATTTCATTTTTTTCATTCTTTTTTACGTGATCTTTAATTTGCTAAATAAGACAATGTCTTTAATCTCTGAAAAGGCAGGATGGAAAAGGTGTTTGGAAGTTGATGTCAAAGCCCTGAGTTCTTTCATGTCTCCACACTGGCTGACTGGGCAACTGTTTTTAAGAGGCGGTTTCACCAAGTGGCATTTCTTTCTCACTGGGTTCGTCAAATAGAATTTTGTGCAACGTTTAGCAAAGAGCTAGGTCATCCATTTGCTCTCAGGTTTCTGCTTGCAAATGCCTTTGGCTGGAATGTTACAATCCATTGTGGACCAACAAGCCAATGGTATATTACATCTACCATTAATTCCTGCACACCATTTATGATTAAGTGGTTGTCCAAACGCCCAGTATCTGAAAAGAAGAAACAACTGTTGTCTGTCCTCTAGACAAAATGAGTATCATTTGTAGACTGGAGCAGGAAATAAATGTTTGATCCATTCACCTTCTTCCCTCACATCAATGGGAGTTTCCAACAACTCCAAATGTTGGCCTGTGGTTGATTTGGCAGAGAAATAGAGGTGGAGCTCACCAAAATCTTGGCGACACATCTCCCCCTCCATCCTCTTGAACAGACCGTGGCAAAAGATTATGCATCTCTAGGCAACCGTTTTTTTAAAAAATAGACTGTGGCACCCTTCTTGGTTGCTTCAGGCACTGAGGCTTGGAGAGAATTCTGGAGTGTTTCTATTCCTCCCTTTGCCGGTGGTTTCAGTTGGGGGGTGGGGGTGGGGGTGGAGAAAGTCGGGCTGGTGGGTATTCATTCGTGGGGCACTGTAGAGGTTGGTCCTTTCCCCATTATTATCCCCCCGAAGAAAGCATTGGGGAAGGTTGTCCACCAGTTCAGGGCTCAGTGCCATCCCAATGTGTGATGGAATATGCATCTTTCAGGCTATAAGAAAACAAACCCGAATTAGACACTTACGTTTTTTTAGGAAGAATTGCACCAGGAAACCAGTTCCACTTTGCTGAATAGGTATTAAGCTTCAATGAGATAAAGAAAGAACCAGCCTTGGTTTGAAGTGTTTTTTCTAAGAACATCTGAAAGAAAAAATCCACAGGTCATTTATAGTGAATGAGGGAGAGATTCTCACCTTGAGGACCTTCAGAATCAGACCCTCCGTAGAAGCATCAGTAGTAAAAGCGCTACACTCAATTTGCCAGCAAATTTGGAAAACTCAACAGTGGCCACAGGATTGGAAAAGATCAGTTTACATTCCAATTCCAAAGAAAGGCAGTGCCAAAGAATGTTCAAACTATCACACCATTGCACTCATTTCTCATGCTAGTAAAGTTATGCTTAAAATCCTACAAACTAGACATCAGCAGTATGTGGATTGAGAACTTCCAGAAGTACAGGCAGGATTTCGAAGAGGCAGAGGAACTAGAGATCAAATTGCCAACATATGCTGGATCATGGAGAAAGCTAGGGAGTTCCAGAAAAACATCTACTTCTGCTTCATTGACTATGCCAAACCCCTTGATTGTGTGGATCATAACAAACTGTGGCAAGTTCTTAAACAGATGGGCGTACCAGACCATCTTATTTGTCTCTTGAGAAACCTATATGTGGGCCAAGAAGCAACAGTGAGAACTGGACACGGAACCACTGATTGGTTCAAAATTGGGAAAAGAGTCCGGCAAGGCTGTATACTGTCACCCTGCCTATTTCACTTATATGCAGAGCACATCATGAAAGGCAGGACTAGATGAAGCAAAAGTTGGAATTAAGATTGGTGGGGGAAATATCAACAACCTAAGGTATGCAGATGATACCACTCTAATGGCAGAAAGTGAAGAGGAACTAAAGAACCTCTTGATGCGGGTGAAGAAGGAGAGTGCAAAAGTTGGCTTGAAACTCAACATTAAGAAAACGAAGATCATGGCATCATGGACCATAAGAAAGGCTGAGCGCCAAAGAATTGAGGCCTTTGAACTCTGGTGCTGGAGAAGACTCCTGCGAGTCCCTTGGACTGCAAAGCGATCAAACCGGTCAGTCCTAGAGGAGATCAACCCTGACTGCTCTTTAGAAGGCCAGATCCTGAAGTTGAAACTCAAATACTTTGGCCACCTAATGAGAAGGAAGGACTCACTGGAGAAGAGCCTCATGCTGGGAAAGATTGAGGGCAATAGAAGAAGGTGATGACAGAGAAGGAGGTGGCTGGATGGAGTCACTGAAGCTGTAGGCGTGAGGCTAAATGGACTCCAGAAGATGGTAGAGGACAGGAAGACCTGGAGGAATGTTGTCCATGCGGTCACAATGGGTCGGACACAACTTCGCAACTAACAACAACAAGAATAATCAGGGGAAGAATATGTAGGAGTGGCAGCAATGCAATCCATGCAGTACAATCACCAAGAGTGGGGCAGATAAGGTTCCCAAAACAATGGAACATCCAGGAGGAACCAACAGGTCTTTGGGTGAACCAGCAGAGCCACAGAAGCCACAATCAAACTTAGTCTATGGGCCATTCCACATTTGCACGTAACCATGGTGAGAAATGACAGGGATCCGCCTTGTTCCACCCTTCCCCAAGTCCTTGTCTCATCTCCTTCTCAGCCCAGAACTCTTCCCTCATCCCTCTTGTCCCTGTAAAATCAGCAACCACCTGTAGTCCATCCACAGTGAACACAATCTGATGCCAAATCAGGTCACCCCACAGTGGAGGAGGAACTCAGGTTGGTGCGGGCATGTCTGCTCGCCTTCTTTCCTTCTTATCAGCTGCCCACTGCCCCTGCTTGGGGGCTTCCAGGAGAGAGCAGCCTTGCAAGACTACTGGCCAGCAAGAAAGGCCAGCTCTCTCAACACTGACCACACCTGTCCACACCTCCACAATGGCTGTTACAGAAGCCTCGGTTGCAGCGCAGAGTTTTCTTTCCGACTCAGCACAACTGTGGGCCCAAAAGCTCCAAGGCAGCTTGCAAAGATCTGCCACGCTTTGAGAGGGCAGGTGGAGCTTGGAAACAGCCTGAAAGCCATGCTGAGAAGGAGCTCTCTTCAGCACCCATGCAAAGCTGCTGAGGGTTGGCACTGGTGCTTTCCTGCGCTAATCCCCACAGTCAAGCCGTGGGTCCAGGGCTGCCACCCCCACCCAAGACCCATCTGAGCCCTCTCCTGCACCCCTGGCCTGAAAGCACGAGGACAGCATTCAAGCCAATATTTCAATTTCCTCCTTCTGTTCTCTGGAAGTACCAGGAAGCATGAGAGATATGCTAGGAGTTCCTTCTAACAGCCTTGTTATATTTTATTTATTTATTTATTTATTTTATTTATTTGTTTTTATATACCGCCCTTCTCCCGGAGGACTCAGGGCGGTGTACAGAGCAATAAAGTAAGAGTGCAATAAAATAAAAAAATTTAAAACCCAAATCTATCAGGCCAGGCCGGCTTGTTGGATTAGATAGGTCTTTAGATCACGCTGGAAGGAGCGGAGGTCGGGAGCCATCCGGATTTCAGCTGGTAAACGGTTCCAAAGGATTGGCGCACCCACCGAGAATGCTCTCCCCCTGGGGGTCACCAGCCGACATTCTCTCACCGGTGGCACCCTGAGGAGGCCTTCTCTGTGGGAGCGCACAGGACGGAGGGATGTTGACGCAGGCAGTAGGTGCTCCCGTAGGTAATCCGGACCCATGCCATGTAGGGCTTTGTATGTCATCACTAGCACCTTGAATTTCACCCGGAAGGCAACTGGAAGCCAGTGCAGCTCACGGAGCAGAGGTGTAATGTGGGAGTATCGGGAGACCCCCCCAAAGCACTCGTGCAGCTGCACTCTGCACCAGCTGAAGCTTCCGAGTGGTTCTCAAGGGCAGCCCCATGTAATCAAAGGCAGGGCAATTAAAAGCCATGCAACACTTGGGATTCACTTGGGACGGCTGGTGTCCAGCCATTGTGTTCTTTGGCAGCCTGGGTTCCTTTTCGTGCTAACTCTTCCCAACTGAATTTCTTTCTCCGGTGAATTCCCATGCATGACATGGCCAAAATAAGTGAGATGCAGTTTTGTGGTTTTGCTTTTAGTGACATGTCTGGCGTTATTTGCTCCAGTACTTGCTTGTTAGTCACCTTTGCTGTCCAAGCCTTCTCCAACACTACAATTCAAATGAGTTGGTTTTCTTCCTGCTTGTTTAAGGTCCAACTTTCAAAACCACAGGTCGCCTCAGGGAACACAATACAGCAGAATAGCTTACATTTGATTAGGCTGATGTCCTTGCTTTTCCATATTTAGTTCATGTTCATTATTGTTGTGCAACCCAGGGCAATCCAATGTTTCATTTCTGGGCTGCATTGTGTGCCACTGTGTGCCTGCTTATTCTCCTAATCCCTTTCTCTCCAAGAATGTTAATACAAATATTAGTTTGCTGCTTGATCATTATCCCAAGGCTAAGGTGAGCATTTTGAAGTGTGCAGGAGTGTGTGCAGGAGCATGGAAAGAGAATTAAAAATTTGCCTGTGTACCGTGCCTACTTGTGTTTGTGTGTGTGCTGCTGTCTGTCTCTGTTTGTATATAGTTATATATATATATATATATATATATATATATATATATATATATATATATATATATATATATATATATATAAGATATGGATATAAGAAGAGACACAGAGAAAGAAGGAAGAGAAGGAAGGAAGGTTGGAAAAAATGAAATAAGAAAAAGTGCAGAAAATAAAAAGGAATAGAGCTTGAAATATCCTTTGCAGCACATATAATGACAATTATTTCTTCCTATTATCCATCTTTTCATATTATCCATTAGTCCAAAAGACAAAACTCAGTTGCAATTTAATCTTTAAAATCTTCTGAATTAATGTATGTATTTGTGTCTAAAATTCTTTGGCTTCCTTTACTTCACATCTGGATGGAATGTCACTTTCCCGTACTGAGCTGAAGGGTAATTTCCTACACTTGCAACTCCTGCTCAAGGACCAGGGGGCAGCCACGGTGAGGGTGGGTCCTTTGCACAGATTCATCCAGGGTGCCAACTGCATCCTTTTTTTGGGGGGGGGACACCATGATGCTTTACTCAGGGCTGTGAGAGCTGGATCACAAGGAAGGCTGAGCACCAAAGAATGGATGCTTTCGAGTTGAGTGGTTGGGAAATACTCTTGAGAATTCCTTGGATGCAAGAGAGGGCTCCTTGAAAAAGACCTGATGTTGGGAAAGATGGAAGGTAAAAGGAGAAGGGGATGGCAGAAGTCCAGATAGTTAGAAATGGTAATCAGTTCAAAGCACATGAATTTGGCAAACTGGGAGACAATGAAGGACAGGGCGGGTTTGGAATACTGTTGTCCGTGGAGTGGTAAAAGTCGGACACAACTTAGCGACTGGACAAGAACAAGCTTTACTTGTGGTCATGCCTTGGCCACCTCCCCTTTAGATTACTACAGTGCATTGCACCTGGGCCCGCCTGTGAAGACCACCCAGAAATTTCAGCTGGTCCTGAATGCAGCAGCACACACAGCATACACAGCAATGAGCTGCACTGACTTGTATGTTCTTTTTGGGTAGAATGAAAGATTCTGTTCATCACGTCTAAAGCCTTATATGCCCCAGGGCCAGGTGATCTTCTGGACCTCCTTTTCCTAAGGACATCTACTCATCCTATCAGATAAGGGGGGCATTCTCCTAGCCCCTTTCCCTAAATAATGCCATCTGATGGGTACTGGGAAGCAGGGAGTCCCTACCCCATAGAACACTCTGCCCACTAGGTTCAGGAGGCCTCTGCCCTTCTGGTTTTCCACAAAGCTGTTAACAGAATAGCCAAATAACAGAGTTGAAGGGGACCTTGGAGGTCTTCTAGTCCAATCCCCTACTCAGACAGGGGACCCTAGATCATTCCAGACAAATAGCTGTCTAGTCTCTTCTTAAAAACCTCCAGTGATGGAGCACCCACAACTTCCGTTCCACTGATTGATCGTTCTCACTGTCAGGAGAATCCTCCTTGGCTCCAAATTCCGTTCTTTGCTTCTTGTTCTGCCTTCAGGTGCTGAGATAAAATGAAGTGACTGCACTCCAGACATTTCAGAGGTTTCTGCTTTTAATGTGTTTAGTTTTTATAGTTTTAATATGGCTTTGATACTCTTTTAACTTTTGATTGTAAGCCACCCACCATCGGTGACCAGATGGACAGCTATGTAAAGTTTTTAATAAGTGGATTCATGTAGTAACAGATGTAGATAACAAATATCCATAGAAGCTAATAGATATTTTAATTTCCAACAATTTTAACAAATTCGTATTTCTGGTGTCTCAGAAGCTGAAAAGCTGCTGCTTCAGGCAATGCTGTTAGCAAATGTTGTAAAAGTAAATTTTATCATTTGGTTATATTTGATAGATTAACTTTATCTCTCAACAAGTCTAAAAAATATTCTTCATTATCTGTCAGTTGGTCCAAAAATAATATCCCTGTTTCCACTCAATTTTTCTGCATCACCGTCATTCTCCCAATTTTTAAAGTTAGATTTCCTGATAAAGTCAGATTTGTGTGTTTCCCATAGGTGTTTTTTTTCCAAAAGGCAACTGTAGTCTCTCTGTCCTTCCTTGAATAAATTTTGCTTCTCATTCAAGATGCTTCTTCAGTTCCTGAAGAGGTTCCTGAACTGAAGAAGCTTCTTGGATAAGAAGCGAAACATCTTCAAGGAGAAACAAAGAAAGTCCAGTTGCCTTTTCAACCATGACCTGGATAACTGAGAATCTCCATAGACATTCAGTTTTGGGTGGGAAAAAGAATCCACCAAATATTATAAAATATCCCTTGATATTGTTCACATTGCCAGTAAAGATTTGAACCACTTTCACACGGTGTTTCTCAGCCTTAGCAACTTTAAGACAAGTGGACTTCAACTCCCAGAATTCCCCAGCCAGCCACTGTTCTAGACCATTTCTTTGGTGACAAATATCAGTGATGCATCATCTTATAAAAATAAACATTCAGTTTAAGGTTAGAGCATAAAGTAAATTTCAGTCCTTTCAGTCGGGTATTTTCTCTTGGTTCCATTTGTACATTGTAAACAAAAATTTAGCCCGTTTTATCATACGTTCTTTCACTTCTTCTTTTGCCTCACATTTCAACAATATATGTCTTAGCAATAATGTGTTCATCTTTAGTACATAAATTCCATTTCAAACTCATTTTTAAAATACATTCAACATAATAAAAAATTAAATGATCTTATTAATCATTTAAATTCTTTACCCGATTTAATTATTGAATATAAATTCATAAAAATAATGTAATATTTTATCCACTTTAAATCTTTCTAATCATTGTACATAAGAAAATAATTGACAAACATATCCCTCTGTCTTTCCTAGATTTTATTTTACAATCTCCTTGTCAACGCTGCAAACAAACTTGGCTGAAGCCATTTTTTCCTTCGTTTTCAGTTGCCACAGAATTGGGAGGGGGGATGTGTATCTTTTAGCTTAGTCAAAACAAATTATTCTGTGGGAACCAAGGTCATTGCTGCCTGAGTTTTGGCGGGCTGAAACTCTCGTTAGGAAGCCCACCAAAGTAGTTTATTGGGGAATGTGATTATGACATATTACTGGGGTGGGAAGTTCAGCTTTGTAACTTTGTAACCTTTGGGAGGGAACTTCAGTCTTGGTTTCACTTTTGACGGTGCCAATACTATGTAGCCAAATAAATATGTTCTTTAAGGAAACCTTTTGCCTTAAAGTTCTGTTTTTACTGGTCTCATCTGTTGGAACCATGACACTCCTTGTGAAAACTCTAGTACATCACATATTGCATTTATGTTTACTTATCCCATACTAACCACTTATGTTTATCTTTTCTGGTCTATTAAACGTTTTTTTGTGCTGAAAGCCATAATGGTATTTTTCAGGCAGAACTTAAATTTGTATTTATTCTATACTGTAAGAATATCTCACCTAAGATAATGCTTTTTAAAATCTACATTCAGCTTAGCTTTATTGTATCATAGGTACCCCTGCCAGCCAAACCTCAGATCATGACCTTCTAGCTCCAATAGTCTTCTATTTCTCAGCAAAACCCATTCTTTCATCCAAAGTAAACAGCAAGTAGCAAAAATATTATTTCAGATCTGGTAACCTGTATCCTTTTGACACCATAAAGCAAAGGAAAGCTGGAGTGAGATTGTAAGCACAATTACAACCATGTAATTTTCATTTAGCAACTATCAATTTTGGGAACCATATTTCACTTACCTCCTCTTCGTCACTTATTTCTGCAATAAGTCGAGCATTTTGTTTTCTACAATACAGAAGGAAATCCCTCTGCCGAAGTTCATGGTCACTTGATGAATAAATGTGTCCATCATATGCCGCCCAGCCATGATTCAGTTTATACTCAACTGCAGCTTTGAGCCAAATCAGGATTATGTCATGGAGAGAGAAGGGGGGGGGGGAAAGCACAATTAGATCAATGAATAATAAATAATAAACCTTTATTGTCAAAGTACAACATGTGTACATTGAGATTAGCTGAGCCTCCCCCCGTGTTCTCTCCCCCCAACACACAGTGACAACAAACCCTCCATCCTACCACACCATGTGAACCATGTGAATGGTTAGGATCAGGGTATATCCTAGAATGATTGAGCTATAAGTTTTTTATGTCTATTTAAAAACTATATAGTTAATTTCCTTGATTTGTTTTTTATTGTTGCTTTGCATATTGCTGCTTATCCCGAAGGGGAATAGTATAATGATAATCTCTATAGAGTCCTTGGATAGAAGATAAATTTCAGACTAATAAGCAAGCAAAGGCAATCTCTGTCTATGAGTGTATTTACTCCTCTGTTGGAGAAGTTTGCTAAGCACATTGATTTGTGCTTTAGATTTTAAGCCGCCCTGAGTCTTCAGAGAAGGGCGGGATATAAATGGGATTAAAATTTTGCCCTCTTCCTGTGCCTGTTCATCAATCAATAGAGGATGTGTTCAGGACATCCTAATTTTTCTTCCTTGACTCTTAATTTTAAATATATTTCATCGTTTGCATGATGCATTCTCCTAAGGAGAAGGGTGTTTGACCATTAAAGTTAGACAGAGATCAAGAATCACATCCTCAGAGACATGCTCTAAACCAGAGTTTTTTCCATTGTGGAAAATGGAGGTAGTGATTTGGAACAGACCCGTGGAAATCCTTGAGAAATTAGCCACGCTACTTCCTTTGAGCCACCAAATGGACAAAGTAGTCCTTGCTTGCCGACTGCCTCATTTTGGTCACTGTCCAAGCCAGAACACCATAAAAGCTGGCTTTGTAATCAGTCCTTGTACCTACAGTCATCTCGGCATTCCTCTGTCGCATGAGCTGCAATGGGCTTGCCACAAGCAGGATTAAAAGAAAAAGCAGAAGTAAAACCCTGAATCGTGGTCCTGAGAAGTTTCCTGAATGACCACAGGAGAAGTGAGGTTGTAAGCCCATCTCGGTCATGTGGGGTTGCCGCTCCCAATTTGGGTTGCTAAGGGAGGACTACCTGCAGATTTTGTCTGCCCAAATCCCCTCCCCTTTTACAGGTGCCGGTGGGGTTGAGGTCTCCACAAGATTTTGATCACGGAGCCACAATTGGAGAGCTCCCCACCTCACATGTTTACATCATCAGGGAGCTGGAAGGGGCCTTGGAGGTCTTCTAGTCCAACCTGCTGCTCAGGCAGCAGACCCTCTCACAGACACCACTGCCACGAGACTGGTGGATGCTGCCTTTGAATGGGACTTCCCCATATACCACAGAGACCACCCCACCTCCACCACCCCAGTTTCAGGGCAGGCTCTCCTTCCCTTCACATACTCAAAACCTGTGAGAAACCTACTAATCTCAGCTTCAATTTCATTGAGCTTTGTAGACCATGGCAACAGTTGTGTTGCGAGCTTTTCAGCTTCCAGGATTATATCGACATCTGAAACAAATGAGGGGAGAAAATTTACTTAGATCTGAAGAGCTTTCTGCATCTATCCAAAGAGCTGATCTTCAAGCTCCGCACCACCACAAAACCAGCATCTGCAGGCATGTATAGGATTATACAGCTAGGAAAAGGCCTTCGGTTAAAGGAGAGTATTTGTAGCTCAGGGTTGAAATGAAGGGGGAACCTTGGTGCTCTCTCAGCTGGATGGTTTTCTTGCAGTCGTTTCATTATCCAAGCTTGGTAACGTCATCAGCATGCACACGCCGGCACTGATGTTGTTACTCAGTTTGAGTCATGAAACGTCTGCAAGAAAACCACCAAGCTCCTTTCCCCCAAGGGAAAATGTGTTTCTGTTTGTCCTACGTAGTGGCTGTTGCAGTCTTTACAATGTGTAGATGACTCCTGTTTTTTCCCCCTTCGGAGTTTCGGAGGGCTTTAGTTGGTTTCTCCCCTTCATGGATTACTGCCTTGTCGTGGCGAAGGGGCTTGCGTAATTCAATGAAGCTATGAGCTATGCTGTGCAGGGCCACCCAAGAAGGAAAGGTCATAGCAGAGAGTTCTGACAAAACGTGATCCACTGGAGAAGGAAATGGCAACCCACTCCAGTATCTTTGCTATGAAAACCCGATGGACAGTTCCAAAAGGCAAAAT
The DNA here is from genome assembly GCF_947247035.1 of Vipera ursinii. Taxonomy (NCBI): domain Eukaryota; kingdom Metazoa; phylum Chordata; class Lepidosauria; order Squamata; family Viperidae; genus Vipera; species Vipera ursinii. The sequence goes on from NC_139521.1 coordinate 76,063,653, forward strand.
GATATGACGCTGGAAGATGAGCCCCTCAGGTCGGAAGGCGTCCAATATGCTACTGGGGAAGAGCAGAGGGCTAGTACTAGTAGCGCCAGAAAGAATGAAGCGACTGGGCCAAAGCCGAAAGGACGCTCAGCTGTGGATGTGTCTGGAGGTGAAAGGAAAGTCTGATGCTGTAAAGATTTTTTCTCCATAGGAACCTGGAATGTAAGATCCATGAATCAAGGGAAGCTGGACGTGGTCAAACAAGAGATGACAAGACTGAACATCGACATCTTAGGAATCAGCGAGCTAAAATGGACAGGAATGGGTGAATTTAATTCAGATAACCATCATGTATACTACTGCGGGCAAGAATCCCTCAGAAGAAATCAGATTGGCTACAGGTATGTGCTCTGCAGCCAAAGATGGAGAAGCTCTATACAGTCAGTAAAAACAAGACCAGGAGCTGACTGTGGCTCAGACCATGAGCTTCTCATTGCAAAGTTTAGGCTTAAACTGAAGAAAGTAGGGGAAAGCACTAGGCCACTCAGGTATGAATTAAATTATATCCCTGTTGAATATACAGTAGAGGTGACAAATAGATTTAAGGAATTAGATCTGATAGACAGAGTGCCTGATGGACTATGGATGAAGGTTCACAACATTATACAAGAAATAGCAACTAAAACAATCCCAAAGAAAATAGAAATACAAGAAAGCAAAATGGCTGTCTGAGGAAGCTTTGCAAATAGCTGAGGACAGAAGAGAAGTGAAAGGCAAGGGAGAAAAAGAAAGATACGCCCAATGAATGCAGAATTCCAGGGAACAGCTAGAAGAGATAAGAATGCCTTCTTAAATGAAGAGTGCAAAGAAATAGAAGAAAACAATAGAATAGGGAGGACTAGAGATCTCTTCAAGAAAATTGGAGATGAAGGGAATGTTTCATGCAAAAATGGGCATGATAAAGGACCAAAATGGCAGGGACCTAACAGAGGCAGAAGAGATTAAAAAGAGGCTGCAAAATTACACAGAAGAACTATACAAGAATGAGCTTAACATCCCTGATAACCACAATGAGGTGGTCACTGACCTCGAGCCAGACATCCTAGAATGTGAAGTGAAATGGGCCTTAGAAAAGCTGAGCAACAACAAAGCTAGTGGAGGTGACAGTATTCCAGCTGAGCTATTCAAAATCTTAAAAGACGATGCAGTAAAAGTGCTACACTCAATTTGCCAGCAAATTTGGAAAACTCAACAGTGTTGCAAAGTCTTGTCTGACCCATCGCGACCCCATGAACAACATTCCTCCAGGCCTTCCTGTCCTCTACCATCTTCTGGAGTCCATTTAGGTTCACGCCTCCTGCTTCAGTGACTCCATCCAGCCACCTCCTTCTCTGTCGTCCCCTTCTTCTATTGCCCTCAATCTTTCCCAGCATTAGGCTCTTCTCCAGTGAGTCCTTCCTTCTCATTAGGTGGCCAAAGGATTTGAGTTTCAACTTCAGGATCTGGCCTTCCAAAGAGCAGTCAGGGTGGATCTCCTCTAGGACAGACCGGTTTGATCGCCTTGCAGTCCAAGGGACTCTCAGGAGTCTTCTCCAGCACCAGAGTTCAAAGGCCTCAATTCTTTGGCGCTCAGCTTTTCTTATGGTCCAACTTTCACAACCATACACTGCAACTGGGAAGACCACAGCCTTGACTATACACACTTTTGTTGGCAGGGTGATGTCTCTGCTTTTTAGTGTGCTGTCTAGATTTGCCATGGCTTTCCTCCCGAGGAGCAAGCGTCTTTTAATTTCTTGGCTGCAGTCCCCGTCTATGGTGATCTTGGAGCCCAGAGAAATAAAACCTCCTTCTTCACCCACAACAAGAGGCTCTTTAGTTCCTCTAGATGGGGACTGCTCTTTAGAAGGCCAGATCTTGAAGCTGAAACTCAAATCCTTTGGCCACCTCATGAGAAGGAAGGACTCACTGGAGAAGAGCGTCATGCTGGGAAAGGTTGAGGGTGAGAGAAGAAGGGGACGACAGAGAATGAAGTGGCTGGATAGAGTCCCTGAAGCGGTAGGCATGAGTTTAAATGGACTCCAGAAGATGGGAGAGGACAGGAAGGCCTGGAGGAACGTTGTCCATGGGGTCGCGAGGGGCCAGACACGACTTCGCAACTAACAACAACAAAGTTGGTTTCTGTGCTAGGATGATGTCGTGTGTCTGTTGTAGCCTGTTAGTTGTTTCTGAGATGTTTTTGATCTATGGCAGTGCTGTACTTGGTTGTGCTGTAGAGGGTTGAGCGGTAGGCACTTTAGGTAGAGTTGCGTGGATATCCCTTTTGTTGGAAAATGTTCTATGGATGATCTGTTTCCTTTCCCAGATGTTCAGGGTTGCTGCAGTGTGTACGTTCTCATCTAAATCGTGTTCTTCCACAGCTTCTCTTGTGGGAGGTTGGGTACTTTGGTAGTGGAGCATTTGGTTGGTGTGTCTGGTTTTTCAGTAGCCTCGTGTTTCTAGTTTGCCATCATTGTCTCTGCTGATAAGGATATCGAGGAAGGCTGTTGTCGTTTTCTTCTTCCCTTGTGAATTTTCTTGTTTTGAGGTTTTTAGGAAGAGATTGGACAATTATTTGTCTGGAATGGTCTAGGCCAGGGATAGGCAACTTTGGCTCTTTTATTACTCATGGACTTCAACTCCCAGAATTCCTGAGCCAACATGGCTCAGCTTGGAAACTTCTCCCTTTCCCCTCAGCGTGGCTGGCTCAGGAATTCTGGGAGTTGAAGTCCACGAGTCATAAAAGAGCCCAGGTTGTCTACTCCTGGTCTAGGATCTCCTGCCTGAGCAGAGGTTGGACTTGGAGACCTCCAAGCTCCTTTCCAACACTGTTATACTGTTGAGTTGTTGGTTCATGGTTCTCTGGATCTTCAGTCTGGCATCTTCCTGACTCTAGGCAATACATGTGGGTGGTACTCTGAAACTGAAGGGGTACATGGGGAATGTCTGCAGCAACAGGTGAATATTTAAACCTTCCATTCTGCTGTAGCCCACAAACCTAGCTAGGGGGATGGAAATAAAGGTGACTGGATAGTTCACTACTTTAATATTGTGAGCTACTCAGAGTTAAGGTAAAGGTAAAGTTTCCCCCGCACATGCGTGCTAGTCGTTTCCGACTCTAGGGGCCAGTGCTCGTCTCCGTTTGAAAGCCGAAGAGCCAGCGCTTGTCCGAGGACGTCACCGTGGTCATGTGGCTGGCATGACTAGATGCCAAAGGCGCACAGAACGCTGTTACCTTCCCACCGTGGTGGTCCCTATTTTTCTACTTCCATTTTTATTGCTTTCGAACTGCTAGTTTGGCAGAAGCTGGGACGAGTGACAGGCGCTCACTCTGTTACGTTACTCAAAGTTACCATGTGGTAAAATGGGTAGCTAATACATTTTACAAGGCAAGTCAATGGCCCCCAGCCTTCTCACAATGACTCTGGGCAGCTTACAACATAAACGCACTAAAGAAGTTAAAACCCATCAATTATAAAATAGCACAGCAGATTATCGCAAGATGGCAAAGGAGGGACTTGGATACACGGGGGAAGGAGGGGAAGCCGGGGTTGGGTCTTAATTAGTCAACCGCATGCAGTGTGAAGCTCCCCTACTGGGTCCGCAAGGCCTCTGCCAGAGCCAGGTCTTAAGGCTCTGATGAAAATCAGGAGGGTGGGAGCTGATTTCACCTCAGGAGGTGCGATGTTTCAAGGGACAGGAGCCCCGGCAGAGAAGCCTACTCTTCTGGAGCCCACCACCCAAAATTCCTCAGCTGACAGGATCTGCAGCAGGCCCTCTCTGCCAGCGTGGCTGGGGAGGGTCACTCTCCTCAGGGTGAAATGGGACCTCAGGTAGCCTGGATCTATGCCACCCAGGGCATAACAACAACAACAACAACAACAACAACAACAACAACAACAACAATAATAATAATAATAATAATAATAATAATAATAATAATAATAATAATAATAGTCAACATCCTGAATTGCCCCCAGAAGCAAAGTGAAGCTCACAAGGCAGTGGGGCAACATGGGCCACTCCAGGGGCCCAAAGAACTGCCCACACTGCTGGACTCTGCACCAGCTGTAGCTTCCAAAAGCTCTTCAAGAGCAGCCCCATGCAAAACACATTGCCTTGACCACTGAAAGGTCAAGGAGAGCAAGGAGTTTACACTAGCCCCATCCCACTATCATGGGATGAGAGGTAGAGATAGAGATAGAGAGATGGTAGGAAGGAAAGAAGGAAGGAAGGAAGGAAGGAAGGAAGGAAGGAAGGAAGGAAGGAAGGAAGAAAGAAAGAAAGAAAGAAAGAAAGAAAGAAAGAAAGAAAGAAAGAAAGAAAGAAAGAAAGAAAGAATTGATGGATGCCAGGTGGCTTCAGGGCCAGGTGGCCTCAGGTATAGGATTGCATATTTAGACTGTAACATTACTTACCATTAAGTACCTTAAAGTCAGGATTGCGTGAAATCATATATTTCCTAATGTTGTCTATTGCCTTTCGAAGAGGCTCATATTTTTCCTTTGCTTGCCACACTGAAAGAGAAGTTTATTAGTCATGGATTTTAGCTGTGAGACAATACCGCACACCCCAAGATAAATATCAGGTCATCTTAAATTGTAATCAACGGGCTTGAGTGATTCATTTGGGCGTCCTTGAACTGGGAACAAATACATTGCCTTTTGGTTCTTCAATCTCCTTTTGGTTACCCTGAAAACGATTTTTGAGGGAAGGGAACACTTCTTAATGCCAAACCCTGTTTTCGTTACAAGTACTGTTTTATACCAAAGTTGCATTAGTTTTTTTTTAATGCAGAGTCACCATCATTACTGCTCTAAAGGTGCTTTTTTCAAGAGGCAACTGGACTTTGTTTTTCCTTGAAAACATTTTGCTTCTCATCCAGGGACAATCGTGACCTGGATGACTGAGAAACTCCATAGAGAGTCACCATCATCGCCCTCTTATAATATCTAAAAATTTATCCTTCCATTGAGATTATGGACACCTGTCACCGTCTGATCAAGATCAATTTTGATTGCATAGATTTTGTTTTCAATGCTGGATTGGACATAAGAAAATCTGAAGTGCTTCTCATGCGATGAATTTCTTCATGGAAGCATAAAGCCAAGAAAGCCACATCCCTTCCATCTGTTTGTCCTGAAAATGCACTGGTTGCTACAGGGATTATTTTGTGAGAAAGTGGCTCAATTTGCAAAGGCTAGCAATTTCAGTTTGCCCTAACATAAAACCTTCGCTTGACTTAAACTTAAACCTAAAAACTTACTGTCCACATTGAGAAGCAAAAGAAACTACACACAACTGGAGAAACTTTGGTCAAACCATGTTCTGGAAACAATGATCCTGGTTTGTGGCATGGAACAAAGGAATAATAGAATAGCAGAGTTGGAATGGATCTTGGAGGTCTTCTAGTCTGACCCCCTGCTTGAGCAGGAGAGCCGACTGGACAAAGGGCTGTCCAATCTCTTCTGGAAAACTTCCAGTGTTGGAGCACCCACAACTTCTGGAGGCAACAAGCTGTTAATCGTTCTCACTGTTAGGAAGTTTCTCCTTAGTTCTATGTTGCTTCTCTCCTTGCCTAGTATCCATCCAGGAAAAATGAAGCAGGGGATACATTTCTCCAGCTCCTGAATGACTGCCGTTTCATCGAATATTTTGAATAAATTCTTGGAGGTAACAATGCTTTCCCCTCCATAAGGGCAATATCCCATCCTCTCCTACTCCAGAGCAGTTCCAAGGAACCAGCCTACTCACTGGTTCTTTGGTCTTTGCCTCCATCATCGTCTCTGCTCACCACGGAGAAGTCTTCCGAGGCCATGCTTCTGCCGGCAGCCCAAAGCACTATTCATTCTTGTGCCAATTTCTGCCACTTGGATGGGGAAATGGGCTCCGAGCCTAACTTTTGGGCGCATCAGAAGTGGTGGACACCCGTTTTAATGGACCAGACAGACTTCAACCTGCCTGCTATTGGCTTGGCCAGATTAGCCCTCCATCCATGAGATTAAAGGAGGGGACAGAGTTGACCGTGCTACACGGTCAGCTTTTTGTACCTGGGGGATTCCAGAGAGATGGTGGGAACATCACTGGTACCGATTTTGGCTGAGATTCTCTTTTGTTGTTATTTTGTGATGCACACAAGGCATAAAAGAGCTACCTGCCATAAAGACATCCCAAGCCATTCTTTCCAAACTGCCAACTCTGCCTGTTTTTGTTCTGCCTGAGTAGAAATGATCCTGGGTGAAACCCGCTGAGTATAATTAAAACTTACACAGAATGACCATCCACACAGTGGCGATAATGAGGAAGAAGAGAATGATAAGACAAATCAAGGCACAGTCATGTCCTATGAGGAATCGTATTATCACAGTTTTAGTACCTGGTTTTGGAGAAAACAGAGGAAGGAAACTATATTCAGTATAACTGCCAAGGACTTCGCTGTTTATGATGCATCTGGATTCTCTCTGTGAACTTTATCGACAACAGGAAGTATTTTTCAACCGCTCCAGACAAAAGCACAAAGCAGCCGTCTCTCTTATTCTCTTGACATGAAGTCTTCTCTTTCCCTCCAGCCTTTCCCACCTTTTTCTCATTCTCTCTTTCTGCTCCTTTCCTTTCTCTTCTCTCTTCAGCTCATTCCCTTATTTGATAAAGGGAATGTAACATGCAGCCATTCTTCCCGGTTACTACAAGGGAGTTGCGGGGCCTTTCCATCAGCATCCAAGGAAGGGATGTTTCATTAATTAATTAAACAAATTTATACAGCTGCCCAGCTCACGCATAGGTGGCTCCAGGCAGCTTACAAAACTTAAAAATCCATCATATAATAAAACCCACAACCACAACTTCCCTAACCTCCATTACAGCAACAACAGACTCGTCCCATCTGGGTCCCCAGGGCCACTGACAAAACCACCTCTGTAGGGCCTTACAGAAAAGTGGCAGGGTGGGGCCAACTTGGGGGAAATGATGTTCCAGAGAGAAGGGGCCACCACCAAGAAGGCCCTTCAGATGACAATCCTTAATCGACGAGACCCACAACTTACTCTGCCTTCCTGTCCTGACTAGTCACGTAGATGCAGGAGGGGAGAGGTGGGCCTTCAAGTACCATGCAGGTCATCTCTTAGATTTATACCCTGCTATCCTTTAATAATTCTCTCACTCTCCCCATACTGGAATTTCCACAATTTTTATTTCCACTGAAGGGTCAACAGCACCAGGCCAAGAAGGAACCGATAGATTTGGGCCTTGGACCTAATTGCTCCTCGGCTCTCTTGGGTTAGCACAGCCTCACATGCTCTTCCCTTCCCTTCTCTTCTCTTCCCTTCCCTTCCCTTCCCTTCCCTTCTCCAAGGGAGTCTCCGTGGCCGAGGATGGACTTCATCTCTCTCATACTACCCCTCTGTCCTTCACCATTAACTCAACCTGTGTGCTGTTGCTCTGCCCAAGAGCCCAAAGCAGCCAGCTTCACGTAGCACCACCGCTGGGACCAACTTTGTTTGCCCCCGGCAGACCAATGGCTGGCCTTGGGCAACGAACGTTCTTAGGCGTGCCTGAAGCCCACCACAGAAAGACAATTAACCGTAGCCAAATTGGCCAGGGGGCTTCTTCCCTTAGGAGGGAGCCCTTCTCTGTCTCTCCCTTGTAATGGAACACCCTTAGTGTTTGCCCGTTTCCTCCTGAAATGGCTCCCCTCATTTCCCCTCTGCTATTGGTGGGCCGTGCCAGGGGTCCTTCTCTGAGGAGACCCTCTTTCCCCTGTGCTTCCTCTGACAGCATCTCAGGCTGAGCAGGGGGTCTCCATTCCTCCTCTGCCTGGAGAGGGGCCTGGTCCTCCCTTCCCTCGGACCTCTCCTCTCTCCAACGGGCCTCCCTGCCACTGCTTGGCGCGCATCCCCACAACTATCTGGGTGATGGAAGGCTGTGGGGAGGGTGAATCTTCACCAGGGCTAGGAAGACGCTCAGAGGGGCAAATACATCTCATTACAAGATTTTAATCAGTTAAAGCAATTTCATATAAGAAAGGATTGGTTCCAAAATCCACTTACTGGGTGGTGGTGGTGGTGGAGGAGGAGGAGGAGGAGGTGGAGCATGTTTTGATTTGTGACCTAGAAAACAACACAGTGTATTTTTTACATCCAATTTAGAGCTATCATGTTTCATATGCCATCAAGAGGTACACGTCATTTGTTCCTAATTAAATACAGTAGTCCTTGACTTACAACAGTTCCTTTAGTGACTGTTCAAAATTACGATGGCATTGAAAAAAGTGAGTTATGACCATTTTGCACACTTACAACGGCTGAAGCATCCAAATGGGGACATGATCTAAATTCAGATGCTCATATTTATGACAGTTGTGTGATCACCTTTTGTGAAGCTACTGAAAAGCCAAATCGATTCACTAGGTTCAGTGGCGTAGCATGGGGGGTGCAGGGGGGGCCGGCCGCACCGGGCGCAACATCTGGGGGGGCGCCCATTAAGCTTGCCGGAGGGGGACAATTCCGCTTCACCGAGGGTCGGAGGAGCGAGTGAGTGAGCGAGCGAGCGGGCGGAGCGTAGAAAGCAACCGGATTCGCTGCGCCCAGCCAGAGCGGGATCCCGTCCTCTCACGGCTGCGGATCGCCTTTCTCGGGTGGGGGTGGGGAGGCTTGGCGGTGTCTTGCCTCCCTCTCTTTCTCCCGCCGCGGCTCTCCTCCGCTTGGCTCTCAACCTGCAAGCCCGCCCCCCCGCCCCAGCTCCCGCCCCCGTCTCCTCCTTTCCCGGAGGTAAAGGTAACAACTGCAGCTGCTTGCTGCTGCTGCTCCTCCTCCTCCTCCTCCTGCCGTATTGACTCTCTGCGGCCACTCGGTTCCCCCTGCAGGAGGCGATCGGGACCGCCCCCCCTGACACACGTCGCCAGCAGCGAGAGTTTCCAGCCAGGCCGGCGAATCTTTGGGGCGAGGTGCCAAAGAGAAGGAGGCGGCTTGGCTTGGATAAGCAGCGTCTGGGCAGAAAATAGGTCGGGCGCCGCAGCAAGTATGAATTCCTGGGGTACAGCCTAAGCAGGCAAAGCTGCAGGGTGGGTTGGTTGGCTTTTCCGGCTTTGGAATAACCTTGGGAAGCTGAGGCATTGTAAGTTGGAAGTCATTGTTTGTCGCCTAACACGTTGGGTCAACCCCACGCCACATGCTAAGCCATAAACCGTGGTTGGTATCCAGGGTTTAGGACAAGATGGAGAAAACTAGCCAATTGTGGGATCATAAATCTTGATGAAGCCCATCATCGCTCCATGTGATGTATGCACTCAATCTACAAACGTAGTCCAAGCCTATTCACATCTGTTGTAAGGTCATTCTCTCGTGGGGTTTATCTTGACATCCACTAAGAGTGGAACAAACATGCCCCATTAACCATTTTCAACGCCATGTCCTCTCTTTGTCTCATCCTAAATCACAGCTGAGGCACCTTAAAGTTGCCTTGTTTCAGTTTTAAACTAGCATTTTCCCTCTTCTCCAGAGACCCTTTTTTGCCTTGAACCTAACTCAAGGGTAGGCAACCTTGGCTCTTTTATGACTCATGGACTTCAACTCCCAGAATTCCTGAGCTAGTGGAAGAGACTCGAGTGCTAAAATCCACAGGTTAGGGGGCGCAAATTACTTGCCTTGCCCCGGGTGCTGACAACCCACGCTACGCCACTGACTAGGTTCCCCAATCATTTTTGGAATTTGTGAGTTTTTAAAACCTCTTTAAAGATAGGGCCGAGGATGCACACTTTAGGTCTGGTGGAAAGGCATTCAACAAGAAGCTTGGTCCTGTAGGGACTGACTGCCTGGGACCCCTCCTCCCCCAGAAACCTTGGGGAGATTGAACCCCGAAGAAGCACCTTCCTTAGGCAAAAGGATGGGTCGATTCTCTTGGGAGAAGGTGGTCTTGGACAGAGGCAGCCCTGAGGAAAGGCCAGTTACTGAAGAGGTGGGCTTTTGACAGGCTAACTAAATGGAAGGGGCTTGCATGAAATGTTCAGACAAAGGAAGGCAAATATACATTTTCCCAGGATGATGTTGCAGGATGCAATCCGAGTCGGTCACCAGGACCAGAGGTTTATTCTTCCAAGCATTCTGGCTTGTGTCGGAGCCCATCATCAGGGAACCTCCCCCCCTCTCTCTCTCTCTCGTGGTTGTTGGTTGTTGGTTGTCTACAGATTTTTGGTTGTTACAACCAAAAACACAACCCTTATTGTGTTGATGGCAGGCCATTAAGTCGTTAATTGTTGTTTCTTTGTGCCGTCATGGCCTCTACATACCCGATAGGTTGATGGTAAATCAGCACTCTTATCAAGCTTCAATCCTTCCTCTGGCTATTTATGTCCCTGCTCAGCCAACAATCTTAGTAGCTGTGAAACTGAATACGTGTCTTTGTTCATTGCAATGTGAGGCAACCAATGAGTTTGGGTCACCTTGTCTGACCACTTGCTGGTGTTCTCGCAGTCTGGCGGTTAGCTTCCTCCCCATCCGTCTTAAAGAGTCACAGAGGCAATCCATGCAGGGAATCCGGTAAATTACATTAGAAGTTTCTCCCACCTCCAAATGATCTTTGCAGCGCATGAAATGTTCATCTTAGGAGTAGATTAAACTCCCTCCATTCTTCTATGGACTTATGATGCTGGACAGAAGACTCATCCCAGGTTTCACCAAGGAGGAGACCACACTTTGGACCCCAGACACACCACAGAGTGGTCAATGGCATCCAGTCTATTCTGGACGTAGAGAATACTTCAGCCTCTTTTGCCTTGGAAAGAGTTCCTGCCTACCTCCTTCAAGGAGACTTGCTTACTATCTGCAGATCTGCCCCTCGACCACCTCTGTTTCCTACAAAGAAGCCCAAAGTGCCCATGCAGATAATGACGTTTTAAACCATAAGATCCCCCAAATGTTAAAGTAATATTAGTAGCATTCTGCCAAAAGAGCTGTCTGGTTACAAAAGCTTACATACTTTTTGGTGGTTTTTCCGATCTTGGTGTTTCTGAAGCATCACGATCTAGAAAACAATAGAGAACATTGGGTTTAATTTAGTATTCCAGTTTCAAGACTGCCCACTCTGGAACAACTGTGGATAGTCTTGTCAGGACCTGTTTCCCTCCAGCCTGGCTTGCATAGCCTCCAGTGCTGTATCAGGACTTTAAGAATGTCACTTGTCCCAGGGTTCAGATGCAGAACTGGGTATGATCAGCAAACATGCCCAAAGTAAAGGCCATGTCAAAGTACAAGGCCATAGCACAGGTACCTCATCAGGACCTGTCCAGACACTCTGAGCTGATCTAAGCAACTTTATCTGCCAGATATCAGGAAGATTTCTCACAGCAGCCTGGCAGATAGTCCTGTGACTTGTGTTTCCCCCGGGAGTGGGTCCCCTTAAAAAGGGCCTTAAACAGGTGGCTGCTGGGAGATGCGATAAGGACAGAGAAACAATGCCATTTTGCCCCCATGAATGCCATGATGTAAACTCTTAATATGGTTTATTAAAAGTAAAGAGGAAACAAATGTATTCGTGTCTTTAGGGCAGATGCTGATCAAAGTAGCCATAATCCTGTTAGTGTAACTGCACATATTCCCCAGTGACTGTCTTAAAGAGGAATGTACTAAAGTCCTTGTTTAAGCAAACATAGTCTTGTCCTTAAGGCAGATGATGATTGGGATAACCATATCCTGTCTGTGAAACTACAAGTACTTCATGTAATTTTCTTCTGTAAACTGTTGTCTGATAAGAATGTGCAGGATGTAACCATATAAGTAACAATGTAGAACAATGTATAACTAGGAATTAGAGGTGTATAAATATGTCTGCTCATGAGCTCTTCGGGGTTCAGACCTTTTGTTTTGTTTAAGCCTTCTGAACCTGCGCAATAAACCTTTCCTTTCCTGAAGAGCTGGCGTGAGTCTCTTCTTTCTACAACAAAAGAGCCAGTTTGCTCTAGTGGTGAAGGTATCAGACTAGAAGCTGCCTTGGATGGTTTGTAAAAATAATAAAGGCAGAATATAAATAAGCCAATAAATATTCTGGCTTAAACCATAAGATTAAAAACAGTTGAAGTAATAGCCTTCTGGTTAAAATGGCTAGCTATTATAAACTTTTACATACCTTTTCTTGGTTTTTCTTTGTCTTTTCCTTTTCCTTTCACTTTCCCTTCTTCATCAGGAACTGGAACTAAAGCACGAGAGAATGTTTTGTTTAATTTAGGGTTCAAGGCTGCTCACTTAGAAACAACTCTCAGTGGCTTACAGGGAAGTAACACTGAGAAGAGACATATGGCAGAGAAAAGTAAAAAGGAGAGTGTTGACTGGAAGAACAATCCATAACGGATGTCTGTGGAGATTCTCAGTCATCCAGGTCATGGTTAACCCGGAGGCCTTTTTCCATAAAAGGCAACTTGCTTTTCTTGGTGTTTTTTTTTTTTTTGAAAATGTTTTGCTTCTCATCTAAGAAGTTTCTTCAGTTTCCTCTGGCCTCGGTTTCAAAAAAACCCAAAAAAGTCCAGTTGCCTTTTGGAAAAGCACTTTTGGGAAACCCATAATGAAGAAAGCAAAAAGAGAAGAAATCCCAGAAGTGCTCAACCGGTCATTCTACCCCCAGGGCCAGATTTTCAGAAATACACATATCAGTAAAGTGCCAGCAATATGGATCTCTGTGTCCAAATGCTTCTTTTGTCAAGAATAGAATAGAATAGAATAGAATAGAATAGAATAGAATAGAATAGAATAGAATAGAATAGAATAGAATAGAATAGAATAGAATAGAATAGAATAGAATAGAATAGAATAAAATAGAATAGAATAGAATAGAATAGAATAGAATAGAAAATATAGAATAGAAAATATAGAATAGAATAGAATAGAATAGAATAGAATAGAATAGAATAGAATAGAATAGAATAGAATAGAATAGAATAGAATAGAATAGAATAGAAAATATGGAATGGAATAGAATAGAAGAATAGAATAGAAAATATAGATAGAATAGAATAGAAAATATGGAATGGAATAGAATAGAATAGAAAATATAGAATAGAATAGAATAGAATAGAATAGAATAGAATAGAATAGAATAGAATAGAATAGAATAGAATAGAATAGAATACAATAGAATAGAATACAATAGAATAGAATACAATAGAATAGAAGTTGGAAGGGACCTTAGAGGTCTTCTACTTCTAGACAAGAAGATAAGAGAAGCTGGAAGGGACCCTGGAGGTCTTCTACTCCAGCCCTCTGCTCAAGCATATCATTACGTAGTTGACAAGACCCAGAGCATACTGACTAACTGCTCCAGGCAGGCTGAAACATAGGGAGATGTGTGATTTCCAGTGGTAGTTGGGACATAGGCTGTGAAGAGCTTTATCAGAGATAACCAGCATCTTGAATTACACCTAGAAGCCAACTGGCAACTAGCACAATTTGTGAAGAGAGGGAGATGCACGAACACATCATGATAAATCCAGTACTGCCTGCACCACTACATTCTGTAGCAACTAAGAGGTCTTCCAAGACAGCCCTGACATTAACACAGGGATTGCATCAAGAGCATGTGAAGTGTTAGTAAAAAAACCTGGAATACTGCATCCAGTTTTGGTTGTCACGGTTTTAAGAAGACGTTGAGACTCTGGAAAGAGTGCAGAGAGGAGCAGCAAAGATGATTAGGGGACTGGAGGCTAAAACATATGAAAAACGGTTGCAGGAATTGGGGATGTCTAGTGTAATGAAGAGAAGGACCAGAGGTGACAGGATAGCAGTCTTCCAATATCTCAGGGACTGCCCCAAAGAAGACGGAGTCAAGCTATTCTCCAAAGCACTGAAGGCAGGACAAGAAGCAACAGATGGAGACTTCCGGTGGCGAAGCCGCACCAATGGCGGCTTTCTTCTGGCTGCCCGTCCTGGGATTCCATGAAAAGCGTGCGGAGACAGCGAAAATCAGCTGTCCCATGGCTTGAAAACCTCCAATTTGGGAGAAGAGGGGGAGGAGAGTTTCCCTCGGGTAAAGGTAGAGCTCCCCTTAGACCCCCTTAATTATTTGGGGGTCAGAGGGTGAGAGCTCCCTTGGAGCCCGAGGCTTTCTCTGCACCCAAGACGCCTTTGCTCCGAGCTTCAGGAGCGAAGCAAGACGTCGCATCCACATCTGCTATTTAAAGTGACTTGTGAGTAATTTAAAAGCAGACAGAGCTGACCAGGAGAAGTTAAAATTGAAAGTGCTGGAAACTTTAACTCAGGGAAAATTAATCTTCTCCGTATTTTAATTTGACTTAAAGGGGAAAAATGGCGCCGGAATGCTGTTTCTTTGTGTGAAAGGACAGCGTCAAGAAAGAGACACATTTGGCAACAAAGTTTAAACAACGTATCAGACTTTGTGTATTCAGAGCTTCTCTTTCTTTTTAAAAGAAAGAATTCTTACAGAATATTTTTTTCTTTTTTCTGGGACTTTGTTTTTATTTTTTTTTAACTGCTGATCTTGTTGAAGGGGAAAGTGAAATTTATAAGAAGTGGATCATTCACAAGAAAGATACATTTCGGTCTGGAGAAGATGGATAGATTATATTCAGAATAAATATGGGACTAAAAAGTTCCATTTAGCCTATGAGTAAATTTTAGATTGTTATTATTATTCATAGTTTATTATAGTGGAATTTTTATTAGTTTTAATTATATGGTATTATTATTTTAGTATTAGTTTTGTTTAATAATTTGGATATTAATTTGTTTATGTTTTTATTATTATTATGTTTACTTTTATTTTGCTTGTATTTATGTTAAAGGAGAGTTAAAACGCATTATGAACTTGGTTATCTATATAGTAGGTTAATGTTAGTTAGATTATGATTATTCTATTTGTAACCCTGTACTCAGCTCTGGGAAGTGGGGGAGGGAGAGGTGGGGTTGGGTGGGTTGGTTTTGGGGATTATATTGTAACTTTTATAAAACTTTTTAATTAAAAAAAAGAAGCAACAGATGGAAACTAACCAAAGAGAGAAGCAATGTAAAACTAGGGAGAAACTCCCCAACAGTGAGGACAATTAACCAGTGGAACTCCTTGCCTCCAGAAACGTGGATGCTTCATCACTGGAAGTTTTAAAGAAGAGACTGGACAGCCACTTGTCTGAAATGGTATTGTGTCTCCTGCTTGGACAGGGGGCTGGACCAGAAGACCATCAAGGTTCCTTCCAACTCTGTTATTCTGTAAATTCCAGGGCAGCCTCATGGAAATCACACTAAAGTAGTCCAATTGCAAGGTAAACAAGGCATCAGTGGCAACCTGAGTGGTCTCCTGATCCTGGAACAGATGCATCTGACACATCTGTAGAAAGAATCTCCTGGTTAGGGCTTCTACCTATTCTGGGGTGGAAAGAGCAGAAACTCTAAATCCAGCAGGGCCAACCTTTTTCACACCACACCTTGCAAACTCATTAAAGACCAAAGATGGGATTTCTCTGGAGTTGGGGGGGAGGGGCAAAGAAACTCTTCTGGTGTTGTCATGATGT
Organism: Vipera ursinii; assembly: GCF_947247035.1. Taxonomy (NCBI): domain Eukaryota; kingdom Metazoa; phylum Chordata; class Lepidosauria; order Squamata; family Viperidae; genus Vipera; species Vipera ursinii. Next base: position 76,079,173 of record NC_139521.1, read on the forward strand.
AGAGCTGAATGTCGATGTGATTGTTATTTCTTATGTTGTTTTTCTATAGGTATTCTCATCTTTCTCTAAAAGATCCATAATGTTTACCCCATTCACCGAGAACTGCTTCCCAGCAGCGCCCTTCTGACACTCAGTACTCTTATATTGTATGCCATACCAATAAAACCATTTTATTTATTACTTATTAAATGCATATGTTGTCCATATCGTGGCTTGAGGTAATCCACAGTGGCTACTAATAGCAGCATTCTGCAGATAATATTGGGTGCTCTGCCAGAGCTTACATACTTGGTGGTCGATGTTTCTTTTCTGCACCATGTTTCTTTGAGCCTATGGAAATGAGAGAATTTTTTTAATGTTAAATTTAAAGCCTTCATTATTGATATCTTTAAAAGAACGTGCAGACTATCGGCCCCCAAGAAATGGCAACTGGTAAAACCCCTTTCTCCAAGTGCATAGCATAGAACAGACATGCCAAACACAAGGCCCGGGGGCCGGATCCGGCCCGTGAAGTGGTTTCATGTGGCCCACAAAGCCATCCTGGAAACAGTGAGGGAACGGCCCCCACTGCCTTGGCCCTGGCCCAGAGACCCTCCTTCTGCCAGAGACCCTCAGATCTGTCCCACTCCTGCCCAGGCCCCCATAGGCACCCTTGATGCCAACGATGTAGAGCTGGCCACGCCCACCCAGTAGGCCATACGCACTCTAGCCACGCCCACCCAGTAGGCCATGCCCACCCAGGCCACACCCACCCGGCCCCCTGAGGGCAACCGCAATGCTGATGCGGCCCTCAATGAAATTGAGTTTGACACCCCTGGCATAGAAGGTGATGTGTGACTACCAAGGGATAGATCCAATCCAGCTTTGGATTCTTCTCAACTTGCTGAGATTTTGGAGGATTGCTTTCCAGTGTAATTCCACCCAGTACCCCTCGTGCAATTAATCCCTTTCAGAATAAGCAGAATTATAAAAAAAATAGAGAAAGGGAGCCAAAATAAGCCAGTGCGGTTGGAAACTTTAGGAGAAACGACTAAAGAAAATAAAAGTATACAGGTAGTCCTTGACTTACAACTACAATTGAGTCCAAATTTTCTGTTCCTAAGCGAGACCGTCCTTAAGTGAATTTTGCCCCATTTTACTACCATTCTTGTCACCACAGTTGTTAAGTTAGCAACCCAGTTGTTACAGCTTCCTCAGAGGGATACAGTACACGTTTAGGAATAGCCATGTTTGTGAACATTTCTTAAATTGAAGGAGGAGGAGGAGGCATTTCTTATTTCTGGGAGAAGGACATTCTATTACAGATCTAGCCCCTGGACCACATCCAGCCCTTTGACTGTCCCTGTCCAACCCACCTGAGATCAATTGGAAATTAGGAATCAAATACAAATAAGTACGCCGTGCATGCAATAGAACTGCATTGCTTTAACCTTGAAGGCAACTGCTATTTTCCAGTTTACATACGTGTGCGTGTGTGCCTACTCACCTTCACAGCCTTACTGGTTCAGCCCCCCACAACAGTCCCAGTTTCTCAAACTTATCGTTCAGTTGAAAAGAAGGTCCTCCACAACTGACGGTCAAGGCTTTTCCCTGTCCAGACTTTCCATCCCGGAGGGTGCTGCTCATCTCTGTTTCTTAGCTTAGGGAGCCACCGTTGTCCTAAGACCCTTTTCATGGTCATGTGGCCAGCACGACTATATGCCGAAGTGCACAGATCCCTGTTACTTTCCCACCTATGGTGGTACCTATTTATCTACTGCTATCAAACTGGGCAGGAAGTGGGGCAAGAAACGAGAGCTCTCCCCATTGTGCGGTGCTCGGGTCTTGAACCTGGGCTGTCGACTTTCCAGCTGACAAGCTCAGCCTCTTTAGCCGCTGTGCCACTGTGCCCCCATCACAACTAAACTAGCATTAATAGTATTCTGCATAGGATAGAAGGTGAGCTGCAAATGCTTACACACCTGGTTCATGATGCTTCTTTTCATCTTTTTTGGAGCCTGTGAGAAGACAAAATGCTTGCTTACATCCAAACCTTTTGAGGAGGCCAACATTGTTATATACACAGAATAGGAATAAGAAATAGAGGAGCAAAAAGGGTTGGGTTGTTGTGTTTGCATTATCTGAATTTAATAACCTGAGATAAGCCTGAAGGGAGGGGAAAAACAGGAAAATGAAAGACGAAAACAAAATTACATCCAATCTAAAATTGTAAGAAAGATGAATCATATATGTTCTTCATGTGTTCCATCACTCCAGATACTTAACAGCTGCCTCAAATCCTGTTCGGAATAGCAGCGTTTTAAAATCTTTCTTAAACTGCAAGGAGAATGCATATTTTCTTTCTGTTGGAAGAGCATGCCACAAGCAGAGAGCACCAGATTAAACCATAAGGTCCCAATAAGTTAAATATGGAATTGCACGTCAAAATAAATGCTTGGTTGTCAAAGCATACGTACCTTCTCGTTTCTCCCCACCATGATGTTTCTTTGCATCTGGAAAATGACAGAATGTGTTTTTACATCCGGTCTAAAGCCATTATTTCCAATGTGTTACTAAGACTTGCAAGGCATGTGCCCCTAAATAAGTCTGGATAACTGAAACAGCCATTCTCTACTTGCCCTGAGGACAAGGTGATACTTGGCTACTAAGTGAGGGATGCAGCCATTTGAATTGCTGGTCTGCTAATGTTGGATTCCTGCTGAGACGCAAGTTGTACATCTTGCCATTTAGTGAATTAATACTATTGCAGCCTCTCCACAACATTCCCTGCAGGCTGCCTTGGGCAGGGAGATTTATTTTATTTTATGTTTATTTTTATTCCATTTATATCCCGCCCTTCTCCGAAGACTCAGGGCGGCTTACAAGCTTAGCAGATTTGATTTGGAATAAGAGGTATCAAAGATATCTAGCTAAAGCCATCACCTTTATAGCTGATGTTTGGTAGTAGTTGCAGCTTCCAGATAGTTTTCAAGGGCAAGCCCATTTACAGTCAATTACAGTAGTGAAAGCATGATTGACTGCTACCAGCAGTTCTTGCTCCACAAAGGGCTATAGCAGATATAGCAGCCAATGCTGGACAAAGTCCACTCCCCTGTTCTAGTAGGGGCTCATTCTCAGATTGCCGTGGTCAGCTCTGGACACGGCCGCAGTATGTTCCTCCAGTGCTGTTCCTGGCTCTGGTCCATCATCTTTTTGAAAAAGATGCGTTATAGTCTTACACCAGTCCACATGTAACATTCCCCAGTAACATTAAGCACCACATCCTTTGGCCAGACTGGAAGAAACACAGTCAAAGCTCTCTTTACATTGAATATTCCCACACGAATTTATGCAAGCTAAAATCTCCAATCAAGCAACAAGAGTGCCTTCTGATGGGAACTTAGTCAGTTTGGGAAGTAATTAATTTATAGATTGTAAACTAAAATCGAGAGAAAATTTGATAACAGAACCTGCCTGTGGTTTTCTTATGTACAATTATCAAAAGATGTTATAGTTTTGAACAAAGGAAGTCTGAATTTGCAATAGAATTGTGTACTAATAATGAACATGTTATTAAAAATGTAAAAATCAATGGTTGAAATAGGAGACAAAAAAAGAATAAGTGAAAGAATGCATGATCAAATGGGCTAAAAAATTGGCTACTATATACAAATGGAAAATATGTGGTTGCAAGTGAAATTGGGTGGAAATTCACAATGGAGGAATGGTTGGTGAAGAACATAGACTTTGTTGAGATGAATGTTTTTGATCAGAGAAAAGACAATATTCTACCTTTCTGGCTGACTAGAAACTCTTAATTGCATTAAATGGGGGAAAATTGCACATGCTTTGAATAATTGGGTAATAGAAAAGGTTTAGCTTTTCTTGCAATCATACAATGACAGATAATTTTGTAATTATATTTTCTACAAAGGAAATCAGAAACGTTCTGTTTTCTTTCTTTCTTTCTTTCTTTCTTTCTTTCTTTCTTTCTTTCTTTCTTTCTTTCTTTCTTTCTTTCTCTTTCTTTCTTTCTCTCTCTCTCTCTCTCTCTCTCTTTCTTACTTTCTTTCTTTCTTTCTTTCTTTCTTTCTTTCTTTCTTTTTGTTTCTCTTTTTTGTTAGTTTGGGTAATTCTTTTATGTTCTGTTTTAAACTTTTACTAAAATTTATGAAATAAATGAGCTGTAGCCCACCAACCCATGTATTCTTTCACAGAAAAAAGATGGCAGAAACAACTTACGATGTGACTTTTTGTGAGCCATTTGATCTCTTCAGTGTATTTAACAGTTCAACCTGAATGGTGAAGAAGATGATGGAGCAGACGATGGAAAACTAATGTTACAAGACACGAGACCCCCAACTCCAGCCCAAACTTTTGGATTAAAATCAGGAAGAGGAAACAGGCCACAAACTAGGAGGACTTCAGCAATAAACATTTACTGAAAGGTTTTGGACCCCATGACTGTAGTTTGGATCCTGATTCTGTCCTGATTGGTTATATTGATATCCCACTTTTGGGTGAGAGTTGCATATTGTGTGTGTGTGTGTATAATACACACACACACACAAGCACAAACACATATATACATATCGCAGTACATATACATTTACATCACTGATTCTGTCCTGATTGGTTTTAATGATATCCCACTTTTGTGTGAGAGTTGCACATTGTGTGTGTGTCTGTATAATACACACATACACACACACACACAAATACATATATACATATCGCAGTACATATACATATACATCACTGATTCTGTCCTGATTGGTTTTAATGATATCCCACTTTTGTGTGAGAGTTGCACATTGTGTGTGTGTCTGTATAATACACACACACACACACACACAAACACATATATACATATCGCAGTGCATATTCATATACATCACCATCATTTTAGCCATTATCTAACCCACTGCAGGATGAAAGCCTCTTCTGCATGTTTCCAACCCATACGATCCTGAGCTCTCTTTTGCCAGTTGGGCCCACAATACTTGCTGATGTCATATACATACACATATACACACATACATGAACATACACATGCACATATACCTATACACATATCGACTCCAATTTAATTCCCACATAGAGTTACCTGCCACAGGAGTAAACAACTGTGTGTGCATACATGTGGTAGAATCTCTGGATAGGCTGGACAGAGAAGCTAAGAGGAGCCCAAACGTGGAGTCTGGGCACAGCAGAAAGCACCAAAGTCTTGACCTCGCCTGAAGTTCTTGAAGACTGAACTGAACATTCCCAAGGAAATGCAGTCAGTCTGGTGAGATTCTTGTAATGTAGTTGTCTAGCAATGAACTACTATTGAGACCGTTCACGAGTGGCTCTGGCTGTTTGCACCTCACGGTACACACAAAGAGCTGCTTTCAATCAGCAAGTGGTCTGGGCTCTGATCTATAAGGATCACTCGTTCCGTTAACCTACCGTAAGGATTCTATGACCTCTCTTGATGGTTGTCTTGTCTTGCATCTATCCTTGTTCTTCCCGAGTTCTCCACTCTCTTTCCCCCACGTTCTCTCTCCCTGGGCTTCAATTGATATGGTCAAGGGGCAGAGGGGGAAAATCAGGCAGAGGACAATTGGCCTGAGAGGCCCTCTCTGCACCAGCCTCTCTCAGCTGGCCTTCCTTGGTCCTCCTGACATTTACAGAAATCTTTGCAGTGACTCTCCTGGATCTGGCATTCTAAGCTTCTCCATACACCCAAATCCTCTATACTATGCTACTCCAAATGTTGATCACAACCACACATTCCTCACTCTGCTTCCACCCACATACACAACTTTTCCTGACTGACTACCCAAGGCTCTGTTAAAAATGTAGCAAGGAAGAGCACAGGCCAGTGTAGAGCAACTTCACAAGAACAAGGCCCCATATCCAAGGTAGTGGACATCTGGGGGCAGAGGGCAGGGGAGACACATAATTGAAGAAATTAACACAATAACAAAGTTGGAAGGGACCTTGGAGGTCTTCTAGTTCAACCTCCTGCCCAAGGAGTAGACTTTGCACAGATATGGTTGTCCAATCTCTTCTTGAAAACCTCCAGTGATTGAGCACCCACAACTTCTGGAGGCAAGTCATCCACTGGTTAATTGTTCTCACTGTCAGCAGCCCTTCTTTGTGGAAGCCCCTTAAGGACTATCCCAGTAGCCAGGGCAGCCCATGAGCACAATTCTGTGTGATAAAGTGGACCGGGAGTGAGTGGTTCCAGGTCACTTGTGGAGTCTATGGCCAAGCACGGCTTTGCCCTGCTCTCTCATTTCCCACTCTAATACGTGAACTACTAGGTCACCTTTCCAGAGGACTCCTGTCTTCTCTGTGGAATACAGGCCAACTAAAGTCTTCCAAAACATCTTACACACAGCTACAGATCCATTACCTGTAAACAGTGTGAGCACAGACACAAAGACAGCAAGGGACAAAAGTCATTCTGCCGAACGACAGCACATCTCTTGGAAAATTTTCCCTCCCAAATGGTTCTCCCGGGAATCTGTAGCTCCAGAGTTCTGACCCGGTGAAGAAAATGTGATGTTCAGTTCTCTGGACATTTGCACCTTCCAATGCCCCAATTGCCTGGGCCCAATAAAAACATTTATCTATCTTTCTCCTTGAATTCGGGCCCAATCCTCCTCCCCCAGTCAGGTAGGGCTCAGAGGCAGGATGCCTCAAGGGTCCCTAGCCAGCCAGCAGACCCCGGAGCCACTCCTGGGCTTGAACAGGTGAGCAGAAACACCTTAGCAGTAGAGCCCTAATCAATTTTTCCTCTTCCCCTCTATTTCTACCTACAGCTGGAACTTCGTTCTGCAGCTTCAGACAGTTTGTTTTCTTTATGATGTAGAATATTCAGCTTCTGCCGCTCTCACGATTGGCTGGCTGCTGTGCCCAATCAGCATCCAGCGCTTAGCCCTCAGTTCCTTCCTCCTGGGTCATTCTTTGATAAGGTTCCATCCTCTACTTCCAGGTCTGCCTTCAGCTGCTTTGGATAATCAGTTGACCCCCCCCCTCTTCTTTGCGGCAGCCCCTCGGATATTGGAAGACTAATTGACAGTTTGAGAATATGCCATGACAGCGTATCATAGGATGGTGTTGATCAATCAATAATCAATCAGAATAGAGCTGGAAGGGACCCTGGAGGTCATCTTCTAGTTCAACCCCATGCTCAATCAGGAGGACCTATAGCAGTGATGGCGAACCTTTTAGAGACCCAGTGCCCAAACTGCAACCCAAAACCTACTTATGTATCATCTGGTGCTGAATGGGCATGGCTCTTTGGGTGGGTGTGGCCAATTGGCTGGGTGTGGCCCATTGGGTGGGCGTGGCTGCAGTGGTAAAGGCAGACTGGGTGGGACTAAAAAGTTCAATCAATCAATTCCAACTTTGCGAGAACTTTTTTTTTTCCCTGCGAGAAGTTGAAATTGATTGAACCTCTTTTTTTGCACATGGCAACAAAGGCCTAAATTGAAAAGGTTTTATAAAACCCAGCTGACGGCCTAGGACTGGGATGACGGCACGCATGCCCACAGAAAGGACTCTGTGGGCCACTTGTGGTACCCATGCCATAGGTTCGCCACCACAGCCCTATAGCATCCCAGACAAGTTGCTGTCCAGTCTCTTCCTAAAAACCTCCAGTGATGGAGCACCCATGACCTCTGGAGGGAAAGCTGTTTCACTGGCTAATTGTCCTCGCTGTTAGGAAGTTTCTCCTTCATTCCAGGTTGCTTCTCTCCTTGATGAGTTTCCATCCAGTGCTTCTTGTTCTGTCTTCAGGTGCTTTTGAGAATAGCTTGACCCCCTCCTCTTTTTTGTGGCAGCTCCTGGGAAGACTGCTATGATGTCACCCCTGGTCACGTTCTTTTTGTCAAACTAGGCATACCCAATTCCCACAACCATTCTTGTCTTCTTGATCAAACAGCCATAAAGAAAACATCTTAGGCATACCCTTTCACTATTAACAACACAGGTTGTTCTCCAGTTGTGTATTTCCCACATTATTTTGTCATCGTAGAGGAGGAGGCTTTCTTGTTCCAGCAATGTGAGCAAACCCCAAATGAGTCCAGCTTTGGGGGCAGATTCAGAAGACATATCACTTCAAGGAACCCTCCCTCAAAGCAGTCTGCATTTCTTCCTCTGCTCAGCCTGAAAAGTAAATCCTAAAGGAGGAAGATGGATTTAGCAATCAGAATACTTACAGTTTGGTCAGAATTTTTCTGCAGATGTCTAGTTTAATGAAGAGAAGGATTAGGGGTGACCTGATAGCAATCTTCCAATATCTCAGGGGCTGCCCCAAAGAAGAGGGAGTCAAGCTATTCTCAAAAGCACCTGAAGACAGAATAAGAAGCAATGGATAGAAACTAATCAAGGAGAGAAGCAACCTGGAATTAAGGAGAAATTTCCTAACAGTGAAGACAATTAGCCAGTGAAACAGCTTGTCTCCAGAAGTTGTGAATGCTCCAACACTGGAAGTTTTTAAGAAGAGACTGAGATAACCATTTGCTGCCTGAGTAGGGGGTTGGACTAGAAGGCCTTCAAGGCCCTTTCCAACTCTATTATTACTATTATTATTATTATTATTATTATTATTATTATTATTATTATTATTATTATTATTATTAGTGGTAGTAGTAGTAGTAGTAGTAGTAGTAGTAGTAGTAGTAGTAGTAGTATCCTACGTTGGTGTCCGTTCTCATGGAGGGGAAGGGAAGAGGCTTGTTGTATTGCAGCAAAGAGGAACTTACAAAAGAGACAGATCAGCATCAGGCTGGAAGTGAAAGAGGACTATTATCTCCCTGTGGCCTTTTATAAAAGCAACTTGCAGCCTGCCAGTGTTTTGCAAGCTGTAACAATTTAACAGTAGTTTAAGGGAAACTGATTTAAGACAAAGGTTTGGAAAGCTCACTTTCATTTTCCCTGATCCTGGTGGGAAAGCATGGCTGTTTTCAAAATAAATCTCAGGAATAATGAAAGTCACAGCAACAGAAGTGGTAGAGGGTCTCCTGCTTGAGTAGGGGGTTGGACTAGAAGACCTCCAAGGTCCCTACCAGCTCTGCTATTCTGTTCTGTAAACTGCCATATCATAATACTGATGAAATTATCTAGCCCTCTTCTCAAACATCTGCAAGCGGGAAACCAACCTCAGAGAATGTCAAAACCCCAACAAGTACAGGGTTAACATATTTGTAATCATGTCATCATCATCATCATCATCAAGACGGAAGGGACCTTGGAGGTCATCTAGTCCAACCCCCTGCTCAGGCAGGAAACCCTATACCATTTCTGACAAATGGCTGTCCAGTCTCTTCTTAAAAACGTCCAGTGTTGGAGCATTCACTGCTTCTGGAGGCAGGCTGTTCCACTGGTTAATTGTTCTCACTGTCAGGAAATTTATTCTTAGTTCTAAGTTGCTTCTCTCTTTGCCTAGTTTCCATCCTTTGCTTCTTGTCTTGCCTTCAGTTATTCCCTTTAGTTGAGACCCAAACACAGGGTTGTCTGCAGCTAGCCAGGTTTTAGTCAAAGGTGTCAACATGTGAATCCTGCATCATGAGGCAAGTTTTGTCCCTGATGCACTGATGTGAGGAGTGGCAATGAATGTAGAAGAGGGGCTGAGTTCATTGTGAAATGTGGAGAGAAAGACCTGGGCACAAACAGGCAAGCAGCTAGGCAAAGAAAAATAAAGAAATGGATCTATGCACAAAGAAGCAGTGGAGAAACAGACACACACAAGTTGAACTATAGCCAAGCCAGTTTCCAGCCTTTCCTGAGGGAACCCATCATGGCTGCCCTCCCTCTCCAAAGACGCCTCAACTTTTCCCGCCAAAACCTGACAGACCCAGCTTCTTTTCTTTTATTGGCCCTCGGGGGTCAGGTGACTTTGGAGGGCCTTTTGATGGTTAGTTGGCCCTCAGGCTGTCATCTGTCATGGAAGGACCGCCTCCCTAAGCGGGTGATAGGCCTTTTGTTCTTCTTCCCTCCCTTTGGGACCATCCTCAGGTTGATCCAACTGCCAATCAAACAGCAGCGGCCAATCAAAGAACTGTTGCTAGGCAGCAGGTGAGAAGGAGGGAAGACAAGATGGTTGCCTGAAGCTCTGCCACCACAAGCCTCAAGAGGAAAAGGCTGAATAAACAGAGCCAAAGCTCAGGAGTCGAAGTGAAGACTGGAACTAAAAGATACACTGTCCTGATGAGGAGAGGGAAAGAATCATAGAGAAACTTCCAGAAACAGATTGCGGAGCAGACCATGCTGTCAAATGGGCAGGTGAAAGCTGAAAGATTAGAATAAGGACACCAGCAATATTTTATTTGGGTGAAGCCCATTGTTTTTGAATCCCCAAGAGGAACAAAGTCCAGATATCTCCCCAAATTGACCGGTACTCAGACAATTTAGTTCTCAGTCATGTCAGCCCCTCGTGTCATCCTGTATAAAATCATATCATGCAGGAGACATTTTATTTATTTATTCAGCCTGCGTGGCTAGCCATTTCAGCAAGTGACTCTGGGCAGCGAACAATCTTAATATAAATCAAAAATAGATTTCCATCGTAAGTACATACATTAAAATAGCACAGCAGCCAAGGAGAATTTTACAGTCCATGGTTGTTCACACAACCAGTACAAAAGGCCAGCAGGATCAGGGCCATCCTAATCTCTGGAGGAAGGATGCTCCATAGGACGGGTGTCATGGCAGAAAACTAACTATTGCTTGCTCGGCAAACTAGCTGCCGTTGAAGAAGAGATCGCTCAGAGGCAAAGGGGTCTGATCCATCTCCCACTTGCAAATACAACGTGGGCTTTCCTCTGAGGACACTACTCTTCCCTTAAGAGGGAGAACCAACCATGTGAATCCAAACCCAATCACAAAGCCCAGAGAAATGGAGGCAGAAAAGCATCTCTGGCTTGCAAGACCAATGGGTGCCCCCAGCTTTGAAAATGCTCAGGGAATGGGCTTCCCAAATATTCTGCAGCCATTGGCAAGAGAAAGGGAAGAGCTTCCTCCTCCTCCTCCTCCTCCTCCTCCTCCTCCTCCTCCTCCTCACCCTCTTCCTTTTCTTCTTCCTCCTCCTCCTCCCACCCTCCTTTCCTTCCTCCTCTTCCTCCTCCTCCCATCTCCTGCTGAGCTTTCCTTCCTCCTTGCCCCGCTCAAAATGCAGCTGCCCAGCTGTGGCATTCGCTGCACCGTCCCCAGGAAGAACGTCCCTCTCGGCCGCGTGGACATCATTCTGCACATCCTGTCTGTGATGCACAGAATGGGACGAGGTAAGCCAGCAAGGATCCATTGTATTGAATGGGGTATTGTTGACTTCTTGATTGTTGGTTTGATAATGTTAAACTTGGAGTTCATCTATGCTCACCTGGGTGCTGATTGCTGACGAGGAAGTCTTTGGGTCTTTTGGTCCCCTTTTTGGCTTGCTGATTGTCTCTTTGGAAGAGCCTTGGTGGAGCAGTGGGCTAATGCCTCCTTAAGTAACACCAGCTGCCTGCAATTAGTGCAGGTTCGAGTTCCACCAGGCTCAAGGTTGACTCAGCCTTCCATCCTTCCCAGGTAGGTAAAATGAGGACCCAGATTGTTGGGGGCAATTAAGCTGACTTTGTAATAATGCCGCTTGGGGTGTGTGTGAAAAGCCCTAATAAGCAGGCATATACATAGAATGAAGGCTACTGCTAAGCTTGTAAGCCGCCCTGAGTCTTCGGAGAAGGGCGGGATATAAATGGAATTAAAATAAAAAATAATAATAAATCTTTTGCACAGTAGGCAGGTATTGTTTACGTGTCGATTGATGGCCAATTTGTCAGAGTGCCAGGCTTCTAGAGATCCCCTACTGATTTGGGACTTGGCTTGATCTAGGATGGTCACCATTTCCCAGTTGAAACTGTGGTGAAGTCTGTCCATATGCTATGAAATCAAAGAGTTTTCATCGTGTCTTTGGTCAGGCTCAGTGAATAGCTGTCACTTTTCTTCTTTTGGGGTTCAAATCGTCCAGTTCAGCTTGTGTCCGGTTAATATTTCCAGCAGTCTTTTGTACCAAACGGCTGGCCCAGTTATTGAGGGTGTTTCCACTGTTCAGTTTTGTCTTCTCAAGTCTTCAGATGAATTCTTCACTAATCAGATTTCTCCACGCGTGATGTTATCCAAAAGTGTAAAATTCCTAGATACTTGTAGGCTTCTTCTGAGGGCTCCTGATGGGTTTTTTGACCATTTGGCATTTCCCTTCCATTACCAGTCACGAGCTCAGGTGCCCTTATTGCTACTGAAGCACATTGCTCTAGGCCAGAGGTAGGCAACCTTGGCTCTTTTATGACTCGTGGACTTCAACTCCCAGAATTCCTAAGCCAGCCACGCTGAGGGGAAAGGGAGAGGTTTCCAAGGTGAGCCATGCTGGCTCAGGAATTTTGGAAGTCCACGAATCATAAAAGAGCCAAGGTGGCCCACCCCTGGCCTAGGCCGCTTTATGAGTTGTGGACTTCAACTCCCAGAATTCCTGACCCAGCCACGCTGAGGGGAAAAGGAGAGGTTTCCAAGGTGAGCCATGCTGGCTCAGGAATTCTGGAAGTCCACGAGTCGTAAAAGAGCCAAGGTGGCCTACCCCTGCTCTAGGCCAAACTCCATTTCTACATGTGCGCCACAAACATTTTTGGTGTCAGTGATGGGATTTTGAGTTCTGATTTTTCCATAAAGCTTCAGGTCATCCATGTAAAGCAAATAGAAGGTTTTATTCAATTTTTTTTCATGCTGCTCAATAGCCAAGATTTGTTTTTTCTTCAGCATCACATAGTTGCTGGCCCATTCTGTTGTGAGGAACGACAATTCTTAGATGAATAGGAGTGTGTCAGCAGAGTAGAAAGACAGAAAGAATGTGTCTGAGTCAAAAAGACACATAGAGAAAGGGTGGCCTTGATGTGTCTAGCTCAGAGTAAGCCTGGTCAAAGGTTTCTATGGCAACCTACTGACGTGGCTCTTTTTCTAAGACAATGATTAAGACACAGAGGGAGGAGCCACCACAGGGAAGGCCCTTCTTCTTGGTCCCACCAGATGGACCTCCTTGAGAGGACCCTCCCTGCTCTGGTGGGTCGGGTGGACGTCACTGGGAAAAGACAGTCCTTCAAATAACCTGGTCCCAGGCCATGCAGGGTTTTAAAGACAACAACCAGCATCCTGAATTGGACCCAGAAGCAAATCGGCAACCAATACAGTCCCTGCAAGAGGAGTGACACGTGCAAATCTAGACTAGCTAAAAACCACATGGTCCAGCGTATTTTGGACCAATTAAAGCTTCTGGATGCCTTTCAAGGGCAGCCCCATGTAGAGGGCCTTGCAGCAGTCAGGACGGAGGGTGTCTGTGCTGTGGGTGACTGTGAGCAGGACTTGTTGGTCCAGGAATGGGTGTGACTGTTGCACAACCTGTAGTTTTTTAAAGGGTTATGCTTTCTATATGCTTCAGAGGGAGTCTTTCCAGTGAGCCCTGAATAAAAAAAACCTGCAATGAGCCTTGATTATTTGTTCTGGGTTTTCATTCTGGACCTGTGCTGGACCAGTTTAGAGTATTTAGCATTTACATTAAGACACAGAGGGAGGAGCCACCACAGGGAAGGCCCTTCTTCTTGGTCCCACCAGATGGACCTCCTTGAGAGGACCCTCCCTGCTCTGGTGGGTCGGGTGGACGTCACTGGGAAAAGACAGTCCTTCAAATAACCTGGTCCCAGGCCATGCAGGGTTTTAAAGACAACAACCAGCATCCTGAATTGGACCCAGAAGCAAATCGGCAACCAATACAGTCTCTGCAAGAGGAGTGACTCATGTGCAAATCTAGACTAGCTAAAAACCACATGGTCCAGCGTATTTTGGACCAACTGAAGCTTCTGGATGCCTTTCAAGGGCAGCCCCATGTAGAGGGCCTTGCAGCAGTCAGGACGGAGGGTGTCTGTGCTGTGGGTGACTGTGAGCAGGGCTTGTTGGTCCAGGAACGGGTGTGACTGATGCACAACCTGTAGTTGTTTAAAGGGTTATGCTTTCTATATGCTTCAGAGGGAGTCTTTCCAGTGAGCCCTGAATAAAAAAAAACCTGCAATGAGCCTTGATTATTTGTTCTGGGTTTTCATTCTGGACCACTAATTCAGCAAACCTCCACTTATCACATCTCAATAAACCCTTTCAGACAGTGTAAGATAAGTTTTGTCAAGATGATAAGGACGAGCAGGAAGCCGGCAGAGAAAAGGAAGTTGGCAAAATTTGGTTCCCATCATGCATTTATTAGCGCCAACACAGCTGGGTTTGGAGATCTTATGCTCAGATTCCACCGTCTTGAATTAGCTAGTAGAACCAGATCCTCTTTGGCCTCATCTTACAACAAAAGTATCTTGGCTCTGCACAAGGAGCATCATGCCAACAACTCTTAACTTTGCAGGGAGGTAGGGAAACAATGCAGTTTTCTTTTTTATCACCATTGGGTTGCCCGTCATTCCAGTACCTGGTATGTGTGGGGGAAACAATACTTATCAGTCTCGATCTAGATATGTAGATCTAGAGATATAAATGTAGAGATCTAGGTCTACATCTAGATTTAGTCTGGATCTAGATCTTTTTCCTGCTGCCAAATCACAATTACAATGGGTTATTTTTAGATTAGGGTATTCTGTAAATATGAAATACAAAACTTTACTGATAAATTTAGAGCAGGGCATTGGGATGGGGGAATGGATGTTGGAAACTCAGCATGAGGTCCACAGGGACTTCTAGTGGTCAAGGGTCAGGGGAGATGTTAGGGGTTATATTTCATCTTGACACGTCTGCGCCAGAAGAAGTTCTAACAAAGGAGAATCTTTGTAGCTCAGGGTTGAAATGAGGGGTCCTCGGTGCTCTCTGATCTGGATGGTTTTCTTGCAGATGTTTCATTGCCCAACTAGCTAACATCATCAGGGCTAGTGCCAGCACTGATGATGTTACCTCATTTGGGTAACAAAACATCTGCAAGAAAACCATCAAGATCAGAGAGCACCAAGGACCCCTCAGAAGAAGATCTGTTCTCAGGAAGCAAGTGGTCTCCTGCAGCCTCTGGAAACATTTTTAGGACGAGGGCCACTGTATCCCTGGATTTTATTGCCAATCTTCCCCCAGGGCAGGGGTCTATCAGCATTGGGTTACTGGTGGATTCATTTACCAAATCAGCCTTGCAAAGGCTTCCCAACAACTCGGGAAACTGCCCAGTTCTTTTGGGACAATGCTTGTAGATGCAAAGGGTTAGCCAATGCATGTCCTTTTGGACCAAGGCCAGACTTTTTGGGATGACTGATTTGTGCTTCTGTCAGTAGACTCCAGGAATTTCTAGGGAATCTTGACTCCTCTCCTTTCGGCCCCGTAATTATTTCCTTAGGTTGCTGGCCTAGAAACTGGGAGATGGTGAGTTGTACTCCCATCGTACACATGAAACCCGATTGGGTGACTTTGGGCCAGTCACTCTTTTCCAGTGCAGCCCACCTCACAGGGCCATTGTGGGGAAAATAGGAGGAGGAAGCAGTATTAAGTATGTCTGCCGTCTTGAGTTATTTATAAAAGTAAAAAAAAAGGAAGGATAAAAATCAAATAAATAAACTTGGATTCTATTCCTCAACCACCATGATTCTGAAATGGCCCTTGGGTGCTTCTGCCACTGTTGATTGATGTGGCTTGTCAGACTTCCTGCCTTTGTGTGACCATCTGTGACCGAACACTTGAGACTGCATTTTGCCCTTGCTGAAGGCCCTGAAAATCGTGTTTGGCGGCTCTACTGGTCTGTAAATTCTTACTGCTTGGTTTAGGGTACATAAATTCCTGTTGCTTGGTTTGGGGTGCCCCTCAATCTGAGCTCCACTTTACTACTCACTTATCACTATGTGTAAATCCAACAACCGGTCTGCCAGGACTGAGCCAGGCTTTGTGGGGAGGGTGGTAGGCCTGAAGTCCTTATGCAAAACTTGTCCCATAATTGGAATCTGTTTGAAAACTTACACAGTTCCTGCAACTAATCCATTTAGCCACAACAGTCCACCGTGAGCACTTTCGTTCTTCTGGAGTCCAATCCAATAGTCGCGGTTCTTTTTAATTGCCATATTATCTATAAAGCCCTTGAGGAGGGAAAATTAGATTAGATAGATAGATAGATAGATATAGATAGATAGATAGATAGATAGATAGATAGATAGATAGATAGATAGATAGATAGATAGATAGATAGATATAGATAGATAGATGATAGATAGATAGATAGATAGATAGATAGATAGATAGATAGATAGATAGATAGATAGATAGATAGATAGATAGATAGATAGATGAGAGAGGAAGGGAGGGAGGGAGGGAGATAGACATGGGAGGGTGAGAGGGAAGGAAATGGGGGAGGGGAGGGAGAGAGACACAGAGAGAGATGATATAAAGTTTACTGGAAATTAAGGTTTATATATGGCCCGTGATTTCTCTCCCCACCCCCATCCCACTAAAGACTGACTGAGCTGCTCCCCTTCCCAACCACCAGCCTTTGTACACCTTTGGGGACTTTGAGCATCTACGGGTATAAAGCAACTATACACAGGGGGTCTACAACAATTCATTGTAGTTAATATTTTTAATTTTTTTAAAAAAATAATTAAATTGAATTGTTGAATTGTCCTGCAGCAATTTTTCCCATGTCAAGTTGGCCGTGGCGAGTTGTCCTGTGGCAAATTGGCTGTGAAGAGTTGGCTGTGGCAAATTGTCCCATTCCAGTACAGGGGACAGTCCTTGGGTGGAAGAGGAACTCTCCCTGCGTTTCCAGATCACAACTCCAAGGATTGGGATTTGGTTCCTTCTCCCTTCCCTTCCCTAGCCTTCCCTTTCCTATCCTTCCCTCCCCTTTTTTGTTTCGCTCGCCATCACTCCTTTCCTTTCCTTTCCTTTCCTTTCCTTTCCTTTCCTTTCCTTTCCCTTTCCTTCCCTTCCCTTTCCTTCTTTCCTTTCCTCCCCTCCATTCCTTCCTTCCTTCCTCTCCCCTTCCCTTCCCTTCCCTTCCCTTCGCTTTATCTTTTCCTTCCTTCCTTCCTTCCTTCCTTCCTTCCTTCCTTCCTTCCTTCCTTCCTTCCTCTCTCATTTTCTCCCTTTCTCTTTTTCTCCTTCCTCCCTCCCTCCTTCCTTCCTTCCTCTCCCTTTTTCTCTTCTTTTTCCTCCCCCCCTCCTCTCTCTTCCTTCCCCCGCTCCCCATATTTTCTTTTGTTCTGCACAATAGGCAGCGCGGCTCCCCTTTTCCTCTGCACCCCAGGAGGAAGGTGTGGGCTCTTCTCATCAATCTTTCCAAAAGAAAATTCCCTCTAAGCCAAGCAGTTTGGCTCTCTTTTCAGCTTCCCAGCAAATTCCCTGCATTCTTCCCTCTTGGGTCCTGACCAGGCCTCAGCAAGGATGCCCCCCCCCCCGCACCCACTTTCTCTCTTGCCCTTATCACTCGGCCTGCCAGCACAGAGACACGGTCCCAGAAACATTCAGCATCTATTCCTCTCTTCTGTGTCTCTTCCTCTCACTTGCTCTCCTTCTGCACCCATTTTCAGCCACCAGCAACTGATTTTCATTTTGGAAAAATAATTGAGGCTTTTTCACGAAACACCCATTTTAGAAAAATGGTGACATATATGCCTGTACTCACTTGTTCTTCACCATATCTACAAGAAACTAAATCTGCTGTATGCCTTTGTAGACAGTCTTTACGAGCTTCACTCCAACTTTTCTTATCATTAGAAAAGTAATAGAGATTTTTTTCGAAAGCATGCCAGGCTGGAACCATTTCAATAAGAATTTCTTTGAATCCATAGAGAAAACAAAAATATTACATTAGTTAGTGAAAAAATTTTAGGAGCATATTCTAATCTTTAAAATTGATTCACCATTCAAAGTTAATTGTATACTTAGGTTGAAGTACAGTGTTCTTCCTAAAATTTCAGGAAGAAAAACAGTTCTCTGTATTTTTTTTAATTTATTAAATTTATTTACTGTCCATCTTGTGGCTCCAAGTGACTCTGAGTCCTTATATGTTTCATTGTCCTTCCATGAGGCACTGTTCAGTTATTTTTTAAAAAATATTTTAAATAATAACAAATTATTGTTATTCTTCAAAACCATCAGCATTGAGAAAATGCCCATCAGTCAATTGCAAAAGGCAGCTTGACTCTGAACAGCTTACATCCTGTGTCAAAGCATTTCATTAGTCGGAACCATGATATCCTGCACCAATCCCTTTCACACAATCAAACAACCAAATCTGCCTATCGCAAGTCCTTGGGAAGGACTCAATAGGAGGATAAAAATGCCAAATCTAGTGTGAACATCTGGCCAACTGTGCAATAAACCAATACTAATAATACGTTCTTCTTCTCCTGAACAATCCTTCAGGATTATAAAATATTTGCAAATGCTGCCTCTGTTCATTCCATTTTTCAACAAAATGTTTAAATTTAGGGGTTACTTTTATGGAAAAGTCAGATACTTAGGACTCTCTCATAAAGCTTTGACTGTCACATGATAATGGGTTCTTTATCAACTTCACTAATGTCTCAGAATAAAAATTAAGCCAAGTATAGATAGTCCTGGACTTACAACAGTTTTCTGAGTGACCGTTCAAAGTTGCAACAGTACTGAAAAAAGTGACTTATGACCATTTTTCACACTAATGACTGTTGCAGCATCCTCATGGTCATGTGATTCATATTTGGATACTTGACAACTGATTATAAATATGAATCATAAATGACAGTTGTAGTGCCTCAGGATCATGTGATCTCTTTTTGCGACCTTCTGACCAGCAAAGTGAACGGGGAAGCCAAATTCACTTCACAACCATATTACTAACTTAACAGCTGCAGTGCTTCACTTAACAGCTGTGGCAGGAAAAGTCACAAAATGGGGCAAAGCTCACTAAACAAATTTCTCACTCTGCAAGATAAATTTTGGGCTCAATTGTGGTCATAAATCGAGGACTACCTCTATGTACTATTGCAGGCTCAATAGAAGGGTTACTATTTGGCACTCTTGAATGTTACTGTCTTGCTAATTATACCCCAGAGGTTTCGTCTATATCTGTGCAAAAGGAACTTTGGGTATAGAGGCCAAATTTACTAGCTATTTGGAACCAACACATATCATAAGCTTTGGTCAGATGTTTGGAATGAAAGATTATAGAGCATTTTGAGATTCCAGAAATGTTTCAGGAAACAGAATTTCAGATTCCTTATTCAACAGTTTTAGGCTTCAGGATTGCAGACTTGATTATCTTACTAAGTTCTCTCTCTAGCTCTTCATTCTTTAAGGTCCAATTCAACAGGTTCAATGTAAAGTGATGAACTGCAGCAAGGATCTCCATGTCTAAGAGATGTGAAGTAAAAATCTACAATAAGTATCAAATCATATTCCAATTCTTTTAGATTCTGAGAGATTAAGGAGTCCATGAGAGAACATGGTGAAATCCTAGAAGATTTTGAATGAAGTCAACCTACGTGAGATTTATGAAGTCCTCATCCATAATTCCTGGATGAAACTGATTATCTGGACCCGTACCAATCGGGTTTCAGGCCCGGGCACAGCACGGAGACAGCATTGGTCGCACTGGTGAATGATCTCTGGCGGGCTCGGGACAGGGGTTGTTCCTCTGTCCTAGTCCTATTAGATCTCTCAGCGGCTTTCGATACCATCAACCAACTACTGCGGTGTCTCAGGGGGTTGGGAGTGGGAGGCACTGTTTTGCAGTGGTTCTCCTATCTCCTGGGCCGCTCGCAGTTGGTGTTGACGGGAGGGCAGAGGTCCGCCCCGAGGCCTCTCGTTTGTGGAGTTCCTCAGGGGTCGGTTCTCTCTCCCCTCCTGTTCCAACATCTATATGAAGCCTCTGGGCGAGATCATTCGTGGTTTCGGGGTGGGGTATCATCAGTATGCTGATGATACCCAACTTTTTTTCTCCACCCCGAACCAACCCAGTGATGACCTCGCCGTGATGTCCCATTGCCTGGAGGCGGTCCGGGTCTGGATGGGGAGGAACAGGCTTCGTCTCAATCCTGCCAAGACTGAGTGACTGTGCATACCGGCATCTCGGGTCAACCAGACTATTCCATCTTTAAAGATGGGGGGTGAGGTGTTACCCCCCGTTGATAGGGCTCGCAACTTGGGCGTCCTCCTGGATTCACGGCTCAATTTTGAAGATCACATAGGAGCCGTGACCAGGGGGGCTTTTGCCCAGGTTCGCCTGGTGCGCCAGTTGCGACCCTATCTGGACCGAGATGCCCTACGCACAGTCACTCATGCGCTCGTGACCTCCCGTTTAGACTACTGCAACGCTCTCTACATGGGGCTGCCCTTGAGGACCACTCGGAGGATTCAACTGGTGCAGAATGCAGCCGCGCGAGTTTTGATGGGGGCTTCCCGATACTCCCATGTAACACCTCTACTCCGCGAGCTGCATTGGCTTCCGGTTGCCCTTCGGGTGAGATTCAGGGTACTGGTGATGACCTATAAAGCCCTAAATGGCTTGGGTCCGGATTATCTGAGGGAACACCTGCTGCCGGCATCAAGTTCCCTTCGTCCTGTGCGCTCCCACAGGGAGGGCCTTCTCAGGATACCGCCGGTTAAGGAATGCCAGCGGGTTATTCCCAGGGGAAGAGTGTTCTCTGTGGGAACGCCGGCCCTATGGAACCAACTCCCAATGGAACTTAGGACTCCCCCCGACCTTCGCTCATTTCGCCGGGACCTGAAAACTTGGCTCTTCGAGCTGTCTGGCCCAGGCTGAGGGGTTTTAATTTTATTGGGTTTTAGTTTAAATTGGGGACTTGATTTAATTAATTTTAATCTGATTTTAATTTTTGTATGTTTGTTTTTAACTCTCCCTGTAAACCGCCCTGAGTCCTACGGGAATAGGGCGGTATATAAATTTAATAAAAAATAAATAAATAAATAAATATGTATAAAAATTTAGACATTTGAGGATGTTCTGTTCAGCAGGCAGACTGGGGTGGGAGCTGACCTCAGAAAATGTATAATTTATTATGTTGCCAGCTCATACAACGGAGGGGCCCTGCTTCCGTGCATTCCCGCATCCTCTCTTGAGCCAGGGCCATGTGCAACAGGTGGTTGCCTTGCTAGGAAGTCTGTCAACTGGACATCTCAACTCGCCCAGAACATCCTAAGCAGCATCCAAGTAAAGTGGCCCTGGTTTGCTCTTTTGGCAGACTAGCAAACCTGTGTCCAATCCTGAGTGCTGAGGCTGGCCCCACTAATAGGGAAACCTGCATGTGGCACAGGTGCTACTAAGACTGGTAACCTAGTTACACCTTCTCCAGCCTGATCTTAAAAGCTGTCCCGTTTTATTGCAGCCAAGCAGCTGTTTCTGAACCTGCTGGCTCCTTGCTTACCAGTTTTGCCTTCTAAACTTGGATCATAATCCACAGCAAATTGTCGAATGGAAGCCACTGCTTTTTTAAGCCCCTCACCCTTATTCACTTCAACTCTGTCTATAGAAGAGAAAGGGGAAGAAGTAGAGTGTTAGGTTCCCCTCCCAATAGTCATAATTGAATATACTATAATTCTGATTATTATTATTATCTGCGACAACCTGGTGGTCAAAGCCTCACGGGGCTGCCCTGCAAAATAGGTTGGCCCCTGACATGTGCACCACCTTCCCTCGGCTGGGCTTTTTCCAGAGGTACAAACAACAACAAAAAACCTCTTGAAGGTAATAATTCTGTGGACTTGCCCCACTATTGCCCAATGTCGGTTTGATTATGTACTATAGATAGTCCTCAACGTACGACCACAGTTGAGCCCAAAATTTCTGTTGATACGTGAGACGTTGGTTACATGAGTTTTGCCCCATTTTACGACCTTCTTTGCCACATTTCTTAAGTGAATCACTGCAGTTGCAAAGTTAGTCACTTGGTTGTTAAGAGAATCTGGCTTCTCCTTTGCTTGTCAGAGGGACACAGCAACCGTCATAAATATGAGTCCGTTGCCAAGTATGTTGATCACGTGACCATGGGGCTTCTGCAATGGTGATAAGTGCGAAAGCCTGATGTTTTAACTTCGAACAGTCACTAAATGAACTGCTGTAAGTGGAGGACTACATTCAGTTTACAGCTCTTGAAAAGTCAAATGATGAAACCTAAGAATAAAAGCGGTAGTCATTAGAATCCTGCTTTTTGTCTCCTATGGCTGCTCCCTGAAATTCCTTGCTAAGTTCCTTCTGGATATTTTTATTTTCTTGGCTTTGGCTTCTCTTCTTGGCAATTCCCACCATTTGGGTTTACATTCAGCTTGCTTTCATCTGTTTCTTGATCTTTGTCGGTCTCTTCTCACATTCAGCTTAACTCGATACCTGCACCTGAGCTCTCTGTGGAGATTCTCAGTCCTCCAGGTCATCGTTGTCCCAAAGGTGCTTTTCCCAAAAGGTGACTGGACTTTCTTGGTGTTTTCTTTGAAAATGTTCCGCTTCTCATTCTCTTTTTCAGAACTGAAGAAGCTCCTTGCTCTTCTGGTGGCCTCAGCCGTCATTTCTTTATGCTCTTGTCGTCTCTCTTTGATGTTGTCTCTCCATCTTCTTTGGGGTCTCCATTGTGTTCTTATTACCGTGTTTCCCCAAAAGTAAGACCCTGTCTTGTATTACTTTTGTCTCCAAAAGAGGCATTCGGTCTTAATTTGGGGGATATATTTGTCGTGACACTTGTCTCGCCTCATGGCAGTGGCACCAACAACCCCGTCCAGCAGCCCACGTGGTTGCCACTCCAGTTATGCTGTGTCCGTTTGAGGCAAGGGACTGCATGGAACATCGCACTGCTGCTGCCACATCGAGGCGAGGCAGGTGGGGGATGGAGTGGAGCTGCCCCACGTGCCTCTTACCTGTTTACCAGTACTTCACCACCACCACCACCACCGACAGGCCATTCCTTGATCGGTGACCTTTAACTCCCCTTCTGAGCTGGACTGTCATGCTTGGCGGATGGGATGGGCAAGGTATACCCGGTTCCTCTCTGCCGTTTCAGAGCCAGGCGGGAGTAACGACGAACGGCTCTGCTGCCGCTGTACACCACTGGAGGAGCTTTCTTTAAGCTTTGCACCGCATATTACCTGCCTGGGTGCAGCCACCGCCTCTTTGGCCTCCGCCAACTCTCCCAGCCACCTGCCTCCACCAGCCCTTTGTCTCCTGTCTCGCGGAGAATGGAGAACGGAGAACGCAGCGGCTCTGCACAGGGATGCAGAGCAGAGAACAGCCTGCATTGCCTCGCATCTCCCTTCTGGAAACAGCAGCCCTGTTTCCTGGCACTTCTCCTCCCGGCGCAATTCCTCCCTCCCTCTTCCCAAAAGCATTTCTTTGGTAACCTGCTTTCCAGCTCTAGCGCATTTCTCTTCTGCTTCTGGGAAATGGAGTTTGTGGGACTAAAAAAGTTCAGTCAGACCTTCCAACTTATCGCGAAATCTGCAGCAGGAGAGAAACGCGCCAGAGCTGGAAAGCAGGTTACCAAAGAAATGCTTTCGGGAAGAGGGAGGAGCTGCACCGGGAGGAGAAGCTCCAGGAAACAGGGCTGCCGTTTCCAGAAGGGAGACGTGGAGCAGTGCAGGCAGCAAGCAAGTGCTGTTCTCTACTCTGCATCCCTGCGCAGAGCCACGGCGTTCTCCGTTCTCCACGAGACAGGCAATGAAGGGCTGGTGGAGGCAGGCAGCCGGGAGAGTTGGCAGAGGCCAAAGAGGTGGCTGCTGCACCTGGGCAGGTAATCTGTGGGCGAAGCTTAAAGAAAGCCCCTCCAGTGGCGCACAGCGGCAGTGGAGCTGTTGGCTGTCACTCCCTCCTGGGTCCAAACTGGTGGAGGGGAACCGGGTCTACCCCGCCCATCCCATCCACCATAGCATGGCAGTCCGGCTCAGGAGGGGAGTGAAAGGTTGCTGATCAAAGAATGGCCTAGAAGGGGAGGGGATGAAGTACTGGTAAGAGGGTGTGGAGCGCGTAGCACAGCTCCCCCCTCCCCCACCTGCATCGCCTCTTTGTGGTGGCAACGGTGCGATGTGCCGCGTGGCCTCCTGTCCCATTGCGGCAGTGAGGTGGGACAGAATGGACAAGATCCTAACTAGGTCTTATTTTGGGGTAGGACTTATATTAGCCCCCCCCCCAAAAAAATCAGGGTAGGTCTGAGTTTAGGGGAGGGGCTTATTTTCAGGGAAGCACAATATGTAGTTTTAGAGTGGTTCTATGCCAGTTCTTTCTCTTATGATATTATTAGTTACCTGAGTTGGGATGCCTTTGAAAAGACAAATGGTGTCATTCTAGTTGGTACAAGCGTCAGAAGATTTGGGATGTTGATTTCAAGGAAGTTGAAAAGAACTTGCTAAAATATCACCAAAGCTATTTTCCCTAAGCAGGCAAAGCAGAGCCAATGAAGGTTTCCTGATTGTGAATGAGAGAAACTGAATTGTTCCCTGGCCAAAATTCATTGAAATCTGTGGGAGGTGACAATAAAGGAGAATATTTGTAGCTCAGGGTTGAAATGAGGGCTCCTAGGAAACTTCATCAGTGCTAGTCAGGAGTTGGGTCTGCTCTCAATTTATACCCAAGCCACTAGAATACAGAGTCTTTTGCATGTGGGGAGAGAAATCAGTGCTCCTGTTGAAGAAAATTCCACAGGACCTTCAAATAAAGCCTTTATCAATCTCTTGTAAGAAGACAACTTACACAGATAGGTCATCATCACAGCAAGAATGAAGAAGAGGAAAACCAGTATTTTAGTTGTTCGTTTGCCTTGATCTGAATCCAGGTAGTCACCGAATCGCTCGAAAACATTCTTAGGTGCTGGAAGAAGACAAATGGGTAGTTTAATCAGTTGTGAGGCTGACCATTCCTTTTCCCCGACCCCTGCTCTTTCCTGGAAGGCGGTCTCATGCATTCCAAGCAAAGGACCCCTCCCGTTGCCTAATGGCCCAAGAACAGTTTTGCATCCCTCAACAGAGACGGAAATGTTGAGCAACTTTCTAAGCCCATGCGGTGAGAGCTCTACTTTTGCCACAGTTCATATCGGCAGCCTTGGAAGGGAAGACATCACACTTGGATATTTTTTTTAACTTAAGTTGGAAGCAACGGCAACAGCCTTCAGCAGCATGCTGGGAACCCAGCTGGGCAGCGGTAGCCCGCTGGAAGCCCGAGAGCCAGCTGCCATCCAGCCAACATGCAGAACAATGGGGGGACGGCTGGAACTTCCTGTTTTGTCAGCTCAGCTGTTTGGCAGTCCACAGAACGGCTGATCGGAGAAGATCAGCACTTACATAATCAAAGCCAAGAACTGAATTCCCCTCCCCTGAGCACCTAGTATCAAAGCACAATTCCCTCCTCCAATTAACAGTCATAAATCACATTCCCCAATTAGCTTGAAGTGCAGGCTTCCTCTCCAGCTCTCCAGCCCACCAATTCTTTATCAACTCTGGGCTCAGTAACCTTGATTCTCACACTAGGTTTAGTGTTATGTGTAGCTAGACTCTCATTCACATCCCCCCCTCCCAGCATCATCTAACTCTAAAAGCGAAAGGGAAAAGATGGCTACATTTCCATCTGTTGTCAGTGCAGAAACATCCAATGTTAGCAGAGTTGACAGGTGGTGCTTTTGAGTCTGCTCCTGGTCCTTGCCTTTCCTTGCTGCCAGGCTTGTAAACTACATAACTGAGTCCTGGACAGGCTACGTGCTAGAAGAAGACGAATGTAGCTGTGGGATGATTGCTCCTAATCGTAGCTCCAGATGGTGGTTAGTTGGGCGGGGGTGGGTCCAGGTGGGGCACGGTATCCATCTAGGGTGCTGGGAGGCAGTAGCTTCCAGCGCTGACTTTATTTTGTGATTGCTGGTTAACACTTTGTAAGCCAAAGTGTGCCTTTACTTTCCCAGCCTGAATAAACCAAGTTTTCCTTGGTCCCATAGTGATTATATTTCTGTTGGGCTCAGGTCTGGGCTTGGGACCTTTGACAGACAGAAAGATTGAAACCAGAAAGCTGATGGGATTAGAAAGACAAAGATCCCTAGAATCAACAATCCCTCTCACGAAAAAATCCAACGCTCATCAGCCACAAACTGCTTTCTAAAGCAGTCCCCATTTTGATTGTTCCCAGCTTGGACTGGACCCTGATGAAGATTTTTCTTTCAACAATTTGCATGGGAGGAGGAGGTGGAAATGAGGAGGGGTAAAAGAGGAAGAAGGAGAGGAGGAGGAGGAGGAGGAGGAGGAGGAGGAGGAGGAGGAGGAGGAGAAAGAAAAAAGAATCTTTAGTTTGCAATGCAGGTAGAGTTGCTTTTCAGAAATAAGCATCAATATCCTGTAATATGACTCAGAAGCTCTGGATAGCACAGAAGGCAGCAGATGGAACAGCACCATTAAACAACACCAGGCAAAGCCGACAACATCATCAGCACCCAAAAGACACTATCTAAAGGACCGCCAGGTTCTTGCACTTAGATCCCTGAAAAAATCTTTTTGTGCGATTGAGTAGTTTGGGAGTACACATCCTTTAGACTTAACTTTGATGGAGATGTTATGGAAAAGGAGGCAGCATCTGCAATGCTTTGTAGAAAGAAGTGGGAAATAAGAAGAGCTTAAGCAACATACGTGGAGGAGTGGGGGGTGGTTTGGGTGCCATTTTATCTTCTTAGTCCAAATGATCATTCATCCTATATTGGAGTTTATAGAATATGACACAGGTTATTTTTTAAAAAAAACTATATTCAGAAATATAATATACTTCTTCCTATGGAGTTTAATCTTTTATGTCATTAAAAACCCAGAATCCAGACCTCCGCATGGACCACCCAACCTTTTGCAGCTAGGTCCTCAGTCTGCAAAGTATCTTAACTGGCCTGTAGTGACTCTTGGACTAGTTCACTCTGGCTGATTTCTGACCATAGAACCTTTCCTGCAAAACCGTAACTTTCCCTCCCATTATCTAGGATGTGAAAAAGAGAATGACTGCTAGGACCTCCATCTTCCTTCTCCTTGATCCAAACAGGAGAAAATGTGCAGGATCCTTAGACCACTACCAGGAAATTGAGCCCTAAAACCTTCGTAGAAATCAGCGGAAGGATTCTCAAATGATGTGAGGGTTACTAAACCACATCTGAAGCGTTTTCACTATTCGTCTGCGATATCCCCACCCATCTTGCAAGTTCTCTCGTGAGCCTACATGACATCTGCATGCACCCAGACGCCCAATCAATAAGGCAACCTTTGGATGTGCTTACTAGTTCAGAATAAAGGAAGGAGATGACACCGAGAACATCCTTGTTGCTACCCAAAGATTGAAATCAGACTGCCACTTGTCTAGTGCAAAGACCAAGTGGAGCTTTGTGAGTCAGAGCAAGACCTCTGACCTCAGTTATTGTATCATATTACATCACAATGGTTTAGTCAATCAATAATGTCAGCCCAGCAGCTACACGTGAAGAAGAGTGCCCCAGGGATGCCGGGAGCTCAACCGGTTTGACGTCAGCCCACCTCATTCGTATCTTCCCAGATCAGCTCAGAATTCCTCTCAGCCAAACTGACAGTTCTTTTTCTGATGATGTCAAACATTCCAAAGTCCCTCTTCCAGTTCCCTCCTTGGCCTTTGAGTTGATGGTGTTCCTGTCTAGCTGCAATGACAGCAGTTGCTTTTGGATTCTTTGTTACGTGGGAAAACTCAAAAGTGAAACCAAGTCTGAAATCCCGTTCCAAAGAGAAACACCACTGCAAAGTTAAATCTCCCACCCCATGGCTATGCCATCTGCTACTTTTCCCAATAAAGTAGTTTGGCAGACTTTCTAACCAAATACTCACACGCCCCACCTAATTGACATAAATGAACTTGGTTCCCATGGGATAGTGAATTGTTTGAACTGGCAAAAATCCTTGGAACCCCCTCCCATTTTTGTGGCAAACTAGAATGAACAAGATGGCTGCCACCAGGTTTGTTGTAGAGTTGACACCAGCAGCAGGTAGAAGCGGTTCTATGAATTTCTCTAGAGGTGTCACGAAGGACAGCGATGGGGGAAGACTATAATGTAAGAACCAGCCCTAGGGAACCATGAATGAATTTTTCTTGAAGGATGAGCTTCTGAGAGTTGCCCACATGTTGACTTTGACCACACCAGTCTACCATTGCTTGGTTGTACCAGCAGTAGTATTGTCTGCATCTACGTCTGTTTTTCTTCTAGACAGTTTACCAAGAGTTCTGAATTGAACTCTAACAAAAGCAAATTTTGCTGTTTGAAGTAGTTAATGGTTTTGATCATCATGGAATTCTTCATCAAAATCTGTATTATTTTTTTTAAAAAAGATATACTGTATATATGAACCTGAAAGAGAAGCCTGATCTGCTGAGGTAAGACTTCATAGCATGTCAATTGCTTAATTTGCCAGGGGTGGAGTTGTGCAATTGGATGTCATCCTTCACACCACAGGAACGGATTGTCATGGTTCCGATAAATAAGACAGTTCAAACAAAATTCAGGCATTGTTTATCTAAAAAGTCTTGATAATGAAACGAAACATCGGCACTCATGGAGGGATGCCAGCATCTGAAATCTCCTCCCCCCAAACCCATCGTAACACACACATAATCCCCGCCCTTGTTTACGCGTCATTAATCACATTATCCAATTAGTTTTACATATGAAGTTTCACTTCCCTTCCTGTGCACGGGCTTTTTCTTATCTTCTCAAAACATCTGGTATATTGTCAGTGCAAAAACATGTCAACGTTTGCAGCATTGACACGGATGATCTCACCCAACAGCCTCATGTAGATGATGAATAGGAGCGAAGGGAGGACCAAATTCTGTGGTATCCCACATAGCAGTTGCTGGGGTGGGCTCTCTCCTCTCCAAGCGCCACTGACTGTTATCAGGACTAGAACAGGCTACCTGATGAGGTGACAATTTTATCCATGCAATCCTTTCCGACTCTTGGCGTTTCTCTGGACCAGGCCTCTCCACGTCTTCCTTTTTTTTTATTGAAAAGTTTTTCAGTACATTTTATCTTTAACAAAACAAAACCCCTCCCAACCCCCTCCCCTCTTCCCAACCCACCCCAACACCTCCCTCCCTCCCCTTCCCCCCTCCCCGACTTCCCAGAGCTAAATACAAGGTATAAAAGTAACAACAATCATAATCTACCATATGCAAACAACCATAAGCTATTAAGTCTATCGCACTTTAACTCTTATAAAATGACTACAAGCAATATAAATATCACATCAATACTTATTCAAATGCTAAATGAAACTTTTTAGTCCCATATTTATTCTGGATGTAATCAATCCATTTTTTCCACTCCACAATATATCTCTGTTGCGAATGGTCTTTCAAATACGCTGAAATCTTTGCCATCTCCGCCAAGTTAGAAACTTTTAAAGTCCATTCTTCTATAGTCGGCAGTTCTTCCTTCTTCCAATATTGCGCTACTAAATTCAACATCAGCTTAGTGTCCACAACGGTAGTATCAGTAATAATGCCCAGTAAAAACAATTGCGGACAAAACTTTATCCTTTTCTTAAATATCTTCTGCATATTCCACCAAATTTTAATCCAAAATGCTTTAACCTTTTTACAGGTCCACCATATATGAAAGTACGTTGCATCTTCACCACCACACCTCCAACATTTAGGCTGGTAGTTCGGATACATACTTGCTAATTTTTTAGGATCTAAATGCCATCTATAAAACATTTTGTAAAAATTCTCTCTTAAATTTTGAGGTTGCGTAAATTTTACATTTCTCACCCAAATCTTTTCCCAAGTATCCATTGTAATAACTTCTTGAAAATTCTGAGCCCACTGTATCATACAATCTTTAACAAGTTCCGTTTCTGAGTCAATTTCTATCAATACGTTATATATCCTTCTTATATGTGCTTGACCCTGATTTCTAATTTGCTTTACCAAATTTTCATCAGTCATTGAAAAACCAATTTTCTGATCTTCTTTCCACCTGGCCTGTAGTTGCCCATACTGAAACCAGGTTTGAACAATCTTTTCTCCTCGTAAGAGATTATACGGCTTCAAATGCCATACATTCCTTTCCAAACTTAAAATTTCCTTATATGTAGTCACATCATGTTTAAACCCAACATTTATATTTTCTATTGCGTGTTTCGGTATTGCCCATAGAGGTATCTTATAATTTTGGCGTTTCTCTGGACCAGGCCTCTCCATGTCTTCCTATCTTGCACTACTTCTTTGAGCTGTTCTGTGCTGGCTGGTGTCAGCTTTCAGGGTGCCCACCACCGTGTTCTTGGGCGGCCTGGTTTCCTTTTACTGCTAACTGTCCCAAAGATAATTACTTTCTCCAGTGAATTCCCCATTCATAGCACAGCCAGCGTAGGTGAGATGCCGTTCTGTGACTTTGGGGCTACCTGACACTACAGGATATGGCCGGCTGCAAGCAAGAGTTTGGGTATATTGCAAAGTGCATCAGAACGAAGACCCATGTCTTGTCTTCTTAGTTGCCCATAGCTGCTCCGAACTTCAAGAGGTTCAGCTAAGTCGCCTAAATTATGCTGCAGCTCCAGAACACCACCAAGGAAGAGAGCAGAAGAGAAAAGAAGGGTGACAACAAAACCTGAAGAGCTTCCAAGAGCAATTTTAACAGACTTTGAGGCAGTGGGCCAGATAGCAGTTTGATTTTGGTGTTTAGGCTCCTGCAAGTTTGGAACGTGTTTTGTTTTTACTGTATTCTTATTCTTTCTTTACTTTGTCTTCCAGAAAAGCACTGGCTCTGAAAAAAATGGTGTTTATGCTGGACAAATGTGGTCTGTTTGCCATTGCCCAGGTGCAGGATGCCTATCAACAGCTCTTATATAGAGTAGAGTAGAGTAGAGTAGAGTAGAGTAGAGTAGAGTAGAGTCTGGAAGGGACCTTGGAGTTCTTCTAGTTCAGCTCCCTACTCAGGCAGGAGAACCTATACCATGTCAGACAAGTGATTGTCGAGCTCAGACATGTCTAATGCCAACGTATCGGGACAGTTTTGCCATTACCGGCAATGGGATGGGCGTAGCTTCAAGATGATGCATCCAGCTCGTGGGCTGGCAGTTTGAAACCCCTGGTGTAGCCTCTTTTTAAAAATCTCCAGTGATGGCCCACCCATGATTTCTGGGGGCAAGCTATTCCGCTGGTTAATCATCTTCACTGTTAGGAAGTTTCTCCTTAATTCCAGGTTGCTTCTCTCTTTGTTCAGTTTCCAACCATTGTTTCTCGTCCTGCCCTCTGGTGCTTTGGCGAATAACATGACCCCCTTTTCTTCTTTGTGGCAGCCCCTCAAATACAGGAATAACTGCTATCGTGTCTCCCCTGTTTCTTCTTTTCTTTAGATTAGCCAAACCCAACTACCACAGCCAATCTTCCCATAATTCCACCTGAGCAACCTTTATTCTTGATGGGTGCCAAGGGAATAAATTAGGATTCTGTGTTCAAAACATGCTTTGTAGGGGTGGCTGGCCAACTTCTGGAGGTACCAGACTATTTAACAGCTGCCCCCAGCGCATTAATTTTCTATGTTGAGTCTACTCCCTACAAACACCAGAGGACCAACCAAGCATTTTACAGGCCGGAAACCAAGGGCAATCTTTCTTTTGCATATCCCGTGTTCTTTTTCTCATCATTCTCTTGGCCTGTAGCTCTACATCCACCTTTCTTGGCACAGTGGATAAGTAAATAGTTGTTAAATTAGTAACACGGCTGTTAAATGAATCCATTGCTACATCTGCACCACAAACGCCTGCGGTGTTTGTCAGTGATGGAATTTTGAGTTCTGATTTTTCCATAAATCTTCCAGTCATCCACATAAAGCAAATGTGAGGGGTGTATGTGTGTCTGTGTTGCTGCTTAATAGCCAAGATTTGTTTTTTCTTCAGCATCACATAGTTGCTGGCCCATTCTGTTGTGAGGAACGACAATTCTTAGATGAATAGGAGTGTGTCAGCAGAGTAGAAAGACAGAAAGAATGTGTCTGAGTCAAAAAGACACATAGAGAAAGGGTGGCCTTGATGTGTTTAGCTCAGAGTAAGCCTGGTCAAAGGTTTCTATGGCAACCTACTGACGTGGCTCTTTTTCTAAGACAATGATTAAGACACAGAGGGAGGAGCCACCACAGGGAAGGCCCTTCTTCTTGGTCCCACCAGATGGACCTCCTTGAGAGGACCCTCCCTGCTCTGGTGGGTCGGGTGGACGTCACTGGGAAAAGACAGTCCTTCAAATAACCTGGTCCCAGGCCATGCAGGGTTTTAAAGACAACAACCAGCATCCTGAATTGGACACAGAAGCAAATCGGCAACCAATACAGTCTCTGCAAGAGGAGTGACACATGTGCAAATCTAGACTAGCTAAAAACCACATGGTCCAGCGTATTTTGGACCAACTGAAGCTTCTGGATGCCTTTCAAGGGCAGCCTCATGTAGAGGGCCCTGCAGCAGTCAGGACGGAGGGTGTCTGTGCTGTGGGTGACTGTGAGCAGGACTTGTTGGTCCAGGAATGGGTGTGACTGATGCACAACCTGTAGTTTTTTAAAGGGTTATGCTTTCTATATGCTTCAGAGGGAGTCTTTCCAGTGAGCCCTGAATAAAAAAAACCTGCAATGAGCCTTGATTATTTGTTCTGGGTTTTCATTCTGGACCTGTGCTGGACCAGTTTAGAGTATTTAGCATTTACAGGGTTAATGTTGTAGCCTTAGCAGAATTGTATGTAAGAACATGCATTTACAGGGTTAAATGCTATTTCCTTAAGAGATGGCTTCTGGGATGTGTAGTCTAGTTCTTAGTAATTCCTATAGCTTATCTAGAACAGTGGGAGGAGTTTCTAGTTTATTGCAGGACATCCTGTTACGTGCCAGGTTGTAAAAGCTTTTGTCTAATGAACCATGCTGTAACCACGCGAATAGCTGAGATGAAGAATTACTCCTTTTTACCTATAAAAATGAACAGATGTCAACATTCATATGTTGTGGTGACCAGATGTCTTTCCTGCAAAATGTGAGTCTTTGCTTAAAGCTTCTGGACAATAAAAATGTCTGTTATACAATTATTTTCATTCGAGTTGAACTGTGTGAATTCTGAAATTATGAAGCATTTTAATTCTGGGAACCATAACAGGACCACTACTTCAACAAACCTCCACTTATCACATCTCAATAAACCTTTTCAGACAGTGTAAGATAAGTTTTGTCAAGATGATAAGGACGAGCAGGAAGCCGGCAGAGAAAAGGAAGTTGGCAAAATTTGGTTCCCATCATGCATTTATTAACGCCAACGCAGCTGGGTTTGGAGATCTTATGCTCAGATGCCACCGTCTTGAATTAGCTAGTAAAACCACACCTTCTTTGGCTTCAACTTACAACTATAGTATCTTGCCTGACCACAAGGAGCATCAAACCAACATTTCTTAACTGAGCAGCGAGGTATCACAGCAATACATTCTTCTTTATATCCACCATCGGGTTGCCAACTAGCCCAGAAGCTGAAAAAAACCCCAATATTCATCAGTCTCTATCTAAATCTAGATATGTAGCTCTAGAGATATAAATGTATTGTTAGATGATTAGTGCCAGCCATGGCAGTTCCCCAAAAAGGTCATCAGATGGGAGCAAAGAGGCTTCTTTGCTTCCACTGATGAGCCAAGGGTCTCAGACCCGACAGCCCCATTTGCGAGAGTTTTATGGTCAGGGAGGGACCAAGACCCCCCATAAATACCTCTGCACGAGGGGCTGCTCTTTGTTCTTGTTCTACTTCTAGTTCTAGCCTCTTAAGATTCTACTCCTAGCTTCTAGTTCTTCTTCTGTTTTAGTTATGTAATGCTAGCTTGCTTTTATTTTATTTCTCTCTCACATGCAGGCATGAATGCTTTCATGCCAAGTATTTCTTTCTCTTTGATCTATCATTGAATAAAGCTAATATGATTGCATCTCTGCGTGATGCTTTTACTTGGAAGCACCTTTAACGATCCATCGTCCTCGTGAGATCACCTCACAAGTTGTTAGCAAAGAGCATGGTTTAAAGGAACGCTTCCAAGCCAGCCAGGAACTATACTACAATATGTCTGGAAGGTCCAGCTCAAATCCATTTATAACAGATGGCAGGACCTCTCCCATCGTGACCAGAAGTCATCAATCAAAGACGGCGTCCCTGCCTACATCCAAGCCTTCAGCACCTGAAGCAATCTCCGCTGCAGAGGAAAACTTAGAAGGCTTGCAGACTGCCCAAGACTGCTCAGATGCTGCAGAGACGGACCTGGCTGAAGCCAAACATCATGTGAGTAAGATGACACAACAAGAACGTGAAGAGCTGCTTGTAAAGCTACTTGCAACGAAAAAGAGGAGGACACCAGCGCAGAGAGCCTCAGAACCCCTGGTGAGTCTTTCCCTAGCGACCACGAGGCCTCCAAATATGGCGCCCGCCACCCTTAGTGACCCCGGGACCCCAGGGCTTTTGGCGCGAACCCCCCCGCCCAGCTGTGAGCTACAGCTTCCTGGGGCAAGCGGAAACAAGATGGCTCCGCCCACAGCGCCCACATGGTCTGGCACAGGAAACAAGATGGTGGCCCCCAGTAACCCCACACGGTCTAACAAAGACAAGCCTCAATTAAGCCTGGAAAGCCAGCAATCCCTGGCATCCAGCCGAAATAGCATGCAATCCCTGGCATCCAGCCGAAATAGCATGCAATCCCTGGCATCCGGCCAAAGTAGCATGCAAATTCCTGGGTTCTCCCCATCACAAAGCCTAAAGTCCAATGATAACAATGAGATCTGCCCAGCCGATACTAATACAAATACAGAAGCAATTAAAACAGCCATCCAAGTCCTAACTACAGCCCTGGGGGCCAAACAGACATCGGGGGTGCCCACACCCCCTCCAAGGCCTCCTACCCTCTCCCCAGGGCCCAACTGCCGAGGGGGATCCAGCCTGGAGCCTCCCAACGATCAACCCCGTGGCCTCCCACCTTCTCTTCAGGTCTTCAGGACCAGCGATGGGCTTCTCAAGGCAAACCAGGCAATGCTGAAAATCCATGTGCTTGCAATTCTCAGGAGGAATCATTGCAGCAAATGCAAACCGGCAAATCTGGGCTCCACCCCCCCATGCCTCATGGGAAGAAGGGAAAAATCCTGAACAACGCCCTCCCCCGGATCACATGGTTTCCAGGCACGCCCATTTGGAGTTACTAAATAATCAAGAAAAAATTCCCTCCTCGACCACTAGAGGGACCCCTTTCCCTTTCCCTTTTATGTCGATGGACACTTCTCAGATGTATGCTAATGGAACTGAGAGGGATTTCTTTCCAACGACAAATCTTCCGAGCGACTTTAAAAAACTGCAACTTGGGGGGGAGAATTACAACAGTTGGAGTAGAGATATACAGGTATATCTCTTAAAGAATGGGACTCTAGAAATGGTTCAGAAACCACCCCCTCCCCCATGGGGACCTCGAGAAGAGTGGCGACATCTGCAGGCTTACTCGACTCTGCTCAGTTCTCTGGATAATAACCTGTTCTCCAGCATTCCAGCAGGACTCAAAGCTGATGAAGTTTGGCAGTTATTATACAATTTATTCAACAGCGATACCATTGGTTCCATCACCAGACATACAACTGAGCTTTATACAACCAGACTGAGGTTTGGTGCCAGCATGCCTGAACATCTTGCAAAATTAAAGGCACTCAGGGCAGAATTGATGTCCAGAAATTTCCCAGTAACTGATGCGAACATGGTCGCGGTCATTTTTGCTTCCCTGGACAGGAGTTGGAGCAATTTCATTGTTTCACTCGAAGCGGTCAGGAGGGAAGACATAAATCTGTCCTACCTCACAGGGAGACTCATCGAGGAGGATAGAAGGAGACGAGATGCCGGAGAATACGCCAGAGTCACCACTCAGCAAGCCAGAAGGGGGCGCCACAACTCAGAGCAAATTAATGCTCTACTTAAGTGTTTCATCTGTGGCTCTGAGGAGCACCTCAAGAAAGACTGCCCCCATCAACATCAAGCCCCTAAACGTGGTCCCAATCAAGTAAGGGGCAAGGAAGGGGGCGTGGCAGGGGCAAAGGAAATTTTCTGCATACTTGTTCCCTCACCCCTACAACAAAGGCTGATAGCTCCACTGACTTATGGTTACTGGACTCTGGAGCTTCTTCTCACATTACTAATATGAGTCAAGGTTTTAAAAGGTTAAAGAAAATTAACTCATCTGTCAAAGTGGCAAATGGTGATAAGGCTTTAGTTGTTGGGGAGGGGTTTGTTTCTGTACCTGGACTTGGAAAAGTTGAAGGTGTTTTGCATGCTCCCTCCATTGCCAACAACCTATTAAGCATTATCAAATTATGTGACGATGACAAAGTGGAAGTTTTATTTCGCAAGGGGGGAGGTCATGTCACCCGGAACCAGAGGGTCATTGGAAATATTGCCATCATAAATGGCTTACCATATTTTTCTCCCAAGCCACCACAGCCTGCCCCAAGGCTTTCCAAGGGCAGTGTGGGCAAGGAACCTGAATCTCAGCAGGCACCTACAGCACCACTCAAAGCAACTAGAGCCAAGAGGGTGTCAGTGGGGAAGCCGCTTCACGATAAGTGTGCACATCTCTTACACAGAAGATTAGGTCATGCGAGCTTCCCTGTAGTTAAAAAGATGGAAGAATTTGCTGAGGGAGTCCAGCTCAAGGATTGTGATGTGTTTCTGGACTGTGCCATTTGCAAGAAGACAAAGAGGAAGGCTGCCCCTACCCCAAAGGTGTCATTGCGTAAGGCTCAGTACCCGTACCAACTAGTACATGTTGACCTAGTTGGGCCTTTTACACCATCCCTAGGAAAGAAAAAGTATTTTCTCACTGCCGTTGATGATTTTTCACGATACGGCCACGTGTATACCCTCACAGAAAAATCCGAAGCCTTTGTCGCCATAAAGTCACTGTACAACTTCATAGAGACCCAGTACAAGACCACGATCGCACAATTGCAGAGTGATCGCGGGGCTGAGTTCATGTCCCAAAAGTTCCAGGACTGGGTAAGGCATAAGGGCATCCGCCATTTTCTTACTGCACCATTCACCCCCTCGCAAAATGGTGTAGCTGAGAAAAGAAATGGAATCCTGCAAACCATGATGCGTAGTCTGATTGCAGACGCTGCAGTCGCAGAATCATACTGGGGGGAAGCAATCCACTACGCCAATTACACCTTAAACCGCACCTGGAGCAGTGTTGTGAACCAGACCCCATATTTCCTGGTTCACGGTAGGAAACCAAATCTGGGACATTTGCGTGTGTTTGGTTCCTACGCATGGGTGCACATCCCCAAGCAGCTGCAGAAGAAGGGGAGATCTGTTTCCCAGAGACTAAGGTTCTTGGGCTATGCTCCTGGCTCCAAGGCCTATCGTTTCCTGGGAGAAGTGGGCAGGCCTGTGACTTCCCAATCTGCCTCTTTCGAAGAGGACTCCAATTGGACTCAGATCCACTCAAATGATCTGAGCCCATATGCCAACCGACCCAGCAAGGACACACCGACCATGACATCACCTGAGACGACCACATACCCTGCCACCGACGAAAGTGAGGAACAAGACGAAGATGCGTCCAGTCCCACGGAGGAAGACAAGCCGTCTTCACCCCCAGCGACGCCTCAGAGACCCACGGAAGAAAAGGGCGGTGAGTGGGAGAAGGTAAGGAGGTCAAAGCGGTCCAACAAGGGGGTCCCGCCAAAGAGAATTGACATTGGCCACATCGCGTCTGTCAACAGCATTGTAGTCACCCCAAAATCCTTCTCTGACATCCAGGAGCTGCCCATTGAAGAGCAGGAGAAATGGCAGCTCGCGATGGAGAAGGAGATGCAGAGCTTAAAGAAACTCAAAGTCTTCACCCCCCAGCAACCACCAAAGGAGAGGAAAGTTATTGGCACAAGGTGGGTTTACAAAGCCAAACCACTTGCCAATGGCCTCTACCTATATAAGGCCCGTTTGGTAGCCCAGGGCTTCGCTCAGCGCTATATGGAAGACTACGCCGAGACGTACTCTCCAACCGTCCGCGCAGAGAGCGTCAAGGCCGCCCTCGTGACTGCAGCCGCTCTGGGAGAAGAAGTCTTCCAATTCAACATCCAGACGGCTTACCTCCACGCCAACTTGGACCGGCAGATCTACGTGAGGGCTCCTCCTGGCTACCAGCAACAAGGGGGAAATACATGGTTGCTCCACAAAGGGTTATATGGTCTCAAGCAGTCAGGGAAATTATGGTATGACTGTCTTAGAAAGAGTTTAGAACGAGTTGGTTTCAATGCATCCCATGCAGATGAATGTGTCTTGACACGCAACTCCAAAGGTACCACAGAACAGGTTTTAGTTTATGTGGACGACCTATTATATGTAGGACCTGACAAGGAAGGGTGTGATGAATTTGCCAAAGCCCTGGAAGAAAGGTTTACTCTGAAGTCTTTGGGGCGGGTTGACAAGTACTTTGGTGTGCATATTTTGGCCACTAAGGGGGGGTTCGCTCTATCTCAAAAAGAAAAGATAGAGGAATTACTGGCCAAATGCAAAATGACAGAATCTAATCCTACGCATAGCCCAATGCAAAGCGACTTTTACAACCACACCCATAAGGACGGTCCTGAGTTCACAGATAACACGCTTTACAGATCTGTGATTGGCTCCTTGCTATACATCAGCAATTGGAGCAGACCTTACATAGCTTTAGCTGTGAATCTATTGTCCAGGCACGTGGAACACCCAAAGGAATTCCACTGGACTGCTGTTAAAAGGGAGCTTAGATACCTTAAGGGCACAGCTGATGCCCTCCTTATGCTAGAACCAGAGAAGGGGAAGACGGCCCAGCTCTCCACTTACTCAGATGCAGACTGGGCTGGCGACACCAAAAGTAGACGGAGCACCTCTGGTTTCCTCATATTGCTAAATGGCTGTCCAATACATTGGCATGTTAGGCAGCAAAAATTTATTTCTTGCTCCACAGCCGAGGCTGAATATGCCAGCCTGTCAGACACGGCCAATGATTTGACTTGGTTCAATGAGCTGATAACAAGCATCTGGGCATCTCCTCCTCTGCCCATCCAAATTTTAGAGGACAACACGGCCGCAATTGCAATCTCGGGCGCTTATGCAGTAGGATCTAGGTCTCGGCACATAGACATACGCTATAAAAATGTCAGGCAGCTTACCAAAAAGGGTTTCATTCATGTTGAGCACTGTAACACAGCTGACCAGATAGCTGATCTGTTCACCAAACCTGTTCCCATTGACCAGCACAACCTTCTGTGTAAGCGTTTGTGTTTGGCCTTCTGAATGTTTTTATGCATGTCCATGACACCTGCTCGCCCCTCACATACATTCACTGGTCCCTGTCATTGGCTGGCAAGAAGGGGAATTGTTAGATGATTAGTGCCAGCCATGGCAGTTCCCCAAAAAGGTCATCAGATGGGAGCAAAGAGGCTTCTTTGCTTCCACTGATGAGCCAAGGGTCTCAGACCCGACAGCCCCATTTGCGAGAGTTTTATGGTCAGGGAGGGACCAAGACCCCCCATAAATACCTCTGCACGAGGGGCTGCTCTTTGTTCTTGTTCTACTTCTAGTTCTAGCCTCTTAAGATTCTACTCCTAGCTTCTAGTTCTTCTTCTGTTTTAGTTATGTAATGCTAGCTTGCTTTTATTTTATTTCTCTCTCACATGCAGGCATGAATGCTTTCATGCCAAGTATTTCTTTCTCTTTGATCTATCATTGAATAAAGCTAATATGATTGCATCTCTGCGTGATGCTTTTACTTGGAAGCACCTTTAACGATCCATCGTCCTCGTGAGATCACCTCACATGTATGTAGAGATCTAGGTCTACATCTAGATTTAGTCTGGATCTAGATCTTTTTCCTGCTGCCAAATCACAATTACAATGGGTTATTTTTAGATTAGGGTATTCTGTAAATATGAAATACAAAACTTTACTGATAAATTTAGAGCAGGGCATTGGGATGGGGGAATGGATGTTGGAAACTCAGCATGAGGTCCACAGGGACCTCTGGTGGTCAAGGGTCAGGGGAGATGTTAGGGGTTATATTTCATCTTGACACGTCTGTGCCAGAAGAAGTTCTAACAAAGGAGAATCTTTGTAGCTCAGGGTTGAAATGAGGGGTCCTCGGTGCTCTCTGATCTGGGTGGTTTTCTTGCAGGTGTTTCATTGCCCAACTAGCTAACATCATCAGGGCTAGTGCCAGCACTGATGATGTTACCTCATTTGGGTAACAAAACATCTGCAAGAAAACCACCAAGATCAGAGAGCACCAAGGACCCCTCAGAAGAAGATCTGTTCTCAGGAAGCAAGTGGTCTCCTGCAGCCTCTGGAAACATTTTTAGGACGAGGGCCACTGTATCCCTGGATTTTATTGCCAATCTTCCCCCAGGGCAGGGGTCTATCAGCATTGGGTTACTGGTGGATTCATTTACCAAATCAGCCTTGCAAAGGCTTCCCAACAACTCGGGAAACTGCCCAGTTCTTTTGGGACAATGCTTGTAGATGCAAAGGGTTAGCCAATGCATGTCCTTTTGGACCAAGGCCAGACTTTTTGGGATGACTGATTTGTGCTTCTGTCAGTAGACTCCAGGAATTTCTAGGGAATCTTGACTCCTTTCCTTTCGGCCCCGTAATTATTTCCTTAGGTTGCTGGCCTAGAAACTGGGAGATGGTGAGTTGTACTCCCATCGTACACACGAAACCCGATTGGGTGACTTTGGGCCAGTCACTCTTTTCCAGTGCAGCCCACCTCACAGGGCCATTGTGGGGAAAATAGGAGGAGGAAGCAGTATTAAGTATGTCTGCCGTCTTGAGTTATTTATAAAAGTAAAAAAAGGAAGGATAAAAATCAAATAAATAAACTTGGATTCTATTCCTCAACCACCATGATTCTGAAATGGCCCTTGGGTGCTTCTGCCACTGTTGATTGATGTGGCTTGTCAGACTTCCTGCCTTTGTGTGACCATCTGTGACCGAACACTTGAGACTGCATTTTGCCCTTGTTGAAGGCCCTGAAAATCGTGTTTGGCGGCTCTACTGGTCTGTAAATTCTTACTGCTTGGTTTAGGGTAAATAAATTCCTGTTGCTTGGTTTGGGGTGCCCCTCAATCTGAGCTCCACTTTACTACTCACTTATCACTATGTGTAAATCCAACAACCGGTCTGCCAGGACTGAGCCAGGCTTTGTGGGGAGGGTGGTAGGCCTAAAGTCCTTATGCACAACTTGTCCCATAATTGGAATCTGTTTGAAAACTTACTGTTGCTCTGCAACGTATCCATCTACCCACTGCAGCCCTCTAGAACCCGTCTTGTTCTTCTGGAGTCCAATCCAATAGTCGCGCTTGTTTCTATTTGCCACCATATCTAGAAACATCTTCACAAAGGAAAAGTAGAATAGATAGATAGATAGATAGATAGATAGATAGATAGATAGATAGATAGATAGATAGAGGAAGGGGAGGGGAGGGAGGGAGGAAGGAAGGAAGGAAGGAAGGAAGGAAGGAAGGAAGGGGGAGAGAGAGAGGGAGAGAGAGATTATATAAAGCAGTGGCCTTTTAGGCATCAGGGACCAGTTCAATGGAGAAAGATTTTTCCCTAGACCAGAGGAGTCATGGCTGCCTGCATCCTGTGCATGGGGCTTTGCTTGTTTGCTCAGGCCAGTTGCTAGCATGCCACAGACCGTTGCCAGTCCATGGACGGAGAGTTGGGGACCCCTGGTATAAAGTCTACAGGGATTGAAAGTTTAAGGGAGGAAGGGATGTGGCCCACCAAAGGCTGACTGAACCCCTCCCCTTCCCAACCACCAGCCTTTGTGAACCTTCGGGGGCTTTGAGCATCTATGGGTAGAAAGCAACGGTACACAGGGGGTCTACCACAACTCGCCATAATTAAAAATTAAAAAAAAATATTTTAAATAATTAAATGGAATTGTTGCATTTTCCCACAGCAACTTTTCCCATGGCAATTTGGCCGTGGTGTGTTGTAAAATGTGGCCAATTGGCCGTGACGAGTTGGTTATGGCCAATTAGCTGTGGCGAGTTGTCCATTTCCAGTACAGGGGACGGTTCTCCTTCTCTCCCATTCCCTTTCTCAACATTTCACTCTTTCTCCTTGCTCTCCCTCCCTTCCTCCCCTTCTTCCTTTCTCTCCCTTTTCCCCCTTTCTCTTTTTTCTCCTCCCTCCCTTCCTCTCCCTTTTTATCCATTTATCTTCCTTTCTCCTCCCTCCCTCCCTTCCTTCCTCTTCCTTCCTCCCCTTTCCCCTTTCCCCTTTCTCCCTTTCCCCCTTCCTTCCTTCCTTCCTTCCTTCCTCCCTTCCTCCCTCCCTCCCTCCCCCCTCCCCATATTTTCTTTTGTTCTGCACAATAGGCAGCGCAGCTCCCCTTTTCCTGTGCACCCCAGGAGGAAGGTGTGGGCTCTTCTCATCAATCTTTCCAAAAGAAAATTCCCTCTAAGCCAAGCAGTTTGGCTCTCTTTTCAGCTTCCCAGCAAATTCCCTGCATTCTTCCCTCTTGGGTCCTGACCAGGCCTCAGCAAGGATGCCCCCCCCCGCACCCACTTTCTCTCTTGCCCTTATCACTCGGCCTGCCAGCACAGAGACGCGGTCCCAGAAACATTCAGCATCTATTCCTCCCTTCTGCGTCTCTTCCTCTCACTTGCTCTCCTTCTGCACCCATTTTCAGCTACCAGCAACTGATTTTCATTTTGGAAAAATAATTGAGGCTTTTTCACGAAACACCCATTTTAGAAAAATGGTGACATATATGATTGTACTCACTTGTTCTTCACCAAATCTACACGTAGCCAAATCTGAATCATGCTTTTTTTTACACTCTTTACGAGCATCACTCCAACTTTTCTTTTCATTAGAAAAGTAATAGAGATTTCTATCGAAAGACTGCCACTCTGGAAGCATTTTAATAAGAATTTCTTTGAATCCATAGAGAAAACAAAAATATTACATTGGTTAGTGCAAAAATTTTAGGAGCATATTCTAATCTTTAAAATTGATTCACCATTCAAAGTTAATTGTATACTTAGGTTGAAGTACAGTGTTCTTCCTAAAATTTCAGGAAGAAAAACAGTTCTCTGTATTTTTTTAATTTATTAAATTTATTTACTGTCCATCTTGTGGCTCCAAGTGACTCTGAGTCCTTATATGTTTCATTGTCCTTCCATGAGGCACTGTTCAGTTATTTTTTTAAAATATTTTAAATAATAACAAATTATTGTTATTCTTCAAAACCATCAGCATTGAGAAAATGCCCATCAGTCAATTGCAAAAGGCAGCTTGACTCTGAACAGCTTACATCCTGTGTCAAAGCATTTCATTAGTCGGAACCATGATATCCTGCACCAATCCCTTTCACACAATCAAACAACCAAATCTGCCTATCGCAAGTCCTTGGGAAGGACTCAATAGGAGGATAAAAATGCCAAATCTAGTGTGAACATCTGGCCGACTGTGCAATAAACCAATACTAATAATACATTCTTCTCCTCCTGAACAATCCTTCAGGATTATTAAATATTTGCAAATGCTGCCTCTGTTCATTCCATTTTTCAACAAAATGTTTAAATTTAGGGGTTACTTTTATGGAAAAGTCAGATACTTAGGACTCTCTCATAAAGTTTTGACTGTCACATGATAATGGGTTCTTTATCAACTTCACTAATGTCTCAGAATAAAAATTAAGCCAAGTATAGATAGTCCTGGACTTACAACAGTTTTCTGAGTGACCATTTGAAGTTGCTGTCATGGTTCCAATGAATTAGACAATTCAAACAAGTTGTAGGCATATTATTTATCTTGAAGTCTTTGTAATGAAACGAAACATCGGCACTCATGGAGGGATGCCAGAATCTGAAATCTTCCCCCCCCAAACCCATCATACACACACACACACAAACCTTGCCCTTATCTACATGTCATAAATCACATTATCCAATTAGTTTCACATATGAGGTGTCTCCTTCCATTCTGTACGCTGTTTCTTATCCATTTCCCATTTCCCAAGAGCATGCTTTCCTTCTTAGCCCTTGTTCCCCAGTTAACCTCTTTAGGGCCTGATCTCCTTTGTAAGACGAGATGATTCATCTATTCTCAGTGTGACCGTTTTTATTTGGATGTGCTGCCTTCTGTTGAGCATTCTGTTCTACTGTAGCTTGTCTTCATTCTTCCTCTGACTCTGTTTCCCTACATCCTGTTGCTTCTTGTTCTGACTCTTCTCTTGCTGCTTTACAACAAGACCTCATGGCTAAAAGTACCTGATGTTCTAGAATTTAATATGTGGCTAAAGGAGTGGTGTAAAGGAGAAGGCTTTGGTTATATTAGTCACGATGTCTGTAGCTGGTCCAATGAAAAAATGTACAAAAGAGATGGTCTGCATCCATCCAAGAAAGGGACTGAGTTACTTAGAAATAAATTCACAGCTTTTCTGAAGGAATATTTAAACTTAACAACGGGGACAGTGAGTTAATTGATACAGAACATCACTGTCCCCGGCAATCTAAGAAGATAGGGGAACTTAGGCACCACAAACGTTATGTAGCAAGTAAACACAGGGTCAGTCATAAAGGACTCAAATGTCTGTACACCAATGCGCAGAGTATGAACAGTAAGCAGGGTGAACTAGAAATTCAGGTAAATGAGGGCGGATATGATATTGTTGCCATTACAGAAACATGGTGGGATGAAACCCACAAATGGAACACACAGCTAGAGGGATTTAGATTATTTAAAAGAAATAGACTAAACAAAAGATGAGGTGGAGTTGCTCTATTTATAAGAAATAACCTTATCTCTACAGAAATA
The DNA here is from genome assembly GCF_947247035.1 of Vipera ursinii. NCBI lineage: Eukaryota > Metazoa > Chordata > Lepidosauria > Squamata > Viperidae > Vipera > Vipera ursinii. The sequence continues at coordinate 76,123,993 of NC_139521.1, forward strand.
GAGCACAACAATGATGAAAACTGTAAACTTGAATGTATTTGGGTCAATATAAAAGGGGAAAAAATGACATTGCCATAGGCCGCCCAACCAAACAGAGGAAGTAGATGAACTTTTTGCTAGTCAGTTAACTAAGGTATGTAGGAAATGCATCACAATAGTAATGGGGGACTTTAATTACCCTGATATCAACTGGGAGAAAATTCTGCACCAAGTCGAAGATCTAACAGATTCCTGACAAACCTAGCAGACAACTTTCTCTCCCAGAAAGTAGAGAAGGGAACTAGGGGATTAGCCATATTGGATTTAATTCTCACTAATAGAGATGAAATGATAGAAAGTGTCAAAGCCACAGGAACCTTGGGGGGAAGTGATCATGCAATATTGGAATTCAACATTATGGAAGCACAAGCAATAGAATACAGCCAAACTAGAGTCTTGGACTTTAAAAGAGCTAATTTCAATAAACTTAGAGAGACCTTGGGAAGAATTCCATGGATGAGAATCCTAAAGGGGAAAACAACTCAAGAAGCTTGGGAAATTTTGAAAAATGAGATAATAAAGGCCCAGTCTAGCACAATACCAACAAAGAAGAAAAATAACAGCTTTCAAAAGAAACCAGCATGGCTGCATAAAGAACTCTCTGATAAACTGAAAGATAAAAAGGACAAGTATAAGAAGTGGAAAGAGGGGCACATAACTAAGGCAGAATATCAGCAAACAGCCCGTGCCTGCAAAGATGAAGTGAGGGAAGCTAAGGCTCAAAATGAACTAAGGCTTGCGACCAAAGTCAAAAATAACAAAAAAAGCTTCTTTCAACATATAAGAAACAAGAAAAAAGTTAAGGAAATGATTGGTCCATTAGTGGGGGAAAGTGGCAAGAAGGTGACAAGCAATAGGGAGAAAGCAGAACTATTTAACTCGTTTTTTGCATCTGTCTTTACACAAAGGGAAAAAACAGTCCAACCTACCAAAACCAGTGCCATAAAAAACAGAATAGAAATGCAAGTTAAGATAGGCAAGAAAATGGTAAGTGAGCACCTGTCCAGCCTAGACGAGTTCAAATTACCAGGACCTGATGGATTACACTCCAAAGTTCTCAAGGAACTGGCAGACGTGATCTCAGAACCACTGAACTATATTTTTCATAGATCCTGGAGCACTGGGGAACTACCAGAGGACTGGAAGAGAGCTGATGTAGTTCCCATCTTCAAAAAAGGGGAAAAAATAGATCCAGGAAACTACAGACCTATCAGCCTGACCTCAATACCTGGGAAGATTCTGGAAAAGATAATCAAACAACAAATCAGCAAACACCTTGATGCAAACAAAGTCATCACTAAAAGTCAACATGGGTTTGTCAAAAACAGATCATGCCAGACAAATCTTATTACATTCTTTGACCAAGTGACAAAATTAGTGGACCAGAGGAATGCTGTAGATATAATTTACTTGAACTTCAGTAAGGCATTTGATAAAGTAGATCACAACGTACTACTTGATAAGATAGAAAAATGTGGGTTAGATAGCATCACCACCAGATGGATTCGTAGCTGGCTGACAGGCCGTACTCAGCGTGTGGTCCTCAATGGAACTGCATCTACATGGAAGGAAGTGTGTAGTGGGGTGCTCCAGGGCTCTGTTCTGGGCCCAGTGCTCCTCAATATCTTCATCAACGATTTGGATGAGGGGATAGATGGGGAACTCATCAAATTTGCAGATGACACCAACCTGGCAGAAATAGCCAATACTCCAGAAGATAGGCTTAAGATACAGGTGGATCTGGACAGACTCAAACACTGGGCACTATCTAACAAAATGAAATTCAATGGTGAAAAAAGTAAGGTTCTACATTTAGGCAGGAAAAATCAAATGCATAGGTATAGTATAGGTGGTACCTTGCTCAATAGTAGTAACTGTGAGAGGGATCTCGGAATCTTAGTAGACAATCACTTCAATATGAGCCAGCAGTGTGCTGCAGCTGCCAAAAAAGCCAACACAGTGCTAGGCTGCATTAACAGAGGGATAGAATCAAGATCAAGTGAAGTACTAATACCACTTTACAATGCTTTGGTAAGGCCACACCTGGAATACTGCATCCAGTTTTGGTCACCACGATGTAAAAAAGATGTTGAGACTCTAGAAAGGGTACAGAGAATGCAACAAAGATGATAGGGAACGGTTGCTGGAATTGCGTACGTGTAGTTTAATGAAGAGAAGGGTGAGGGGTGACATGATAGCAGTCTTCCAGTATCTCAGGGGCCACCACAAAGAAGAGGGAGCCAAGCTATTCTCCAAAGCCCGTGAAGGCAGGACAAGAAGCAACGGATGGAAACTAGTCAAGGAGAGAAGCAACCTAGAACTAAGGAGAAACTTCCTGACAGTTAGAACAACTAACCAGTGGAACAATCTGCCTCCAGAAGTTGTGGGTGCTCCATCACCGGAGGTTTTCAAGAAGAAACTGGACAGCCATTTGTCTGAAATGGTATAGGGTTTCCTACCTGAGCAGGGTGTTGGACTAGATGACCTCCAAGGTCCCTTCCAACATTATGATGATGATGATGATGATGATGATGATGATGATGATGATGAAATTCATTCAAGACCTTAGTCACGTTAACCCTATTGTTATCCCTTCTTATCCCACTGTTCCCAACCCTGCTACTATTTTGTCTTCTGTCCCCACTACCTACCGCTTGTTATTTTACTGTCACTGATCTCTCCTCTGCCTTCTTTTCTATTCCTATTCATCCTGATTTCCAGTTTTTGTTTGCTTTCCAATACGATGAAGTTGCTATGGGGAATTCTTTGGCAGCCCTTCTAGCAACACCTTCCCCTTCCTCTTTGCTTGCATATGTTTCTGCTGCCACCTCCAGTGCTTGCTGCTATTGCCCATGTTATTGAAATGTAACAGGCTGCCCCGGCATCTCAACGTCGGGTGTGAACCAAAAATTCCTGTTCACCTGATTCTGAAGGCGTGTGGCGCCATTCTGATGGCCGGCCTGGTTGCCCCCAGCCTTTGTTGTCCTACCTTGTCCACCTCCAACATGGGCCTGCCCATATTGGCCAGGAGGGAGTGGCATCTGCTATTATCAAATAATGGTATGTCCCAGGAGTACACGATGGTTAAAGGAGGTGACTGGATCCTGACAAAAGTGTGTCAGCGGAAGAATTGCCTGGTTCCTCGTTGGAAGGGACCATTCCAAATGGTTAGAAAATGTCTCATGCTCGCTGTATGGACTATGCTTGATGCTGCTGTTTATTGGAACTTGCCTCAATTTATATAACACCTTATACCCCCCCTGTTCTTAGGGATGCGGTGGCTCAGTGGGTTAGGACGCTGAGCTTGTCGATCAGAAGGTTGGCAGTTTGGCGGGTCGAATCCCGAGTGCCGTGTAACAGAGTGAGCACCTGTTACTCATCCCAGCTTCTGCCAAACTAGCAGTTCGAAAGCACGTGAAAATAGGGACCACTACGGTGGGAAGGTAACAATGTTCCGTGTGCCTTTGGCGTCCAGTCATGCCAGCCACATGACCACGGAGACATCCTCAGAAAAGCGCTGTCTCTTCGGCTTTGAAACGGAGATGAGCACCGGCTCCTAGAGTCAGAAACAACTAGCACGCATGTGCGGGGGAACCTTTATCTTTACACCCCTGTTCTTAGCCCTACCATCACCCAGGCTACACGCATGACTGATGAGGCCCAATGTGGATCTCAGGATGCCTTTCCCCCTAGAGCAGAACCAATATGCCATGCCTTTCCCCCTAGAGCAGAACCAATCTGCCATAGATGCATTCAATTGGTGAGCCCCCTACGAAGGGGCCCCACGACTAGTCTACTAATATGTATTTGAATATGGTTGAAGCTTACTGAGCCGCCCATAGTATGGCTGACCTGAGTGAATGCTGAATATGTAACTATGGTACCGGAGCAGGAGGGGGCATGGTTTCCTTGTATGCCAGAACCGTGCCATTCCAATGGCACCACCATAAGTGGGGTGACTTGACACTAGACACCACAGATAAGTACGCATAGTGAGACACAACCACTTTCATGACATCGGAGACTCATCATCATGTGATTTTCTATAATGTTTTCTTTGCTACTTCCCTTTCCTCGGAACCATCCTTCGGGTCACCTCCCCATTCTTGGAACTGACCACTCATAAAATAGTTATTGATGTTTTTCCTCTCACACCTCTATGTACTATTGCAGGCTCAATAGAAGGGTTACTGTTTGGCACTTTTGAATGTTACTGTCTTGCTAATTATACCCCAGAGGTTTCGTCTATATCTATGCAAAAGGAACTTTGGGAATAGAGACCAAATTTACTAGCTATTTGGAACCAACACATATCATAAGCTTTGGTCACATGTTTGAAATGAAAGATTATAGAGCACTTTGAGATTCCAGAAATGCTTCAGGAAAGGGAATTTCAGATTGCTTATTCTAGAGTCTTAGGTTTCAGGATTGCAGACTTGATTAACTTACCAATTTCTCTGTCTATCTCATCGTTCTTTAAGGTCAAATTCAACAGCTCCAATGTTAAGAGATGAACCGCAGCAAGGACCTCCAGGTCTAAAAACAGGCAGCAATTCAAGTCAAGAGATGCGAAGTGCAAATCTACAATAAGAATCAAACCATGCCCCAATTCTTTCAGATTCTGAGAGATTAAGGAGACCATGAGAGAACATGGTGAAATCCTGGAAGATTTTGAATGAACAACAGTCAACCTATGTGAGATTTATAAAGTCCTCATCCATAATTATGTATAAAAATTTAGACATTTGAGGATGTTCTGTTCAGCAGGCAGACTGGGGTGGGAGCTGACCTCAGAAAATGTATAATTTATTATGTTGCCAGCTCATACAACGGAGGGGCCCTGCTTCCGTGCATTCCCGCATCCTCTCTTGAGCCAGGGCCATGTGCAACAGGTGGTTGCCTTGCTAGGAAGTCTGTCAACTGGACATCTCAACTCGCCCAGAACATCCTAAGCAGCATCCAAGTAAAGTGGCCCTGGTTTGCTCTTTTGGCAGACTAGCAAACCTGTGTCCAATCCTGAGTGCTGAGGCTGGCCCCACTAATAGGGAAACCTGCATGTGGCACAGGTGCTACTAAGACTGGTAACCTAGTTGCACCTTCTCCAGCCTGATCTTAAAAGCTGTCCCGTTTTATTGCAGCCAAGCAGCTGTTTCTGAACCTGCTGGCTCCTTGCTTACCAGTTTTGCCTTCTAAACTTGGATCATAATCCACAGCAAATTGTCGAATTGAAGCCACTGCCTCTATAAGCCTGTCCCTCTTTTTCACTTCAGCATTGTCTGGAGAAGAGAAAGGGGAAGACGCAGAGTGTTAGGTTCCCCTCCCAATAGTCATACTTGAATATACTATTATTCTGATTATTATTATCTGTGACAACCTGGTGGTCAAAGCCTCACGGGGCTGCCCTGCAAAATAGGTTGGCCCCTGACATGTGCACCACCTTCCCTTGGTTGGGCTTTTTCCAGAGGTACAAACAACAACAAAAAACCTCTTGAAGGTAATAATTCTGTGGACTTGCCCCACTATTGCCCAATGTCGGTTTGATTATGTACTATAGATAGTCCTCAACGTACGACCACAGTTGAGCCCAAAATTTCTGTTGATACGTGAGACGTTGGTTACATGAGTTTTGCCCCATTTTATGACCTTCTTTGCCACATTTCTTAAGTGAATCACTGCAGTTGCAAAGTTAGTCACTTGGTTGTTAAGAGAATCTGGCTTCTCCTTTGACTTTGCTTGTCAGAGGGACACAGCAACCGTCATAAATATGAGTCCGTTGCCAAGTATGTTGATCACGTGACCATGGGGCTTCTGCAATGGAGATAAGTGCGAAAGCCTGATGTTTTAACTTCGAACAGTCACTAAATGAACTGCTGTAAGTGGAGGACTACATTCAGTTTACAGCTCTTGAAAAGTCAAATGATGAAACCTAAGAATAAAAGCTGTAGTCATTAGAATCCTGCTTTTTGTCTCCTATGGCTGCTCCCTGAAATTCCTTGCTAAGTTCCTTCTGGATATTTTTATTTTCTTGGCTTTGGCTTCTCTTCTTGGCAATTCCCACCATTTGGGTTTACATTCAGCTTGCTTTCGTCTGTTTCTTGATCTTTGTCGGTCTCTTCTCACATTCAGCTTAACTCGATACCTGCACCTGAGCTCTCTGTGGAGATTCTCAGTCCTCCAGGTCATCGTTGTCCCAAAGGTGCTTTTCCCAAAAGGTGACTGGACTTTCTTGGTGTTTTCTTTGAAAATGTTCCGCTTCTCATTCTCTTTTTCAGAACTGAAGAAGCTCCTTGCTCTTCTGGTGGCCTCGGCCGTCATTTCTTTATGCTCTTGTCGTCTCTCTTTGATGTTGTCTCTCCATCTTCTTTGGGGTCTCCATTGTGTTCTTATTACCGTGTTTCCCCAAAAGTAAGACCCTGTCTTGTATTACTTTTGTCTCCAAAAGAGGCATTCAGTCTTAATTTGGGGGATATATTTGTCGTGACACTTGTCTCGCCTCATGGCAGTGGCACCAACAACCCTGTCCAGCAGCCCGCATGGCTGCCAGTCCAGTTATGCTTTGTCCGTTTGAGGCAAGGGGCTGTGTGGAACATCGCACTGCTGCTGCCACATCGAGGCGAGGCAGGTGGGGGATGGAGTGGAGCTTCCCCACGTGCCTCGCACCTGTTTACCAGTACTTCACCACCACCGACAGGCCATTCCTTGATCGGTGACCTTTAACTCTGTCTGGATGCAACCTGTCCAGTTTAGCACCCCTTACATCTAGGTAAGAGAACTGCCTTGTAATTGTTCTCTTGCTGCTGGCTGTTGTGCTGTTGCATGTTGGGTTGCTTTTGAAGTCTGTTGATTTCAGGCTCTTCTTCCTCAGAAGATTCCACGGTGCGTTTGGCGTCCTCAAGGTGGACCGTTTCTTCAAACTTTGTCGTTTTGGCGAGCTGTACTGTTTGAACTGCGCCTCTGATGGCTCCGTCGGCCATCACTTCGTCTTGTGCTTCAGAAAATGTTAAGTTTGGTCTAGCAAAGAGTCTCTGCTTAAGCGTTCGGTCCCGTAGGCCGCAGACGAGCCGGTCTCGTAGTTGCTCTTCTAAATTTGAAAATTTGCAAAGGCGTGGGCCTGCCTCAGGCCCACAATGATCTCTGAAGTTGATTCACTGGGTTGCTGCACTCTTTGGTCAAATTTGAACCGCCAAACCATTTCAGACATCTTGTGCTGGAAATGTCCGGTTAGCTTCTTTTTGAGGTCTGTGTAGGAGACCGCTTCAATCAGTGTCGGCGCAAAAAGGTTCTCGGCCAAATCAAACGTTGCTGGGCCACACATGCAGAGCAGTGTTGTGGCCTTCAGTCCTTCTTCCGTGATCTGATTTGCCCTGAGGTAGTTCTCTACCCTGGATGGCCATTCCTCCGTTTGCTTCATGTCGAATTCTCAAAGTTTCCCGACCTTCGGCATTCTTTCTTTGCTGGTTTCTGTGTTTCCTTCCGAATCCTGCTTTCCAGGCTCAGGGAATGAGTCCACTGAGCACGAGGGCACTAGCATAGCTTGCTAGCTGACCTTGAGGGGGGGGGGAAATGCCTTTTCCCTCCAGCGTGCGCTGCCTTCCCCTCGTAGTCTTCAACTCTTTTTTTTAGTGAAGCAGGATCCCATCCACGTCACCAGTGTTAAATAGCGGGTTCTTTGGTGCAGGAATAAAGACGAGGTAACTGAGTACAGGGAAACTCAGTTTATTTTGTGCAGAATCTGTACTGAATAAATGGCTGCAATTAGCTGCAATATATAGTCTAGCCCCTAGGAGGCAGCCAATAGGTTTGAAGCAACCATTGTTGCCTAGGGATAGCCAATTATAGCACTAGAGACTTGTAGTCTGGGTTGATGGAGCACCGTTAGCTGCTCCAGCAACCTACGTGGTATTACTAATGAGCCCAGTACATAACACTGTCACTCCCTCTTGGCTCCGAAATGGTGGAGGGGAACCGAGCAAACCACTTTATTTGCTGGTTTTTATGTAGTTTGTTCTATGCCAGTTCTTTCTCTTAGGATATTATTAGTCACCTGAGTTGGGATGCCTTTCAGAAGAGAAATGGTGTCATTCTAGTTGGTACAAGCATCAGAGGATTTGGGATGTTGATTTCAAGGAAGTTGAAAAGAACTTGCTAAAATATCACCAAAGCTATTTTCCCTAAGCAGGCAAAGCAGAGCCAATGAAGGTTTCCTGATTGTGAAAGACAGAAACTGAATTGTTCCCTGGCCAAAATTCATTGAAATCTGTGGGAGGTGACAATAAAGGAGAATATTTGTAGCTCAGGGTTGAAATGAGGGCTCCTAGGGAACTTCATCAGTGCTAGTCAGGAGTTGGGTCTGCTCTCAATTTATACCCAAGCCACTAGAATACAGAGTCTTTTGCATGTGGGGAGAGAAATCAGTGCTCCTGTTGAAGAAAATTCCACAGGACCTTCAAATAAAGCCTTTATCAATCTCTTGTAAGAAGACAACTTACACAGCCAGGTCATCAGCACAGCAAGAATGAAGAAGAGGAAAACCAGTATTTTAGTTCTTCGTTTGGCTTTATCTTTATCCACGAAGTCAGCAAATTGCACGAAAATATTTTTTCTTGCTGGAAGAAGACAAATGGGTAGTTTAATCAGTTGTGAGGCTGACCATTCCTTTTCCCCGACCCCTGCTCTTTCCTGGAAGGCGGTCTCATGCATTCCAAGCAAAGGACCCCTCCTGTTGCCTAATGGCCCAAGAACAGTTTTGCATCCCTCAACAGAGACGGAAATGTTGAGCAACTTTCTAAGCCCATGCAGTGAGAGCTTTACTTTTGCCACAGTTCATATCGGCAGCCTTGGAAGGAAAGACATCACACTTGGATTTTTTTTTAACTTAAGTTGAGTTAAAGGGAGGGAGGAGCTGGTCTAGACAGCTTCGGAAGGTCAAAAGAAGGTGCTCCTTAAAAGAGGTCTCCTTTTGACTGGACTCCCCTATGTTTTCCTGTGGGCTGTCTAGGATCTAGGAAGTGGGAGGGGGCATTTACAGATAGAGGAGCACCCATTGCACCTCCACCATCTCTACCTGTAATTGCCCCCTCCTAGATCTTTCCTTTACTCTTTTTTCCCCTACTTATTTGCATGGGAGGAGGAGGTGGAAATAGGGAGGAGGAGAGGAGGAGGAATTCTCCAGATTTAACCTCAATGGAGATGTTATGGAAAAGGAGGCAGCATCGGCAACACTTTGTAGAAAGAGGTGGGAAATAAGAAGAGCTTAAGCAACATACGCGCAGTTTTGGCAGGTACTTTGGGAGGTGGTTTGGGTGCCATTTTATCTTCTTAGTCCAAATGATCATTCATCCTATGTTGGAGTTTATAGAATATGACACAGGTTATTTTTTCCAAAAAAACTATATTCAGAAATATAATAAACTTCTTCCTATGGAGTTTAATCTTTTATGTCATTAAAAACCCAGAATCCAGACCTCCGCATGGACCACCCAACCTTTTGCAGCTAGGTCCTCAGTCTGCAAAGTATCTTAACTGGCCTGTAATGACTCTTGGACTAGTTCACTCTGGCTGATTTCTGACCGTAGAACCTTTCCTGCAAAACCGTAACTTTCCCTCCCATTATCTAGGATGTGAAAAAGAGAATGACTGCTAGGACCTCCATCTTCCTTCTCCTTGATCCAAACAGGAGAAAATGTGCAGGATCCTTAGACCACTACCAGGAAATTGAGCCCTAAAACCTTCGTAGAAATCAGCGGAAGGATTCTCTAATGATGTGAGGGTTACTAAACCACATCTGGAGCATTTTCACTATTCGTCTGTGATATCCCCACCCATCTTGCAAGTTCTCTCGTGAGCCTACATGACATCTGCATGCACCCAGACGCCCAATCAATAAGGCAACCTTTGGATGTGCTTACTAGTTCAGAATAAAGGAAGGAGATGACATTGAGAACATCCTTGTCGCTACCCAAAGATTGAAATCAGACTGCCACTTGTCTAGTGCAAAGACCAAGTGGAGCTTTGTGAGTCAGAGCAAGACCTCTGACCTCAGTTATTGTATCATATTACATCACAATGGCTTAGTCAATCAATAATGTCAGCCCAGCAGCCACACATGAAGAAGAGTGCCCCAGGGATGCCGGGAGCTCAACCGGTTTGACGTCAGCCCCCCTCATTCGTATCTTCCTGGATCAGCTCAGAATTCCTCTCAGCCAAACTGACAGTTCTTTTTCTGATGATGTCAAACATTCCAAAGTCCCTCTTCCAGTTCCCTCCTTGGCCTCCTTTGAGTTGATGGTGTTCCTGTCTAGCTGCAATGATGGCAGTTGCTCTTGGATTCTTTTTTTTTAAATTGAAAAGTTTTATAATACATTTTTAAAATAGAGAAAACTCCCTCCTCCCCCTCCCCTCTCCCCAACCCTCCCTTACCCTCCCATCCCCCCTCCCCGACTTCCCAGAGCTGAATACAGTTTATAGACTTACAAACATAAGCTAAAATATGCTAACAACAAAAATAAAACATTAAATTCTATCGCACTTTAACTCTCTATAGTCATAATTATATTAGTAACAAATAACAAATAACTAATGATACATCATATAAAACTACTACTTATTAAAATGCTAAGTGAAACTTTTTAGTCCCATATTTATTCTGAATATATTCAATCCATCTTCTCCATTCCACAATATATTTCTGTTGCGAGTGTTCTTTCAAGTATGCTGAAATCTTTGCCATTTCCGCCAAGTTAGAAACTTTCAAAGTCCACTCTTCTATAGTCGGCAATTCCTCCTTCCTCCAATATTGCGCTACTAAAAGTCTTGCTGCCGTAATTAGATTCAACATCAATTTAGTATCTATAACAGTAAAGTCTGTAATAATACCCAACAAAAACAACTGCGGAGAAAACCTTATCTTTTTCTTAAATATCTTTTGCATCTTCCACCAAATTTTCATCCAAAAAGCTTTGACTTTTTTACAAGTCCACCATAGATGAAAATACGTTGCATCCTCACAACCACACCTCCAACATTTGGGCTGGCAGTTCGGATACATACTTGCTAGTTTTTTAGGATCTAAATACCACCTATAAAACATTTTATAAAAGTTCTCTCTTAAATTTTGGGCCTGTGTAAATTTTACATTTCTAACCCAAATATTTTCCCAAGTATCCATTGTTATAACCTCCTGAAAGTTCTGAGCCCACTTTATCATACAATCTTTGACAAGTTCCGTTTCTGAGTCAATTTCTATCAATACGTTATATATCCTTCTTATATGTGCTTGACCTTGATCTCTAATTTGTTTTACCAAATTTTCATCAGTTATCGAAAAACCAACTTTCTGGTCTTCTTTCCATCTTGCTTGTAACTGCCCATACTGAAACCAGGTTTGCACAATCTTTTCGTCTTTTAAAATATTATATGGCTTTAATTGCCATACATTCCTTTCTAACCTTAGAATTTCTTTATATGTGGTCTCATCATGTTTAAATCCAACATTTATATTTTCTATTGCATGTTTAGGTATTGCCCAAATTGGTATCTTATCATTTAACTCATGTCTATATTTTTTCCATACTCGCAACAGAGCATACCTTAATATATGTATGTTAAACACATTATCCACCTTCTTATCATACAATAAATATGCATGCCAACCAAATAACAAATCATAACCCTCAAGATTTAATAATCTCCCTTGTGTTAAATTAAACCAATCACTTATTGATGATAAAGCAGCAGCCTCATAATATAATTTAAAATTGGGCATTTTTAGACCAACTCTTTCACGTGTATCCTGCATTATCTTAAATTTAACTCGTGGCTTTTTCCCTGCCCAAACAAATTTATTAATACCTTTCTGCCACTCCTCCAAATTTAAATCTTTTTTAAGTATAGGTATCATTTGAAGCAAAAATAAGAATTTTGGCAAGACATTCATTTTTACTGCTGCAATTCTTCCCAATAGGGATAGTTGTAACTTTTTCCAACCATCTAACTCTTTTTGTGTTTTTGACCATAACAATTCATAATTATTCTTATATAGCTTCACATTTGAAGCTGAAAGATAAATCCCCAAATATTTAATCTTTTTAACTATTTCAAATCCCGTTAACTCTTCTAAAACAACTTTTTGTTCTATAGTCATATTTTTAGACAATATTTTAGTTTTTTGTATATGTATCTTAAATCCAGAAACTTTCCCATATGACGTTATTATCTCCATCAACTCTACAACTAAGTCGGTTGACTTACTGTAATAACCAGGTCATCCGCAAACGTTCTCAGTCTATAATCCTGATCTCTTATTTTAATTCCCTTAATTTTATTTGAGTCTCGTATTTTAATCAATAATATTTCCAGTGTTAAAACAAACAGCAAAGGTGACAACGGACACCCCTGTCTTATACCCTTTTCAATATTACATGTTTCTGTCAAACTACTAACTATTATTCGAGCTGTTTGCTTCTGATATATTGCTCTAATAGGTTGTAAAAAAATTTCCCCAAATTACATTTTCTCCAATGCTTTGACTAAAAAATGCCAATCCAATTGATCAAAGGCTTTTTCAGCATCTAAAAAGATCAGCGCTGCAGAGACCTGGTTATTTCTATCCAAAAATTCCAATAAATCTACAATATGTCTCACGTTATTCTTCATTTGTCTACCACTTATGAATCCAGTTTGATCACTATGAATCACTTGCTGCATTACCTTCATTAATCTATTTGCTAAAATTTTTGCAAATATCTTATAATCAGTATTTAAAAGCGATATTGGTCTATAATTTTTGGCTTGGGTAGCATCTTGATCTTCCTTTGGAATCAACGAAACAAAAGCTGTTTTCCACGACGGAGGCACTTCTCCTCCCAATTGAATTGTCCTAAACAATTCTCTTAAAGGTTCCACCATTTCTGACTGTAAATTTTTATAGTAGATGGCAGTCAAACCGTCTGTTCCTGGTGCTTTACCCACCTTTAATTGCTTAATTGCTAAAATAATTTCTTCATCATTTATCAATTGATTCATCCCTTCCCTTTGTTCTTGTGTAAGAACAGGAATATTAACTTCCTGCAGATATGTATTTATATCTATATCTAGAATCTTATCTCTAACATACAACTTGGAATAAAAATCAACAAAAGCCTTTTTAATAAGATTCTGCTGATGCACCACTTTACCCTTGTACTCTATTCTATCTATATTACGTGCCCTTTGTTTCTTCCTTAACAAGTAAGCTAACCACCTACCCGGCTTATTTATTTATTATTTTAATTCCATTTATATCCTGCCCTTCTCCGAAGACTCAGGGCAGCTTACAAGCTTAGCAGTAGCCTTCATTCATTCAGTAGCCTTCATTGGTATTACAAAAGGTGTTATGTTTAACATACCGTAAATTAGTTGCCACTTGATCTGCCATCAACATATCAAACTGGCCTCTTAGTAAAGTAATTGCCTCTTTGATCTTCCCATCAAATGGATTCAAGATTAAAGCCTTTTCTTTTCTCTTAATTTCCTCCTTGAAACTTAACATTAAGAAAACCAAGATCATGGCATCTGGCCCTCTCAATTCCTGGCAAATAGATGGGGAAGAAATGGAGATAGTGACAGATTTTATTTTCCTGGGCTCCAAGATCACTGCAGATGGGGACTGTAGCCAAGAAATTAAAAGACGCTTGCTCCTCGGAAGGAAAGCCATGGCAAATCTAGACAGCACACTAAAAAGCAGAGACATCACCCTGTCAACAAAAGTGCGTATAGTCAAGGCTATGGTCTTCCCAGTTGCAATGTATGGCAGTGAAAGTTGGACCATAAGAAAGGCTGAGCGCCAAAGAATTGAGGCCTTTGAACTATGGTGCTGGAGAAGACTCCTGCGAGTCCCTTGGACTGCAAAGCGATCAAACCGGTCAGTCCTAGAGGAGATCAATCCTGACTGCTCTTTAGAAGGCCAGATCCTGAAGCTAAAACTCAAATACTTTGGCCACCTAATGAGAAGGAAGGACTCACTGGAGAAGAGCCTAATGCTGGGAAAGATTGAGGGCAATAGAAGAAGGGGACGACAGAGAATGAGGTGGCTGGATGGAGTCACTGAAGCAGTAGGCGTGAGCTTAAATGGACTCCAGAAGATGGTAGAGGACAGGAAGGCCTGGAGGAATGTTGTCCATAGGGTCGCGATGGGTCGGACACGACTTCGCAGCTAACAACAACAATTTCCTCCTCTAATTCTTTTCGCCTAAATTCCAATGTACGTCTGTATTTATTATTCAAATATATTAACACTCCTCTCATATATGCTTTACTTGCATCCCAAACCATCTCAATAGAAGTACCCTTATACATATTCATTTTAAAAAATTCTATCATCTGTTTTTTACACTCTTCCACATTATCTTGATATCTAAACATATTTTCATTTAATCACCAAGACCGTCTGTCTCCATTGTCTTTTTCTATTTCCAACCATACTGGTCTATGATCAGATATAGTTCTTGGACATATCTTAATCTTCTTAATCCTAGAAAAAAAGTCGTTGGCAATTAATACAAAATCAATCCTGGATAGGGATTGATGCCTATCAGAGAAAAAAGTAAAGTCTTTTTCTTGCAAGTTTCTTTCTCTCCAAACATCTCTCAATTCCAAGTCATCCTTCATCTCAAAGAATGATTTAGGCAATCTAGCATGACTTGGCGTACTTTGAAAAATGCCACTTTTGTCCAATTGTACGTTCAAAACACCATTCCAGTCTCCCATAAAAATACAAGATTTGTAATCCCACTGAATAATCTTGCTATGTAATAGTTTATAAAATTCTCCTTGCTGTTGATTAGGAGCATATAATCCAACCAAAAGTATTTTCTTGCCTTCTATTAATAGTTCAATCATAACATATCTTCCTTGTTTATCTGTTTCAATTAAACTAGCTGTTAAAGTATTCTTGACATAAATAACAACTGCATTTTTCTTGTCAGGAGCAGAGGCAATAAACTGTATACCCAGCCTAAAGGTAAAAGGTAAAGGTAAAGGTTTCCCCGCACATGCGTGCTAGTCGTTTCCGACTCTAGGGGCTGGTGCTCATCTCCGTTTCAAAGCTGAACAGCCAGCGCTTGTCCGAGGACGTCTCCGTGGTCATGTGGCCGGAATGACTAGATGCCAAAGGCGCACGGAACGCTGTTACCTTCCCACCGTAGTGGTCCCTATTTTTCTACTTGCATACCCAGCCTAGAGTTTATCAAATACTTTTGATCAGCTGCTCGAATATGCGTTTCCTGTAAACAAATAACATCATTTTTAAATTGTTTTAAATAGTGAAATACTTTCTTTCTCTTCTGCGGTGAATTTAATCCATTAACATTCCAAGTTAGAAGCTTTGTCGCCATCTTTTGTGAACTGAAGCTTTTGGAGCGCCTCTTCCAGAATCACCTGCAGTCTCTTCGGTTTCGCTCCTCCCACTGCTTCACTATAAGTAGGGTTTGAGATGTAATTATGGCTTTCTGTTTTTCTTGCTCTTGTCTCATTCGTCTAGTTGCAGCCCGTGTCACTCTTTGGTCTCTAACCTCTTCCATTGGTACCAAAATCTGATCCACTCCTGTAGTTTGCTGGGATTCTGTATCCTTCAGCTGAATAACTCCTTCAGCTCCTTGTATACTCCGCCTTCATAGCTGACACTCTCCTTCACCATTCCTCCTTTTAAATTCCGAAGATGGTGGGGAGCCTGCCTTCAAAATATTAGCATAGAAATCTCGTGCCTGCAAAACTGTGTTAAGACGATATCTTGTGCCTGCATACATCACCGCCATGCCTACTGGAATCTCCCATCTAAACTGAATATCCCGTCTCCTTAATTCTTCTGCCAAAAAAGCAAATTCTTTTCTTTTCCTTAAAATTCTTGGAGGAATCTCTTTCAGAATTAAAACTTCTTGCTCTGCAACTGTAAATTTATTATTATAGAAAGCTTGAATAACCTCATTTCTAATTGCTCTCTTCGTAAAATAAACCACCACATCTCTAGGTAACTTTCTTTGTCTTGCAATCCAAGAATTAACATGAAATATTTTATCTATATCCACCATAATATCTTCTGCTGAACGCCCCAGAACCTGTTCAAGAGCTTTTGACAATACTTCTTTCAAATTTTCCTTAGGATCTTCTTTCAAACCTCTAATTCTCACAGCAAACTCCATTTTGCAGTACTGTACCATTATTAAATCATCATCAATCTTTTCCATCACAATTTCAGCATCCAGCATTTTAGCATCTTGTCTCATGTTATTTTGACTAAGTTCTTCCACTCGGTCATCCAGACGTTCAATACACACTGCCAATCCTTGAAATGCAGCCAAAATGTCTGCTCTTATCTCAGTATTCTTCTCCTCAATAAGTTCAGCTATTTCTTGGGATTGTATTTTTAAAGCATCCTGTAAATCTTTTATTGTTAAAGCTGGTGCGGGTGCGGGTGCCGCGGGAGGAGGCATCAGAGCCCGTAATGAAGACTGCTGAACTGGCAAAGCACCAGCACTTCTAGGAACTTTTGTTGGTTTGGAAGCCATTTTAACAAATTCTATTGCGCACTTTCACTTTCCGCACCGCTTGCAGCTTTTTCCAAAAAGTATTCTGAGTTAAAGTTCAAATACTTGCTATTACAGCATTCTCCTGCACAGCTCTGCCTGCATCCAAGTAATCCACAATTCACTATCGATAGCAGGGATGGTTGCAGCATCCTGCTCTGCTCCAAAGCCTTGCAGCAGAGGCGTCCCGGAGTCCGGAGCAAACTCAGGCTTCGGGGGGGCTCACACCCTTCAACCAACAGAGTTTAAACTCTGGCGGTCTAGGGGAGCTCTACCCCTGCCTAAGCGCTCACCCCCTCCTCTTCTCCCGAGGAGCGGGTTTCCGAGCCGCCAAACAGCTGATCGTCACTGTTTTTGGTGGCTCTACGGAAAACTGCGGGGCTGACAGCCGAAACGGCTGCCATCAACGGAGCCTTGCCACCTGGAAGTTCGCTCTTGGATTCTTTGTTACGTGGGAAAACTCACAAGTGAAACCAAGTCTGAAATCCCCTTCCAAAGAGAAACACTACTGCAAAGTTAAATCTCCCACCCCATGGCTATGCAATCAGCTACTTTTCCCAATAAAATAGTTTGGCGGACTTTCTAACCAAATACTCACACGCCCCACCTAATTGACATAAATGAACTTGGTTCCCATGGGATAGTGAATTGTTTGAACTGGCAAAAATCCTTGGAACCCCCTCCCATTTTTGTGGCAAACTAGAATGAACAAGATGGCTGCCACCAGGTTTGTTGTAGAGTTGACACCAGCAGCAGGTAGAAGCGGTTCTATGAATTTCTCTAGAGGTGTCACGAAGGACAGCGATGGGGGAAGACTATAATGTAAGAACCAGCCCTAGGGAACCATGAATGAATTTTTCTTGAAGGATGAGCTTCTGAGAGTTGCCCACATGTTGACTTTGACCACACCAGTCTACCATTGCTTGGTTGTACCAGCAGTAGTATTGTCTGCATCTACGTCTGTTTTTCTTCTAGACAGTTTACCAAGAGTTCTGAATTGAACTCTAACAAAAGCAAATTCTGCTGTTTGAAGTAGTTAATGGTTTTGATCATCGTGGAATTCTTCATCAAAATCTGTATTATTTTTTTAAAAAAGATATACAGTATATATGAACCTGAAAGAGAAGCCTGATCTGCTGAGGTAAGACTTCATAGCATGTCAATTGCTTAATTTGCCAGGGGTGGAGTTGTGCAATTGGATGTCATCCTTCACACCACAGGAATGGATTGTCATGGTTCCGATAAATAAGACAGTTCAAACAAAATTCAGGCATTGTTTATCTAAAAAGTCTTGATAATGAAACGAAACATCGGCACTCATGGAGGGATGCCAGCATCTGAAATCTCCTCCCCCCAAACCCATCGTAACACACACATAATCCCCGCCCTTGTTTACGCGTCATTAATCACATTATCCAATTAGTTTTACATATGAAGTTTCACTTCCCTTCCTGTGCACGAGCTTTTTCTTCTCAAAACATCTGGTATATTGTCAGTGCAAAAACATGTCAACGTTTGCAGCATTGACACGGATGATCTCACCCAACAGCCTCATGTAGATGATGAATAGGAGCGAAGGGAGGACCAAATTCTGTGGTATCCCACATAGCAGTTGCTGGGGTGGGCTCTCTCCTCTCCAAGGGCCACTGACTGTTATCAGGACTAGAACAGGCTACCTGATGAGGTGACAATTTTATCCACACAATCCTTTCCGACTCTTGGCGTTTCTCTGGACCAGGCCTCTCCACGTCTTCCTATCTTGCACTACTTCTTTGAGCTGTTCTGTGCTGGCTGGTGTCAGCTTTCAGGGTGCCCACCACCGTGTTCTTGGGCGGCCTGGTTTCCTTTTACTGCTAACTGTCCCAAAGATAATTACTTTCTCCAGTGAATTCCCCATTCATAGCACAGCCAGTGTAGGTGAGATGCCTTTTTGTGACTTTGGGGCTACCTGACACTACAGGATATGGCCGGCTGCAAGCAAGAGTTTGGGTGTATTGCAAAGTGCATCAGAACGAAGACCCATGTCTTGTCTTCTTAGTTGCTCATAGCTGCTCCGAACTTCAAGAGGTTCAGCTAAGTTGCCTAAATTATGCTGCAGCTCCAGAACACCACCAAGGATATTGTTCCAGACTCCCAGGAAGAGAGCAGAAGAGAAAAGAAGGGTGACTACAAAACCTGAAGAGCTTCCAAGAGCAATTTTAACAGACTTTGAGGCAGTGGACCAGATAGCAGTTTGATTTTGGTGTTTAGGCTCCTGCAAGTTTGGAACGTGTTTTGTTTTTCCTGTATTCTTATTCTTTCTTTACTTTCTGTCTTCCAGAAAAGCACTGGCTCAGAAAAAACTGGTGTTTATGCTGGAGAAATGTGGTCTGTTTGCCATTGCCCAGGTGCAGGATGCCTATCAACAGCTCTTATATAGAGTAGAGTAGAGTAGAGTAGAGTAGAGTAGAGTAGAGTAGAGTAGAGTCTGGAAGGGACCTTGGAGTTCTTCTAGTTCAGCTCCCTACTCAAGCAGGAGAACCTATACCATGTCAGACAAGTGATTGTCGAGCTCAGACATGTCCAACGCCAACATATCGGGACAGTTTTGCCATTACCAGCAATGGGATGGGCGTGGCTTCGAGATGATGCGTCCAGCTCATGGGCTGGCAGTTTGACACCCCTGGTGTAGCCTCTTTTTAAAAATCTCCAGTGATGGCCCACCCATGATTTCTGGGGGCAAGCTATTCCGCTGGTTAATCATCTTCACTGTTAGGAAGTTTCTCCTTAATTCCAGGTTGCTTCTCTCTTTGTTCAGTTTCCAACCATTGTTTCTCGTCCTGCCCTCTGGTGCTTTGGTGAGTAACATGACCCCCTTTTCTTCTTTGTGGCAGCCCCTCAAATACTGGAATAACTGCTATCGTGTCTCCCCTGTTTCTTCTTTTCTTTAGACTGGCCAAACCCAACTCCCACAGCCAATCTTCCCATAATTCCACCTGAGCAACCTTTATTCTTGATGGGTACCAAGGGAACAAATTAGGATTCTGTGTTCAAAACATGCTTTGTAGGGGTGGCTGGCCAACCTCTGGAGGTACCAGACTATTTCTCAGCTGCCCCCAGCGCATTAATTTTCTATGTTGAGTCCACTCCCTACAAACACCAGAGGACCAACCAAGCATTTTACAGGCCGGAAACCAAGGGCAATCTTTCTTTTGCATATCCCGTGTTCTTTTTCTCATCATTCTCTTGGCTTGTAGCTCTACATCCACCTTTCTTGGCACAGTGGATAAGTACTGTAAATAGTTGTTAAATTAGTAACACGGCTGTTAAATGAATCCATTGCTACATCTGCACCGCAAACGCCTGCTGTGTTTGTCAGTGATGGAATTTTGAGTTCTGATTTTTCCATAAATCTTCCGGTCATCCACATAAAGCAAATGTGAGGGGTGTATGTGTGTCTGTGTTGCTGCTTAATAGCCAAGATTTGTTTTTTCTTCAGCATCACATAGTTGCTGGCCCATTCTGTTGTGAGGAACGACAATTCTAAGATGAATAGGAGTGTGTCAGCAGAGTAGAAAGACAGAAAGAATGTGTCTGAGTCAAAAAGACACATTGAGAAAGGGTGGCCTTGATGTGTCTAGCTCAGAGTAAGCCTGGTCAAAGGTTTCTATGGCAACCTACTGACGTGGCTCTTTTTCTAAGACAATGATTAAGACACAGAGGGAGGAGCCACCACAGGGAAGGCCCTTCTTCTTGGTCCCACCAGATGGACCTCCTTGAGAGGACCCTCCCTGCTCTGGTGGGTCGGGTGGACGTCACTGGGAAAAGACAGTCCTTCAAATAACCTGGTCCCAGGCCATGCAGGGTTTTAAAGACAACAACCAGCATCCTGAATTGGACCCAGAAGCAAATCGGCAACCAATAACAGTCCCTGCAAGAGGAGTGACACATGTGCAAATCCAGACTTGCTAAAAACCACATGGTCCAGCATATTTTGGACCAATTGAAGCTTCTGGATGCCTTTCAAGGGCAGCCCCATGTAGAGGGCCTTGCAGCAGTCAGGATGGAGGGTGTCTGTGCTGTGGGTGACTGTGAGCAGGGCTTGTTGGTCCAGGAATGGGTGCGACTGATGCACAACCTGTAGTTGTTTAAAGGGTTATGCTTTCTATATGCTTCAGAGGGAGTCTTTCCAGTGAGCCCTGAATAAAAAAAACCTGCAATGAGCCTTGATTATTTGTTCTGGGTTTTCATTCTGGACCTGTGCTGGACCAGTTTAGAGTATTTAGCATTTACAGGGTTAATGTTGTAGCCTTAGCAGAATTGTATGTAAGAACATGCATTTACAGGGTTAAATGCTATTTCCTTAAGAGATGGCTTCTGGGATATGTAGTCTAGTTCTTAGTAAATCCTATAGCTTATCTAGAACAGTGGGAGGAGTTTCTAGTTTATTGCAGGACATCCTGTTACGTGCCAGGTTGTAAAAGCTTTTGTCTAATGAACCATGCTGTAACCACGCGAATAGCTGAGATGAAGAATTACTCCTTTTTACCTATAAAAATGAACAGATGTCAACATTCATATGTTGTGGTGACCAGATGTCTTTCCTGCAAAATGTGAGTCTTTGCTTAAAGCTTCTGGACAATAAAAATGTCTGTTATACAATTATTTTCATTCGAGTTGAACTGTGTGAATTCTGAAATTATGAAGCATTTTAATTCTGGGAACCATAACAGGACCACTAATTCAGCAAACCTCCACTTATCACATCTCAATAAACCTTTTCAGACAGTGTAAGATAAGTTTTGTCAAGATGATAAGGACAAGCAGGAAGCCGGCAGAGAAAAGGAAGTTGGCAAAATTTGGTTCCCATCATGCATTTATTAGCGCCAACGCAGCTGGGTTTGGAGATCTTATGCTCAGATTCCACCGTCTTGAATTAGCTAGTAGAACCACACCTTCTTTGGCTTCAACTTACAACTATAGTATCTTGCCTCACCACAAGGAGCATCATGCCAACAACTCTTAACTGAGCAGCGAGGTATCACAGCAATACATTGTTCTCTATATCCACCATTGGGTTGCCTTGTACCCCAGAAGCTGAAAAAAAAAACCCAATATTCATCAGTCTCTATCTAAATCTATATATGTAGATCTAGAGATATAAATGTATGTAGAGATCTAGGTCTACATCTAGATTTAGTCTGGATCTAGATCTTTTTCCTGCTGCCAAATCACAATTACAATGGGTTATTTTTAGATTAGGGTATTCTGTAAATATGAAATACAAAACTTTACTGATAAATTTAGAGCAGGGCATTGGGATGGGGGAATGGATGTTGGAAACTCAGCATGAGGTCCACAGGGACCTCTGGTGGTCAAGGGTCAGGGGAGATGTTAGGGGTTATATTTCATCTTGACACGTCTGTGCCAGAAGAAGTTCTAACAAAGGAGAATCTTTGTAGCTCAGGGTTGATTTTTTTTTTGATTTTTTTAATTTTTTATCTTTAATTCCATTTATATCCCGCCCTTCTCCGGACTCAGGGCGGCTTACAAGCTTAGCAGTAGCCTTCATTCTATGTATATGCCTGCTTATTTGGGCTTTCACACACACACCCCAAGCGGCATTATTACAAAGTCAGCTTATTGCCCCCAACAATCTGGGTCCTCATTTTACCTACCTCGGAAGGATGGAAGGCTGAGTCAACCTTGAGCCTGGTGGGATGCGAACCTGCACTAATTGCAGGCAGCTGGTGTTACTTAAGGAGGCATTAGCCCACTGATCCACCAAGTCTGCTCCAAATGAGGGGTCCTCGGTGCTCTCTGATCTTGGTGGTTTTCTTGCAGATGTTTCATTGCCCAGCTGGCTAACATCATCAGGGCTAGTGCCAGCACTGATGATGTTACCTCATTTGGGTAACAAAACATCTGCAAGAAAACCACCAAGATCAGAGAGCACCAGGGACCCCTCAGAAGATCTGAAATGGCCCTTGGGTGCTTCTGCCACTGCTGATTGATGTGGCTTGTCAGACTTCCTGCCTTTGTGTGACCATCTGTGACTGAACACTTGCCCTTGCTGAAGGCCCTGAAAATCGTGTTTACCGGCTCTACTGGTCTGTAAATTCTTACTGCTTGGTTTGTTGTTGTTGTTAGTTGCGAAGTCGTGTCCGACCCATCACGACCCTATGGACAATGTTCCTCCAGGCCTTCCTGTCCTCTACCATCTTCTGGAGTCCATCTAGGCTCACGCCTCCTGCTTCAGTGACTCCATCCAGCCACCTCCTTCTCTGTCGTCCCCTTCTTCTATTGCCCTCAATCTTTCCCAGCATTAGGCTCTTCTCCAGTGAGTCCTTCCTTCTCATTAGGTGGCCAAAGGATTTGAGTTTTAGCTTCAGGATCTGGCCTTCTAAAGAGCAATCAGGGTTGATCTCCTCTAGGACCGACCGGTTTGATCGCCTTGCAGTCCAAGGGACTCGCAGGAGTCTTCTCCAGCACCAGAGTTCAAAGGCCTCAATTCTTTGGCGCTTGGCCTTTCTTATGGTCCAACTTTCACTGCCATACATTGCAACTGGGAAGACCATAGCCTTGACTATACGCACTTTTGTTGACAGGGTGATGTCTCTGCTTTTTAGTGTGCTGTCTAGATTTGCCATGGCTTTCCTCCCAAGGAGCAAGCGTCTTTTAATTTCTTGGCTACAGTCCCCATCTGCAGTGATCTTGGAGCCCAGGAAAACAAAATCTGTCACTACCTCCATTTCTTCCCCATCTATTTGCCAGGAATTGAGAGGGCCAGATGCCATGATCTTGGTTTTCTTAATGTTTAGTTTCAACGGGAGAGAAAGGTTTAGGGTACATAAATTCCTCTTGCTTGGTTTGGGGTGCCCCTCAATCTGAGCTCCACTTTACTACTCACTTATCACTATGTGTAAATCCAACAACCGGTCTGCCAGGTCTGAGCCAGGCTTTGTGAGGAGGGTGCTAGGCATGAAGTCCTTATGCACAACTTGTCCCATAATTGGAATCTGTTTGAAAACTTACTTTTGCTCTGCACCGTATCCATCTACCCACTGCAGCCCTGAAGTACCAGTCTGGTTCTTCTGGAGTCCAATCCAATAGTCGCGCTTGTTTCTATTTGCCACCATATCTAGAAACATCTTCACAAAGGAAAAGTAGAATAGATAGATAGATAGATAGATAGATAGATAGATAGATAGATAGATAGATAGATAGAGGAAGGGGAGGGGAGGGAGGGAGGAAGGAAGGAAGGAAGGAAGGAAGGAAGGAAGGAAGGAAGGAAGGAAGGGGGAGAGAGAGAGGGAGAGAGAGATTATATAAAGCAGTGGCCTTTTAGGCATCAGGGACCAGTTCAATGGAGAAAGATTTTTCCCTAGACCAGAGGAGTCATGGCTGCCTGCATCCTGTGCATGGGGCTTTGCTTGTTTGCTCAGGCCAGTTGCTAGCATGCCACAGACCGTTGCCAGTCCGTGGACGGAGAGTTGGGGACCCCTGGTATAAAGTCTACAGGGATTGAAAGTTTAAGGGAGGAAGGGATGTGGCCCACCAAAGGCTGACTGAACCCCTCCCCTTCCCAACCACCAGCCTTTGTGAACCTTCGGGGGCTTTGAGCATCTATGGGTAGAAAGCAACGGTACACAGGGGGTCTACCACAACTCGCCATAATTAAAAATTAAAAAAAAATATTTTAAATAATTAAATGGAATTGTTGCATTTTCCCACAGCAACTTTTCCCATGGCAATTTGGCCGTGGTGTGTTGTAAAATGTGGCCAATTGGCCGTGACGAGTTGGTTATGGCCAATTAGCTGTGGCGAGTTGTCCATTTCCAGTACAGGGGACGGTTCTCCTTCTCTCCCATTCCCTTTCTCAACATTTCACTCTTTCTCCTTGCTCTCCCTCCCTTCCTCCCCTTCTTCCTTTCTCTCCCTTTTCCCCCTTTCTCTTTTTTCTCCTCCCTCCCTTCCTCTCCCTTTTTATCCATTTATCTTTCTTTCTCCTCCCTCCCTTCCTCTTCCTTCCTCCCCTTTCCCCTTTCCCCTTTCTCCCTTTCCCCCTTCCTTCCTTCCTTCCTTCCTTCCTTCCTTCCTTCCTCCCTTCCTCCCTCCCTCCCTCCCCCCTCCCCATATTTTCTTTTGTTCTGCACAATAGGCAGCGCGGCTCCCCTTTTCCTCTGCACCCCAGGAGGAAGGTGTGGGCTCTTCTCATCAATCTTTCCAAAAGAAAATTCCCTCTAAGCCAAGCAGTTTGGCTCTCTTTTCAGCTTCCCAGCAAATTCCCTGCATTCTTCCCTCTTGGGTCCTGACCAGGCCTCAGCAAGGATGCCCCCCCCCCGCACCCACTTTCTCTCTTGCCCTTATCACTCGGCCTGCCAGCACAGAGACGCGGTCCCAGAAACATTCAGCATCTATTCCTCCCTTCTGCGTCTCTTCCTCTCACTTGCTCTCCTTCTGCACCCATTTTCAGCCACCAGCAACTGATTTTCATTTTGGAAAAATAATTGAGGCTTTTTCACGAAACACCCATTTTAGAAAAATGGTGACATATATGATTGTACTCACTTGTTCTTCACCAAATCTACACGTAGCCAAATCTGAATCATGCTTTTTTTTACACTCTTTACGAGCATCACTCCAACTTTTCTTTTCATTAGAAAAGTAATAGAGATTTCTATCGAAAGACTGCCACTCTGGAAGCATTTTAATAAGAATTTCTTTGAATCCATAGAGAAAACAAAAATATTACATTGGTTAGTGCAAAGATTTTAGGAGCATATTCTAATCTTTAAAATTGATTCACCATTCAAAGTTAATTGTATACTTAGGTTGAAGTACAGTGTTCTTCCTAAAATTTCAGGAAGAAAAACAGTTCTCTGTATTTTTTTAATTTATTAAATTTATTTACTGTCCATCTTGTGGCTCCAAGTGACTCTGAGTCCTTATATGTTTCATTGTCCTTCCATGAGGCACTGTTCAGTTATTTTTTAAAATATTTTAAATAATAACAAATTATTGTTATTCTTCAAAACCATCAGCATTGAGAAAATGCCCATCAGTCAACTGCAAAAGGCAGCTTGACTCTGAACAGCTTACATCCTGTGTCAAAGCATTTCATTAGTCGGAACCGTGATATCCTGCACCAATCCCTTTCACACAATCAAACAACCAAATCTGCCTATCGCAAGTCCTTGGGAAGGACTCAATAGGAGGATAAAAATGCCAAATCTAGTGTGAACATCTGGCCGACTGTGCAATAAACCAATACTAATAATACGTTTTTTCCTCCTGAACAATCCTTCAGGATTATAAAATATTTGCGAATGCTGCCTCTGTTCATTCCATTTTTCAACAAAATGTTTAAATTTAGGGGTTACTTTTATGGAAAAGTCAGATACTTAGGACTCTCTCATAAAGTTTTGACTGTCACATTATAATGGGTTCTTTATCAACTTCACTAATGTCTCAGAATAAAAATTAAGCCAAGTATAGATAGTCCTGGACTTACAACAGTTTGCTTAGTGACCATTTGAAGTTGCTGTCATGGTTCCAATGAATTAGACAATTCAAACAAGTTGTAGGCATATTATTTATCTTGAAGTCTTTGTAATGAAACGAAACATCGGCACTCATGGAGGGATTCCAGAATCTGAAATCTCCTCCCCCCCAAACCCATCGTACACACACACACAATCCCTGCCCTTATCTACATGTCATAAATCACATTATCCAATTAGTTTCACATATGAGGTCTCTCCTTCCATTCTGTACGCTGCTTCTTATCTTATCTTCTTATCTTCTCAAAATAGACATTAGAAAAATTCCCTCCCTTCAAGATTCAAAGTGAAGCAGTTTAAAGAATAGGCTGTCTCTTACATTGTCAGTGCAAAAACATGTCAATGTTTGCAGCAGTGACATCCGGCCCCCCTTACAAAATGTACAGATCCCGTAATGTAAACAAACACAAGTTAGGAGCTGACTTTTGGTTTGTTGTGGTGTTTCTCATAAAACCTTTTGATAAGTCTGTCAGCTTTCACATCGCTAGATTTCACCCAAATGGCTTCAGACAATGGGTATCCCTTCCATTGTACTAGGTACTGCAATTTTCCCTTAAAGATTCTAGAGTCAAGAATACTTCGTAATGGGTCTGACCTGCTACCATGAGGGGTCCAGGAGCTTTCTTAGGAGGAGGTCTTAAAGTGGAGGCTCAAAAATGTTTCAGTTAGCTGCAATGGAACACCAGGTGAATTTTTCCGA
Organism: Vipera ursinii; assembly: GCF_947247035.1. NCBI lineage: Eukaryota > Metazoa > Chordata > Lepidosauria > Squamata > Viperidae > Vipera > Vipera ursinii. Next base: position 76,150,833 of record NC_139521.1, read on the forward strand.
AAAGTCTGGGGAGTTTCAATTTTACTGTGACTGGGTTGATTTTCACAATGGGGAAAGGCCCCAAGAATTTCGGTCCCAATTTCTTATTGGGTAGTTTAAGGTGTAAGTATTTGGTCGACAAATAGACCTTTTCCCCAACTTGGAATGTTCTTTGGGAAGCTCTCTTTTTGTCAGCTTGATTTTTGTAGGTCTCAAAAGTCTTTTTTAAGGCCACCTTTGTATTTTTCCAAACTTCTTCCCAACCCCTCACCCAATGATCGAGAGTCTGGGAAGCGGAGGGAAACTGAGGGTATTCTGGTATGGGGTTGAATTCTTTCCCTGTGGCTACACGGAAAGGAGTGGAGCCAGTGCTGCTATGTACTGAATTATTGTAAGCCTTCTCTGCAAAGGGAGGAAGTCGGTCCAGTTTGTTTGTTGGTAAGAGACGTAGCATCTAAGATATTGTTCCACCATTTTGTTGGTGGATTCTGTGGCTCCATTAGTAGCTGGGTGAAAAGCAGTTGATAGGCCTTGAGATGATCCCATTAATTTAAGAAAGTTTCTTCAAAATTTTGCTGTGAACTGCACCCCTTTGTCCAAAATTATTTGCTTAGGGATGCTATCTAGTCGGTAGATATGTTTTAGGAACAATTTAGTCACGTGTTGAGCCAATAGAAGTCCTTTGCAGGGGATAAAGTGAGCCTGTTTTGAAAATAGGTTTATCACAGTCCAAATGACAGTATTTCCTCTACTGTCGGGTAGGTCTACTATAAAGTCCATAGCTATTTGTTCCCATGGTTGAGAAGGTTTGGCCACTGGTTGCAGTACCTCAGGGGTCTTTCCTGGGATTCTTTTCATGGTGGTACATACAGTACAGCTCTTGACATAGTTTTCTACATCTTGTTTTAGTCCCAGCCACCAAAATTGCCAGAGAGTGAGATGTAGAGTTTTCAAATATCCAAAGTGTCCAGTCTGTTTTACATCATGGCTGTATCTGAAAGCATTGAGATGAAGGGTTTCAGGTAGATACAATTTTTCCCCCATGTATGCCAAACCATCCCTGCATGTTAGGGAGGTTTGATTATCTTTGAACCACTGATTGGTAAGGAGCTCTTGTTTTATCTACTTCACTCCCGGGTCATCAGGATTAGGGGTTCTGCGAGGCGTGAGTTGTGCAGCAGGTTGTGAACTAGGGATAATTGCCTCGTAGACCTCTTCACGTTCACTTTTGTGCTGTGACAGTCAGGATAGCGCATCAGCTAGGAAATTTTTTCTTCTCGGTATGTATGTAAGTAAAGTTAAAACAGTTAAAGTACTGTGTCCATCGCATTTGCTTTGGGGACAATTTGCAGGGAGTTTTTAGTGCCTCTAAATTTTTGTGATCCGTCCATACTTCAAAAGGCACCTTGCTCCCTTCTAAATAGTGTTGCCAGTTTAATAGCCCCCACCTAATTGCAAAGGCCTCCTACTCCTAGACTGTCCATCTCCTTTTGCCTTCCATGAATTTCTTAGAGGTATAGGCACAAGGTTTTAGGACTCCACTTTTATTCTTTTGTAGTAACACAGCTCCGACTGCCACGTCACTGGCATCTGCTTGAATTACAAAGGGCTCCTCAGGGCAGCAGTGCTTTAGAACTGGCTCAGCCACAAATAGTGTTTTTAAATTCTCAATAGCTTTCTGACAACTCATAGTCCATGCTAGTGGCTGGCCAGATCGCGGTTTTCCCCCTCCCTTGCCCATTTTGAGTAGTTCTTTAAGGGGTAGAGCAATCTCGGCAAAAGAGGGAGTGAATTGATGGTAGAAATTGGCAAACCCTAGGAAGCTTTGGAGCTGTTTGTGAGTCTTTGGGGGCTGCCAATCAATTATAGTTTTCACTTTGGCTGGGTCCATTTCGATGCCCTCATTGGAAATTCTATAACCAAGATAATCTAATTGGGTTTGGTGAAATTCACATTTCGACAATTTGACATAAAGTTTGGCATTCAATAGTTTCTTTAACACTTCTCTGACCAGTCTTATGTGATCAGTCATATTTGTACTGTATATCAGAATGTCATCAAGATACACCAGAAGCCATTTGTATAAATGTTCATGTAGGAACTCATTAATCAACTCCATAAATATGGCTAGGGGCCCTTGCAGTCCAAATGGCATGACTTTGAATTGGTAGCTTCCCAAGGGGCAATTGAAGGCTGTCTTCCACTCATCCCCTCCTTTATTCTTACCCGGTAATATGCTTCTCTCAGGTCTAACTTGGTGAAGACGCTCCCCTTCACCAGGAGGGTTAGTAACTCTTTCAGGAGGGGGAGAGGGTATTTATTTTCCACACTCACAGCATTTAGGCCCTTATAGTCCATGCAGAGACGTAGAGACCCATCTTTTCTTTGAACAACACAGGGGTTCCCACAGTAGACTTGACCCATTCAGTGAATCCCCTCGCTAGGTTTGTATCCACATATCGCTGCATCTCCTCCATTTCAAAGGGGGACACAGCGTACATTTTGGTTGGGAGAGTTTGGCCCCTGGTAACAGTTCGATGGAACAATCATTGGGACAGTGAGGAGGCAAGGTATTGCATTCTTTCTCACTAAATGCCTCCACTAGTTCCTGGTACTTGCTGGGGATGAGCGGCTCGCCAGGTGGCTGTAAGGCAGCCATGTGCGCTTGCTCATTGGGTGGGCTAAAATCCCCTGTAACATCTGTTGAATCAATGGGGGGATCGGGCCCTATGGGTAATCTCACAGTTCTCATTCATTTTTCCCACCAGATAAATGGCTTCCATTTGTCTAGCCAGGCTAGTCCTAGGATCACAGTCACAGACATCTTTGGAGCTACCAGGAAGCGAATAAACTCCCAGTGCTCACCTATTTCCAGGCATACGGGCTCCGTTAATTGCCATTGGCTTGATCGAACCTCACCTCTCTCTTACCAGAGACAGCGGCAGGGATTCAGGACTCCCCTTCCAAAGAAAGTAGATTCTGGCACGATGTCATGGTTCCGATGAATGAGACAATTCAAACAGGTTGCAGGCATATTATTTATCTTGAAGTCTTTGTAATGAAACAAAGCATCGGCACTCATGGAGGGATGCCAGAATCTGAAATCTCCTCCCCCAAAACCCATCATAACACACACACAATCCCCGCCCTTATCTACACATCATAAATCACATTATCCAATTAGTTTCACATATGAGGTCTCTCCTCCCATTCTGTACAGGGCTTCTTATCTTCTTATCTTCTCAAAATAGACATTAGAAAAATTCCCTCCCTTCAAGATTCAAAGTGAAGCAGTTTAAACAAAAGGCTGTCTCTTACATTGTCAGTGCAAAAACATGTCAATGTTTGCAGCATTGACAGTTGCATCTGTACTGAAAAAATGACTTATGATGATATTTATGACAGTTGTAGTGCCTCAGGATCATGTGTTCTCTTTTTGTGACCTTCTGACCAGCAAAGTGAATGGGGAAGCCAAATTCACTTCACAACTATATTACTAACTTAACAACTGCAGTGTTTCAGTTAACAACTGTGGCAGGAAAAGTCACAAAATGGGGCAAAGCTCACTTAACAAATTTCTCACTCAGCAAGATAAATTTTGAGCTCAGTTGTGGTCATAAATCGAGGACTACCTGTGTGAAAGAAAAAAATGTATTGATAACTATTTTATGAGTGGTCAGTTCAAAAAATGGGGAGGTGACTCAAAGGATGGTTCCGAGACAAGGGCAGTAGCAAACAAAGTGTTACAGAAAATCACATGATGATGAGTTTAACAAGAAAAGAGAAATAGGATGGCTATTGGGTGGCACCAGAGTGTCAAGGGGTGGGCATACTGCTAAGGTATAAAGCCTGCCTCAAAGATCTGGGTGTTGCCTCCTGACCCAGCCATCACACTTAATGACTGCTGTCCATTTGGTCCTTATTACAATAAGTTGTTGAAATGTAAGTATTGAATTTGTGTGTCAAGTTTAAATAAACCTCTGGATCCTAAAGTGAGAATTTTGTTCTGTGTTGTCTCGTTTCTCTTTAACAAGTTTTTCCCCTGACGGTTTTGGTGCAATGACCGGGAAGGGATGAAGCTGAAAGAGGCCTTGTGTTCCACAGGAGCATCCGAGCTCCAAGTTTGGACCATAGGCAATCAGCTTGTGCTTCCAGTCACACTCCACTTTGGACCAGAGGTAAGGAGGTTTCCCTTTCTTGGGACCCTCTTTTTTGTGCCATCTCCAGTTTTGGCTGTATGGGAAGGGTCACGACCAGATGTGCTTGAGAGATAGCAAGCTTTATGCGGAAAGATTGTCGTGCCCTGACTTCCGGTTCCTGTTAAGCAGTGAAGCAGTTGAGGGATTCGGAATGCTGAGCCCTTCAGCTGATTTTTTTTTCTGTTTGGGGACCCTAAATGGGCCAGGAGCTGCCCTGGAGAGGTGGCAATAAAGGAAGGAAATCCCAGGGACGTAGGAGAGATGGCGGTCTCCCCAAACGGTCCAGGAGAAGCCCTCCAGAAACCAACAGAAGAGAGTCTAGCCCAAGCTGCAAACAACAGAAGTAAAAAGCTCTACTTTAAACTGATTGTAAATAGCACGTTTAAATCTGGGTAAGAATATTGATTTTCTCTATCCTACCTACCTGAACAAGAAAATTCCCCAAAATAAAAGACCTCCAAGAAAAGAAGAAGGTTTCCCCCACACACACACACCTTTTGGCTATTGGAAGCGGAGAATTTTACCCTTTTGGGAGGGAAAAGACTAGAAAGATCTGAAAAATGAACCGACGCTGACGTCTACTGGTGGACGAGGATTATTTGGGGATAAATTTCTGTCTCTGACCTTCAAAGTTCTCAATAAACACAACTGTGTAGATGAAGTGAGACTAACAAATTTGGGGCAATGAATACTTCACAAGAGGAAATATATGATAAGCGGCAACCATTTCAAAGGACAATGATTTTAAACTACAAAGAAGTACAGAACAACTTTGAAAGTATGAATCAACTTATCTCCAATTTAATTTTACTCCAAGAAAATTCTCAGGAAAATATAGCAGAGATGACTGAACATAATTCTGAGGATAGAGACTTAAAGATGGAACCTTATAAAACAAAAGAATATGATTCAATTCAAGTGGAAGAAAAGATAACTTACATCTCAACGCTTCAAAGCAACTTTGAGGATAAGAAAAGGGACTGGAAAAAATATTCTACAGAGATACGAGGAAAAACACCAGAATTGGAGAGACAAAAGATAACAAGAGAAGTGTAGAGAAAAGGAAGGTAAAAGATTCCTAATAAAAAGGAGTGGGAAAATGCTGATTTATCTTCTTCATCTACAGTAACACCTATGACTAAAGAGAAAAATCTTTTGATTCAGCAAAGTACATTGATTAAGAAAGACACTGGGCAGAGAAAAAAGATTAAAATGGAAACTAAGAAAATAGATAATGGGACCTATCAGAGAGAATACTTAAAAAAGAAGCATTTGTTTGAATATGGTTAAAAAATAGAAAAACTTTGGAATATACCACTTTTAGAGGGATGAACTTTCTAACTAATATAGTATGCTTCTTTCCTTTCTGTAAAGAAAAAAAAAGCTGAAACGATTTAAATAAAGCAAATGTTTTAGGTACTTAAATGTGACTGAATTTAAGAAAAGTATAAAAAATATTTTGAATTAGAGTTAAGGGATTAGATGACTAGATCTATTGAATGGAATGCTTAAAGATTAAACAGATTAAATATATTCTTAGCTATGGTTAAAATAGGAAATTGAGGAAATAAATGTATATTAGGAGGGATAATTTTAAGTAGTATGTTATTTCTTATGTCTCATTGCTTTTGCTTTTTTTCTTCTCTTTTTCGTTTCTCTTTTTTCTTTCTTTTTATTCTTTTTTCTATTTCTTAAGAAATATAAAAGTGTGAGAGGGCTTATATGGAAAAAACAGAATTAAATCTGCCAATGTAAATGTAATTAATCATTGAGAAAATTGTCACTAGTAAGAAAATTTAGAATTTGGTGGGAGAAATAAACTGAAATGAGTATTGTAATAGGATTTATCATAAGGCAACCAAAATGACTAATAAGAATAGAAATATTAATGTGATTACTATTCTTTAGAAATATTGGAAAAACTATATACTCAACATTTTTGATAAAAATAATAAGAATTGGGTTAACCTAATGTTTGCAAAAAAGGATACTTTGGGGAAAGAGGAAATCAACTAAAATTAACATATGGAATATAGGTAAAGGTAAAGGTTCCCCCCGCACATGCGTGCTAGTCATTTCCGACTCTAGGGGTCGGTGCTCATCTCCGTTTTAAAGCCGAAGAGCCAGCGCTTGTCCGAGGACGTCTCCGTGGTCATGTGGCCGGCATGACTAGACGCCAAAGGCGCACGGAACGCTGTTACCTTCCAACCGCAGTGGTCCTTATTTTTCTACTTGCATTTTTACGTGGTTTTGAACTGCTAGGTGGGCAGAAGCTGGGACGAGTAACAGGCGCTCACTCTGCTACGCGGCACTCGGGATTCGACCCGCCAAACTGCCTACCTTCTGATCGACAAGCTCAGCGTCCTAACCCACTGAGCCACCGTTTCCCTTACCTTTACCTTTATGTAACATAGATTATAGAAATTGATTGTTAAAGATTGTTCTACAAATGTAACCCAGACAACACACTGTTTACCAATTATTGAATAATTTGTTTTGTTAAAAAAAATCAACAAAATCAATATACAAAAAAAAGATTGCCGTGCCCTTAGGCAATCTTGCCGTCCTCAGGGAGAAGGGCGGCATATAAATTTAATAAACCTAAACCATAAAACTAAACCAAAATGGTCAGGCAAGTCCGGTGGCAGCGGGAACTACCGTGGCCAGGACCTGAATGGGAACTGACATTCCTGGGGACTAATCACGCCCTTGTAAGTGTTCAAGGTAGTGCCTTGATTGAGGGTCGTGCCCTGGTGTTCGAGTGGCCTTGTCCTTGGCAGCGGTCCTCCCCCTCGCCACCAACAACTCCATTTAGGTTGTGAACATTTCTTTTGGTCAGTATATATGGTAATGATGTATCAGTTTTGTGGTTGGCACCTGTTGGAATGAATGCTGTTGCTTTCATTGCGTTTACTGTGGTCCTGATCATCCAGATTGTGTTGCAAATAATGCCCCTGCTATGTGTTTTGTGTGATTGTGCAAAATGTGGATTTGTCTATTGTGGAGGTTTCCCAGGATGATGGTTGTGATTCTAAGTGAATTTGTATTTGCGTGTCTTTATAGCAGTAGCACCTGGCATAGTGATAGTGCCTAAGAGTTCTTCATTATTTCTGTTTCTCACTTGCATTAACTTTGTAGCAGAAATGCCAATCTTTTGTTCTGCCCATTATATCTGTTTATTACTTTTCCTGTCCCTCTGTGTTCTTTTTCTCTTTCTGATATGTGTGCTACTTTTTTCCTTTCTCCCATATTTTCCATACTTGCTTTCCAAATAGATGTTGACCAATGCCTTTCCTGTATATAAGGGCCAGCTACCTGCCTGGGGCAGGTATCATTTGCATATAATGACTATGGTGCTACCCATCCCATAGATAAGGATCAGCTTGTTTGCTGGAGTGGCACACCTTTTTTGTTTTGTTGCTACAAAACCTTACTGAACTTAACAATATACATTTGCGCTTGCTCGCATACTGAGGTATGCCCTGTTAAAGCCCATTGGGGGAAAAAAATCATAGATTGCTAGCAGCTTGACACCTGCTGAATTCATGGAACGTCTTGCCTTGGGTTTTCAAACAACATTCTGGGATGCAGGATACACACTCTAATGCAAAGGAAGGTATGGTTTCTTTTTTTTGTTGATGGACTATGCCCTAAAATTGCTGAAGCCATAAGACTAATGTAATTGGATGGAAGAGCAAGTCACTTTCTGAAATAGTAGATATTGCCGACCACTGTTCCTCTTCCTTTAAACAAAAAAAGAGAGGAGAAGGAGACCAAACTTATGGCGCTGCAACTCCATGCCCTTGAGTATCCACCTGCTCCACCCCCTCGCTCACAACCTAGGATAATACCACCTATCCTACCCCTTTTAACTCACACCCCAATTTTCCTTCTAATCCCCAGCAGAAAACCCTTTATTGTTTTAATTGTGGACTGGAAGGTCATTCTAACTCCAATGGTCCACCTTCCACCTTTCCCTGGTTTCCAAAAGTCCCAACCCCACCCCGTGGTCCCTCGCCCAAGGGATCCCCTCAGCAGTCTCCTGCTTACTCTCCTCATCCCCCCACAATGACTATCTCATAGTCCGAAAACCGCTGATTCAGCCTTTTCTTCGGCATTTCCCCTTATTCCCCTTAGTTCTTCTAATCCAGAACTTCTGGTTTCTATTAATGACCATCCTGCTAGGCTGCTCATAGACACAGAGGCTACTCACTCTACCTCATGGGCTGACGAATTCCCTCATATACCACCCTCCCAGCATTTTGTGAATGCCATTGACATTACCAACCTGCCTGTTCCCCACCCGGTTTCTATTCCTACTACTGTCTTGCTTGGACCCATTTCCCAAGAGCATGCTTTCCTTCTTAGCCCTTGTTCCCCAGTTAACCTCTTTAGGGCCTGATCTCCTTTGTAAGACGAGATGATTCATCTATTCTCAGCGTGACCGTTTTTATTTGGATGTGCTGCCTTCTGTTGAGCATTCTGTTCTACTGTAGCTTGTCTTCATTCTTCCTCTGACTCTGTTTCCCTACATCCTTTTGCTTCCTGTTCTGACTCTTCTCTTGCTGCTTTACAACAAGACCTCATGGCTAAATGTACCTGATGTTCTATGGTCTACTCATTCTGATGATGTTGGCTGCATTCATTCGGCCCAACCAGCTCGCATCCAGTTGGATCCTACGAAACCCCCTCTTAGAATCCCATAGCATCCATTTGTGAAGAAGGACAGGAGGGAATCCACCCTGTTATTGACTCCCTATTAGAGCAAGGTATTCTTGTTCGTACAAGACGCCCCTGCAATACCGCCACATGACCTGTCCAGAAGAAGTCTTCTGGTAAGCAAAATGGAAAAGGCCAGCGTATAGCAGAATTTAATATGTGGCTAAAGGAGTGGTGTAAAGGAGAAGGCTTTGGTTATATTAGTCACGATGTCTGTAGCTGGTCCAATGAAAAAATGTACAAAAGAGATGGTCTGCATCCATCCAAGAAAGGGACTGAGTTACTTAGAAATAAATTCACAGCTTTTCTGAAGGAATATTTAAACTTAACAACGGGGACAGTGAGTTAATTGATACAGAACATCACTGTCCCCGGCAATCTAAGAAGATAGGGGAACTTAGGCACCACAAACGTTATGTAGCAAGTAAACACAGGGTCAGTCATAAAGGACTCAAATGTCTGTACACCAATGCACAGAGTATGAACAGTAAGCAGGGTGAACTAGAAATTCAGGTAAATGAGGGCGGATATGATATTGTTGCCATTACAGAAACATGGTGGGATGAAACCCACAAATGGAACACACAGCTAGAGGGATTTAGATTATTTAAAAGAAATAGACTAAACAAAAGATGAGGTGGAGTTGCTCTATTTATAAGAAATAACCTTATCTCTACAGAAATAGAGCACAACAATGATGAAAACTGTAAACTTGAATGTATTTGGGTCAATATAAAAGGGGAAAAAATGACATTGCCATAGGCCGCCCAACCAAACAGAGGAAGTAGATGAACTTTTTGCTAGTCAGTTAACTAAGGTATGTAGGAAATGCATCACAATAGTAATGGGGGACTTTAATTACCCTGATATCAACTGGGAGAAAATTCTGCACCAAGTCGAAGATCTAACAGATTCCTGACAAACCTAGCAGACAACTTTCTCTCCCAGAAAGTAGAGAAGGGAACTAGGGGATTAGCCATATTGGATTTAATTCTCACTAATAGAGATGAAATGATAGAAAGTGTCAAAGCCACAGGAACCTTGGGGGGAAGTGATCATGCAATATTGGAATTCAACATTATGGAAGCACAAGCAATAGAATACAGCCAAACTAGAGTCTTGGACTTTAAAAGAGCTAATTTCAATAAACTTAGAGAGACCGTGGGAAGAATTCCATGGATGAGAATCCTAAAGGGGAAAACAACTCAAGAAGCTTGGGAAATTTTGAAAAATGAGATAATAAAGGCCCAGTCTAGCACAATACCAACAAAGAAGAAAAACAACAGCTTTCAAAAGAAACCAGCGTGGCTGCATAAAGAACTCTCTGATAAACTGAAAGATAAAAAGGACAAGTATAAGAAGTGGAAAGAGGGGCACATAACTAAGGCAGAATATCAGCAAACAGCCCGTGCCTGCAAAGATGAAGTGAGGGAAGCTAAGGCTCAAAATGAACTAAGGCTTGCGACCAAAGTCAAAAATAACAAAAAAAGCTTCTTTCAACATATAAGAAAGAAGAAAAAAGTTAAGGAAATGATTGGTCCATTAGTGGGGGAAAGTGGCAAGAAGGTGACAAGCAATAGGGAGAAAGCAGAACTATTTAACTCGTTTTTTCCATCTGTCTTTACACAAAGGGAAAAAACAGTCCAACCTACCAAAACCAGTGCCATAAAAAACAGAATAGAAATGCAAGTTAAGATAGGCAAGAAAATGGTAAGTGAGCACCTGTCCAGCCTAGACGAGTTCAAATTACCAGGACCAGATAGATTACACTCCAAAGTTCTCAAGGAACTGGCAGACGTGATCTCAGAACCACTGAACTATATTTTTCATAGATCCTGGAGCACTGGGGAACTACCAGAGGACTGGAAGAGAGCTGATGTAGTTCCCATCTTCAAAAAAGGGGAAAAAATAGATCCAGGAAACTACAGACCTATCAGCCTGACCTCAATACCTGGGAAGATTCTGGAAAAGATAATCAAACAACAAATCAGCGAACACCTTGATGCAAACAAAGTCATCACTAAAAGTCAACATGGGTTTGTCAAAAAAAGATCATGCCAGACAAATCTTATTACATTCTTTGACCAAGTGACAAAATTAGTGGACCAGAGGAATGCTGTAGATATAATTTACTTGGACTTCAGTAAGGCATTTGATAAAGTAGATCACAACCTACTACTTGATAAGATAGAAAAATGTGGGTTAGATAGCATCACCACCAGATGGATTCGTAGCTAGCTGACAGGCCGTACTCAGCGTGTGGTCCTCAATGGAGCTGCATCTACATGGAAGGAAGTGTGTAGTGGGGTGCCCCAGGGCTCTGTTCTGAGCCCAGTGCTTTTCAATATCTTCATCAACAATTTGGATGAGGGGATAGATGGGGAACTCATCAAATTTGCAGATGACACCAACCTGGCAGAAATAGCCAATACTCCAGAAGATAGGCTTAAGATACAGGAGGATCTGGACAGACTCAAACACTGGGCACTATCTAACAAAATGAAATTCAATTGTGAAAAAAGTAAGGTTCTGCATTTAGGCAGGAAAAATCAAATGCACAGGTATAGTATAGTTGGTACCTTGCTCGATAGCAGTAACTGTGAGAGGGATCTCGGAGTCCTAGTGGACAATCACTTAAATATGAGCCAGCCGTGTGCTGCAGCTGCCAAAAAAGCCAACACAGTGCTAGGCTGCATTAACAGAGGGATAGAATCAAGATCATGTGAAGTACTAATACCACTTTACAATGCCTTGGTAAGGCCACACCTGGAATACTGCATCCAGTTTTGGTCACCACGATGTAAAAAAGATGTTGAGACTCTAGAAAGGGTACAGAGAATGCAACAAAGATGATAGGGAATGGTTGCTGGAATTGGGTATGTGTAGTTTAATGAAGAGAAGGGTGAGGGGTGACATGATAGCAGTGTTCCAATATCTCAGGGGCCACCACAAAGAAGAAGGAGCCAAGCTATTCTCCAAAGCCCCTGAAGGCAGGACAAGAAGCAATGGATGGAAACTAGTCAAGGAGAGAAGCAACCTAAAACTAAGGAGAAACTTCCTGACAGTTAGAACAACTAACCAGTGGAACAACCTGCCTCCAGAAGTTGTGGGTGCTCCATCACCGGAGGTTTTCAAAAAGAAACTGGCAGCCATTTTTTTTAATTAAATTTTTATACCGCCCTTCTCCCGAAGGACTCAGGGCGGTGAACAGGGCATATAATAAAAATACAAAAGTACAAAAGTTAAAAAAGAATTAAATTATTGCCCAAAATAAAACAGTAAGAATATACAAATATTAAAACCCTAAGTTGACTCCCCATCAGGCCAGGCCAGCTTGTTCGAATAAATGGGTCTTTAACCCGCGCCGGAAGGAGCGGAGATCCGGTGCCATCCGGAGCTCAACCGGCAGTTGATTCCACAGAGCCGGGGCGCCCACAGAGAAGGCCCTCCCCCTGTGGGCCACCACCCGGCATTCTCTGACCGGAGGCACCCTGAGGAGGCCCTCTCTGTGGGAACGCACAGGGCGGAGGGGAGTTGACGCTGGCAGCAGGTGGTCCCCGAGGTATTCCGGACCTATGCCATGTAAGGACTTAAAAACCATCACTAAGACCTTGAACCTCACCCGGAAGACAACTGGTAACCAATGCAGCTCGTGGAGCAAAGGTGTAACATGGGAGTACCGGGAAACTCCCAAGACAACTCTCGCGGCCGCATTCTGTACCAGTTGGAACCTCCGAGTGGTCTTCAAGGGAAGCCCCATGTAGAGAGCATTGCAATAGTCAAGACGAGAGGTCACGAGCGCATGAGTGACCGTACACAGGGCATCCCGGTCTAGATAGGGCCGCAACTGACGCACCAGGCGAACCTGAGCGAAAGCCCCCCTAGTCACGGCTACTATATGATCTTCTAAGGTAAGCCGTGAATCTAGGAGGACTCCCAAGTTGCGAGCCCTATCCACGGGGGGTAAAGACTCACCCCCCCATAGAAAGCGATGGAACATTTTGAATGTCCCGGGATGCCGGAATGTACAGCCACTCAGTCTTGTCAGGGTTGAGTTGAAGTCTGTTCCTCCCCATCCAGACCCAAACCGCCTCCAGGCAACGGGACATCACAGCGAGGGCATCACTGGGGTGGTTTGGGGTCGAAAGAAAAAGTTGGGTATCATCAGCATATTGATGATACCCAACTCCAAAACCACGAATGATCTCACCCAGCGGTTTCATATAGATGTTGAACAGGAGAGGCGAGAGAACCGACCCCTGAGGAACTCCACAAACGAGAGACCTAGGGGCCGATCTCTGCCCCCCTGCCAACACCGACTGCGAACGTCCCAGGAGATAGGAGGAGAACCACCGAAGAACCGTGCCTCCCACTCCCAATCCCCTGAGACGCCGCAGCAGGATACCATGGTCGATGGTATCGAAAGCCACTGAGAGGTCTAATAGGACTAGGACAGAGGAACATCCCCTATCCCGGGCCCTCCAGAGATCATTCACCAGAGCGACCAATGCCGTCTCCATGCTGTACCCGGGCCTGAAACCCGATTGGTAGGGGTCCAGATAATCCGCTTCATCCAGGACCAGAGGGAGCTGATGCGCCACCACACTCTCAACAACCTTCGCAAGAAAGCGAAGGTTGGAGACTGGACGAAAGTTGTTCAACACAGCTGGGTCCAAGGCAGGCTTCTTGAGGAGGGGTCTCACCACCGCCTCCTTCAAGATGGTGGGGAAATTACCCTCACTCAAAGAAGCAGATATAACCGCCTGGAACCAGCCTCGTGTCCTCTCCCTAGCTGCATAAACCAGCCTGAAATGGTTGTCTGAAATGGTATAGGGTTTCCTGCATTAGCAGGGGGTTGGACTAGATGACCTCCAACGTCCCTTCCAACATCATCATCATCATCATCATTATTATTATTATTATTATTATTATTATTATTATTATTATTATTATTATTATTATTAATTCATTCAAGACCTTAGTCACGTTAACCCTATTGTTATCCCTTCTTATCCCACTGTTCCCAACCCTGCTACTATTTTGTCTTCTGTCCCCACTACCTACCGCTTGTTATTTTACTGTCACTGATCTCTCCTCTGCCTTCTTTTCTATACCTATTCATCCTGATTTCCAGTTTTTGTTTGCTTTCCAATACGATGAAGTTGCTATGGGGAATTCTTTGGCAGCCCTTCTTGCAACACCTTCCCCTTCCTCTTTGCTTGCATAATGTTTCTGCTGCCACCTCCAGTGCTTGCTGCTATTTCCCATCTTATTGAAATATAACAGGCTGCCCCGGCATCTCAACGTCGGGTGTGGACCAAAAATTCCTGTTCACCTGATTCTGAAGGCGTGTGGCGCCATTCTGATGGCCGGCCTGGTTGCCCCCAGCCTTTGTTGTCCTACCTTGTCCACCTCCAACATGGGCCTGCCCATATTGGCCAGGAGGGAGTGGCATCTGCTATTATCAAATAATGGTATGCCCCAGGAGTACACGATGGTTAAAGGGGGTGACTGGATCCTGACAAAAGTGTGTCAGTGGAAGAATTGCCTGGTTCCTCGTTGGAAGGGACCATTACAAATGGTTAGAAAATGTCTCATGCTCGCTGTATGGACTATGCTTGATGCTGCTGTTTATTGGAACTTGCCTCAATTTATATAACATCTTATACCCCCCCCCCTGTTCTTAGGGACGCGGTGGCTCAGTGGGTTAGGACGCTGAGCTTGTCGATCAGATGGTTGGCAGTTTGGCGGGTCGAATCCCAAGTGCCATGTAACAGTGTGAGCGCCTGTTACTCATCCCAGCTTCTGCCAACCTAGCAGTTCGAAAGCACGTAAAAATGCAAGTAGGAAAATAGGGACCACTACGGTGGGAAGGTAACAATGTTCCGTGTGCCTTTGGCGTCCAGTCATGCCGGCCACATGACCACGGAGACGTCCTCGGACAAGCACTGGCTCTTCGGCTTTGAAATGGAGATGAGCAACGGCTCCTAGAGTCGGAAACAACTAGCACGCATGTGCGGCGGAACCTTTATCTTTACCCCCCTGTTCTTAGCCCTACCATCACCCAGGCTACACGCATGACTGATGAGGCCCAATGTGGATCTCAGGATGCCTTTCCCACTAGAGCAGAACCAATCCGCCATAGATGCATTCAATTGGTGACCCTTGAGCCCCCTACGAAGGGGCCCCACGACTATTCTACTAATATGTATTTGAATATGGTTGAAGCTTACTGAGCCGCCCATAGTATGGCTGACCTGAGTGAATGCTGAATATGTAACTATGGTACCAGAGCAGGAGGGGGCATGATTTCCTTGTATGCCAGAACCGTGCCATTCCAATGGCACCACCATAAGTGGGGTGACTTGACACTAGACACCACAGATAAGTACGCATAGTGAGACACAACCACTTTCATGACATCGGAGACTCATCATCATGTGATTTTCTATAATGTTTTCTTTGCTACTTCCCTTTTCTCGGAACCATCCTTCGGGTCACCTCCCCATTCTTGGAACTGACCACTCATAAAATAGTTACTGATATGTTTTTCCTCTCACACCTCTATGTACTATTGCAGGCTCAACAGAAGGGTTACTATGTGGCACTTTTGAATGTTACCGTCTTGCTAGAGGTTTCGTCTATATCTGTGCAAAAGGAACTTTGGGTATAGAGACCAAATTTACTAGCTATTTGGAACCAACACATATCATAAGCTTTGGTCACATGTTTGAAATGAAAGATTATAGAGCACTTTGAGATTCCAGAAATGCTTCAGGAAAGGGAATTTCAGATTGCTTATTCTACAGTCTTAGGCTTCAGGATTGCAGACTTGATTAACTTACCAATTTCTTTGTCTATCTCATCATTCCTTAAGGTCAAATTCAACAGCTCCAATGTTAAGAGATGAACCCAGGCAAGGACCTCCATGTCTAAAAAGAGGCAGCAATTCAAGTCAAGAGATGTGAAGTGCAAATCTACAATAAGAATCAAACCATGCCCCAATTCTTTCAGATTCTGAGAGATTAAGGAGACCATGAGAGAACATGGTGAAATCCTGGAAGATTTTGAATGAACAACAGTCAACCTATGTGAGATTTATAAAGTCCTCATCCATAATTATGTATAAAAATTTAGACATTTGAGGATGTTCTGTTCAGCAGGCAGACTGGGGTGGGAGCTGACCTCAGAAAATGTAGAATTTATTATGTTGCCAGCTCATACAACGGAGGGGCCCTGCTTCCGTGCATTCCCGCATCCTCTCTTGAGCCAGGGCCATGTGCAACAGGTGGTTGCCTTGCTAGGAAGTCTGTCAACTGGACATCTCAACTCGCCCAGAACATCCTAAGCAGCATCCAAGTAAAGTGGCCCTGGTTTGCTCTTTTGGCAGACTAGCAAACCTGTGTCCAATCCTGAGTGCTGAGGCTGGCCCCACTAATAGGGAAACCTGCATGTGGCACAGGTGCTACTAAGACTGGTAACCTAGTTGCACCTTCTCCAGCCTGATCTTAAAAGCTGTCCCGTTTTATTGCAGCCAAGCAGCTGTTTCTGAACCTGCTGGCTCCTTGCTTACCAGTTTTGCCTTCTAAACTTGGATCATAATCCACAGCAAATTGTCGAATTGAAGCCACTGCCACTAAAATCCTCTCCCTCTTTTTCAGTTCAGCATTGTCTGGAGAAGAGAAAGGGGAAGACGCAGAGTGTTAGGTTCCCCTCCCAATAGTCATACTTGAATATACTATTATTCTGATTATTATTATCTGTGACAACCTGGTGGTCAAAGCCTCACGGGGCTGCCTTGCAAAATAGGTTGGCCCCTGACATGTGCACCACCTTCCCTTGGTTGGGCTTTTTCCAGAGGTACAAACAACAACAAAAAACCTCTTG
Organism: Vipera ursinii; assembly: GCF_947247035.1. Classification (NCBI taxonomy): domain Eukaryota; kingdom Metazoa; phylum Chordata; class Lepidosauria; order Squamata; family Viperidae; genus Vipera; species Vipera ursinii. The sequence continues at coordinate 76,167,617 of NC_139521.1, forward strand.
AAGGTAATAATTCTGTGGACTTGCCCCACTATTGCCCAATGTCGGTTTGATTATGTACTATAGATAGTCCTCAACGTACAACCACAGTTGAGCCCAAAATTTCTGTTGATACGTGAGACGTTGGTTACATGAGTTTTGCCCCATTTTACGACCTTCTTTGCCATATTTCTTAAGTGAATCACTGCAGTTGCAAAGTTAGTCACTTGGTTGTTAAGAGAAGCTGGCTTCTCCTTTGACTTTGCTTGTCAGAAGGTAATCATGTGACCCGGGGACACAGCAACCGTCATAAATATGAGTCCGTTGCCAAGTATTTTGATCACGTGACCATGGGGCTTCTGCAATGGTGATAAGTGCGAAAGCCTGATGTTTTAACTTCGAACAGTCACTAAATGAAGTGCTGTAAGTGGAGGACTACATTCAGTTTACAGCTCTTGAAAAGTCAAATGATGAAACCTAAGAATAAAAGCTGTAGTCATTAGAATCCTGCTTTTTGTCTCCTATGGCTGCTCCCTGAAATTCCTTGCTAAGTTCCTTCTGGATATTTTTATTTTCTTGGCTTTGGCTTCTCTTCTTGGCAATTCCCACCATTTGGGTTTACATTCAGCTTGCTTTCGTCTGTTTCTTGATCTTTGTCGGTCTCTTCTCACATTCAGCTTAACTCGATACCTGCACCTGAGCTCTCTGTGGAGATTCTCAGTCCTCCAGGTCATCGTTGTCCCAAAGGTGCTTTTCCCAAAAGGCGACTGGACTTTCTTGGTGTTTTCTTTGAAAATGTTCCGCTTCTCATTCTCTTTTTCAGAACTGAAGAAGCTCCTTGCTCTTCTGGTGGCCTCGGCCGTCATTTCTTTATGCTCTTGTCGTCTCTCTTTGATGTTGTCTCTCCATCTTCTTTGGGGTCTCCATTGTGTTCTTATTACCGTGTTTCCCCAAAAGTAAGACCCTGTCTTGTATTACTTTTGTCTCCAAAAGAGGCATTAGGTCTTAATTTGGGGGATATATTTGTCGTGACACTTGTCTCGCCTCATGGCAGTGGCACCAACAACCCCGTCCAGCAGCCCACGTGGTTGCCAGTCCAGTTATGCTGTGGCCGTTTGAGGCAAGGGGCTGCGTGGAACATCGCACTGCTGCTGCCACATCGAGGCGAGGCAGGTGGGGGATGGAGTGGAGCTTCCCCACGTGCCTCGCACCTGTTTACCAGTACTTCACCACCACCACCACCACCGACAGGCCACTCCTTGATCGGTGACCTTTAACTCCCCTTCCAAACCGGACTGCCATGCTTGGTGGATGGGATGGGTAAGGTATACCCAGTTCCCCTCTGCCGTTTCGGAGTCAGGCGAACGACTCTGCTGCTGCTGTACACCACTGGAGGAGCTTTCTTTAAGCTTTGCACCGCATATTACCTGCCTGGGCGCAGCGACCGCCTCTTTGGCCTCTGCCAACTCTCCCAGCCACCTGCCTCCACCAGCCCTTTGTCTCCTGTCTTGCGGAGAATGGAGAACGGAGAACGCAGCGGCTCTGCACAGGGATGCAGAGCAGAGAACAGCCTGCATTGCCTCGCATCTCCCTTCTGGAAATGGCAGCCCTGTTTCCTGGAGCTTCTCCTCCCGGCGCAGCGCCTCCCTCTTCCCAAAAGCATTTCTTTGCTAACCTGCTTTCCAGCTCTAGCGCGTTTCTCTTCTGCTTCTGGGAAATGGAGTTTGTGGGACTAAAAAAGTTCAGTCAGACCTTCCAACTTATCGCGAAATCTGCAGCAGGAGAGAAACGCGCCAGAGCTGGAAAGCAGGCTAGCAAAGAAATGCTTTCGGGAAGAGGGAGGAGCTGCACCGGGAGGAGAAGCTCCAGGAAACAGGGCTGCCGTGGAGCAGTGCAGGCAGCAAGCAAGTGCTGTTCTCTACTCTGCATCCCTGCGCAGAGCCACGGCGTTCTCCGTTCTCCACGAGACAGGCAATGAAGGGCTGCTGGAGGCAGGCAGCCAGGAGAGTTGGCAGAGGCCAAAGAGGTGGCTGCTGCACCTGGGCAGGTAATCTGTGGGCGAAGCTTAAAGAAAGCCCCTCCAGTGGCGCACAGTGGCAGTGGAGCTGTTTGCTGTCTGTTAAATAGCGGGTTCTTTGGTGCAGGAATAAAGACGAGGTAACTGAGTACAGGGAAACTCAGTTTATTTTGTGCAGAATCTGTACTGAATAAATGGCTGCAATTAGCTGCAATATATAGTCTAGCCCCTAGGCGGCAGCCAATAGGTTTGAAGCAACCATTGTTGCCTAGGGATAGCCAATTATAGCACTAGAGACTTGTAGTCTGGGTTGATGGAGCACCGTTAGCTGCTCCAGCAACCTACGTGGTATTACTAATGAGCCCAGTACATAACACTGTCACTCCCTCTTGGCTCCGAAATGGTGGAGGGGAACCAAACAAACCACTTTATTTGCTGGTTTTTATGTAGTTTGTTCTATGCCAGTTCTTTCTCTTAGGATATTATTAGTCACCTGAGTTGGGATGCCTTTCAGAAGAGAAATGGTGTCATTCTAGTTGGTACAAGCATCAGAGGATTTGGGATGTTGATTTCAAGGAAGTTGAAAAGAACTTGCTAAAATATCACCAAAGCTATTTTCCCTAAGCAGGCAAAGCAGAGCCAATGAAGGTTTCCTGATTGTGAAAGACAGAAACTGAATTGTTCCCTGGCCAAAATTCATTGAAATCTGTGGGAGGTGACAATAAAGGAGAATATTTGTAGCTCAGGGTTGAAATGAGGGCTCCTAGGGAACTTCATCAGTGCTAGTCAGGAGTTGGGTCTGCTCTCAATTTATACCCAAGCCACTAGAATACAGAGTCTTTTGCATGTGGGGAGAGAAATCAGTGCTCCTGTTGAAGAAAATTCCACAGGACCTTCAAAAAAAGCCTTTATCAATCTCTTGTAAGAAGACAACTTACACACAGAGGTCGCAATCAGAGCAAGAAGGAAGGCGAGGAAAACCAGTATTTTAGTTCTTCGTTTGGCTTTATCTTTATCGATCAAGTCAGCTAATTGCTTGAAAACATTCTTAGGTGCTGGAAGAAGACAAATGGGTAGTTTAATCAGTTGTGAGGCTGACCATTCCTTTTCCCCGACCCCTGCTCTTTCCTGGAAGGCGGTCTCATGCATTCCAAGCAAAGGACCCCTCCCGTTGCCTAATGGCCCAAGAACAGTTTTGCATCCCTCAACAGAGACGGAAATGTTGAGCAACTTTCTAAGCCCATGTGGTGAGAGCTCTACTTTTGCCACAGTTCATATCGGCAGCCTTGGAAGGGAAGACATCACACTTGGATTTTTTTTTTTAACTTAAGTCGGGTTATAGGGAGGGAGGAGCTGGTCTAGACGGCTTCGGAAGGTCAAAAGAAGGTGCTCCTTAAAAGAGGTCTCCTTTTGAGTGGACTCCCCTATGTTTTCCTGTGGGCTGTCTAGGATCTAGGAAGTGGGAGGGGGCATTTACAGATAGAGGAGCACCCATTGCACCTCCACCATCTCTACCTGTAATTGCCCCCTCCTAGATCTTTCCTTTACTCTTTTTTTTCCTACTTATTTACATGGGAGGAGGAGGTGGAAATAGGGAGGAGGAGAGGAGGAGGAATTCTCCAGATTTAACCTCAATGGAGATGTTATGGAAAAGGAGGCAGCATCGGCAACACTTTGTAGAAAGAGGTGGGAAATAAGAAGAGCTTAAGCAACATACGCGCAGTTTTGGCAGGTACTTTGGGAGGTGGTTTGGGTGCCATTTTATCTTCTTAGTCCAAATGATCATTCATCCTATGTTGGAGTTTATAGAATATGACACAGGTTATTTTTCCAAAAAAACTATATTCAGAAATATAATAAACTTCTTCCTATGGAGTTTAATCTTTTATGTCATTAAAAACCCAGAATCCAGACCTCCGCATGGACCACCCAACCTTTTGCAGCTAGGTCCTCAGTCTGCAAAGTATCTTAACTGGCCTGTAATGACTCTTGGACTAGTTCACTCTGGTTGATTTCTGACCGTAGAACCTTTCCTGCAAAACCGTAACTTTCCCTCCCATTATCTAGGATGTGAAAAAGAGAATGACTGCTAGGACCTCCATCTTCCTTCTCCTTGATCCAAACAGGAGAAAATGTGAAGGATCCTTAGACCACTACCAGGAAATTGAGCCCTAAAACCTTCGTAGAAATCAGCGGAAGGATTCTCTAATGATGTGAGGGTTACTAAACCACATCTGGAGCATTTTCACTATTCGTCTGCGATATCCCCACCCATCTTGCAAGTTCTCTCGTGAGCCTACATGACATCTGCATGCACCCAGACGCCCAATCAATAAGGCAACCTTTGGATGTGCTTAGGTAAGGTAAAGGTTCCCCCGCACATGCGTGCTAGTCGTTTCCGACTCTAGGGGCCGGTGCTCATCTCCGTTTCAAAGCCGAAGAGCCAGCGCTTGTCCGAGGACATCTCCGTGGTCATGTGGCCGGCATGACTAGACGCCAAAGGCGCACGGAACGCTGTTACCTTCCCACCGTAGTGGTCCCTATTTTTCTACTTGCATTTTTACGTGCTTTCGAACTGCTAGGTTGGCAGAAGCTGGGACGAGTAACAGGCGCTCACTCTGTTACGCGGCACTCGGGATTCGACCCGCCAAACTGCCGACCTTCTGATCGACAAGCTCAGCGTCCTGACCCACTGAGCCACCGCGTCCCTTTTTGGATGTGCTTACTAGTTCAGAATAAAGGAAGGAGATGACACCGAGAACATCCTTGTTGCTACCCAATGATTGAAATCAGACTGCCACTTGTCTTGTGCAATGACCAAGTGGAGCTTTGTGAGTCAGAGCAAGACCTCTGACCTCAGTTATTGTATCATATTACATCACAATGGCTTAGTCAATCAATAATGTCAGCCCAGCAGCCACACGTGAAGAAGAGTGCCCCAGGGATGCCGGGAGCTAAACCGGTTTGACGTCAGCCCCCTCATTTGTATCTTCCCGGATCAGCTCAGAATTCCTCTCAGCCAAACTGACAGCTTTTTTTCTGATGATGTCAAACATTCCAAAGTCCTTCTTCCAGTTCCCTCCTTGGCCTCCTTTGAGTTGATGGTGTTCCTGTCTAGCTGCAATGATGGCAGTTGCTCTTGGATTCTTTGTTATGTGGGGAATCCAGCAGCAGGTAGAAGTGGTTCTATGAATTTCTCTAGAGGTGCCATGAAGGACAGCGATGGGGGATGGCTGTAATGTAAGAACCAGCCCTAGGGAACCATGAATGAATTTTTCTTGAATGATGAGCTTCTGAGAGTTGCCCACATGTTGACTTTGACCACACCAGTCTACCATTGCTTGTTACCAGCAGTAGTATTGTCTGCATCTACTTCTGCTTTTCTCCTTGACAGTTTCCTATCAAGAGTTCTGATTTGAACAAGATCAAATTCTGCTGTTTGAAGTTGTTAATGGTTTTGATTATCATGGAATTCTTCATGAAAATCTATTAAAAAAGTTATACAGTATATATGAACCTGAAAGAGAAGCCTGATCTGCTGAGATAAGACTTCATGTTGTTGTTGTTGTTAGTTGCGAAGTCCTGTGCGACCCATCGCAACCCTATGGACAATGTTCCTCCAGGCCTTCCTGTCCTCTACCATCTTCTGGAGTCCATTTAAGCTCACGCCTCCTGCTTCAGTAACTCCATCCAGCCACCTCATTCTCTGTTGTCCCTTTCTTTTCTTGCCCTCAACCTTTCCCAGCATTAGGCTCTTCTCCAGTGAGTCCTTCCTTCTCAATAGGTGGCCAAAGCATTTGAGTTTTAGCTTCAGGATCTGGCCTTCTAAAGAGCAGTCAGGGTTGATCTCCTCTAGGACCGACCGGTTTGATCGCCTTGCAGTCCAAGGGACTCGCAGGAGTCTTCTCCAGCACCAGAGTTCAAAGGCCTCAGTTCTTTGGCGCTCAGCTTTTTTTATGGTCCAACTTTCACTGCCATATATTGCAACTGGCTATACGCACTTTTGTTGACAGGGTGATGTCTCTGCTTTTTAGTGTGCTGTCTAGATTTGCCATGGCTTTCCTCCCCAGGAGCAAGCGTCTTTTAATTTCTTGGCTGCAGTCCCCATCTACGGTGATCTTGGAGCCCAGGAAAATAAAATCTGTCCCTACCTCCATTTCTTCCCCATCTATTTGCCAGGAATTGAGAGAGCCGGATTCCATGATCTTGGTTTTCTTAATGTTTAGTTTCAACCGAAGTTTTGCACTCCTCCTTCTTCACTCACAACAAGAGGGTCTTTAGTTCCTCTTCACTTTCTGCCATTAGAGTGGTATCATCTGCATAAGACTTCATAGCATTGCTTAATTTGCCAGGGCTGGAGTTGTACATTTGGATGTCATACTTCACACCACAAGAACGGATGATCTCACCCAACAGCCTCATGTAGATGTTGAATGGGAGTGAAGGGAGGACCAAATTCTGTGGTATCCCACATAGCAGTTGCTGGGGTGGGCTCTCTCCTCTCCAAATGCCACTGACTGTTATCAGGACTAGAACAGGCTACCTGATGAGGTTCAATTTTATCCACACAATCCTTTCCGACTCTTGGCATTTCTCTGGACCAGGCCTCTCCACGTCTTCTGATCTTGCACTACTTCTTTGAGCTGTTCTGTGCTGGCTGGTGTCAGCTTTGAGGGTGCCCACCACCGTGTTCTTTGGCAGCCTGGTTTCCTTTTACTGCTAACTGTCCCAAAGATAATTGTTTTCTCCAGTGAATTCCCCATTCATAGCACAGCCAGCATAGGTGAGATGCCGTTTTGTGACTTTGGGGCTACCTGACACTACAGGATATGGCCGGCTGCAAGCAAGAGGTTGGGTGTATTGCAAAGTGCATCATAACGAAGACCCATGTCTTGTCTTCTTAGTTGCTCATAAATGCTCCTGTTTTGTTCCAGCCTACGACCGTCCCAGTTGACTTCAAGGACAACCCCTTTTGTCTTTGCAAATGAATAGGCTGGAAAAAACCCAACCCAAATTTATTTTCAGTTCCAAAATAATAAAGTCTTTCACACAAAAAAGCAGTATATTTTCTTCAACCAAAAATATATGATTCAAAACATCAAGCAAGAGTCAAACAAAAAACAAGAGTCAAACAGATTAGAAAAAACAAACCAGGATTCTCTTTGAATGTCTACGAACAGTTGCCTTCAGCAACGAGCCCTGCCCACACCTTCCCCTTTTATTATCAGTCCCAAGGTGTGGCTTCTCACTGCCTTCTCCTCCTTTCACTGAGTTGCCTCATTGATTTTCTCTGCTCTGCTCTGCTGGATTGCCTTCTGCTTCTAGCGTCTCTGAACAGATTCAGCTGTGACTCCTCTGAGTCCGACACCTCCTCCTCACACATCTGAGCCTCATGAAGAACATGACTGGAGGGGGCAGGCTGAGAATCCTACAGTGCATCAGAGCCTCTGTCCCATACCGAAGGCTCTCCAAACCCCTCCTCCTCCTCCTCAGATTCCTCGCTCTCAGCTGCTGGGAGCACAGGCTGACACTGAATCACAACTACTCTGAACTTCAAGGGGTTCACCTAAGCTGCCTAAATTATGCTGCAGCTCCAGAACCCCAGAAGTAAACACCACCAAGGATATTGTTCCAGACTCCCAGGAAGAGAGCAGAAGAGAAAAGAAGGGTGACTACAAAATCTGAAGAGCTTCCAAGAGCAATTTTAACAGACTTTGAGGCAGTGGGCCAGATAGCAGTTTGATTTTGGTGTTTAGGCTCCTGCAAGTTTAGAATGTGTTTTGTTTTACTGTATTCTTATTCTTTCTTTCTTTTCTGTCTTCCAGAAAAGCACTGGCTCAGGAAAAACTGGTGCTTATGCTGGACAATGTGGTCCGTTTGCAATTGCCCAGGTATAGGATGCAACAGGCACTGGACTGGCTGCCTATCAACAGCTCTTATTTAACCTTAATCCATTCCATAATTCCACCCGAGCAACCAAGGGAATGAATTAGGATTCTGTGTTCAAAACATGCTTTTTAGGGGTGGCTGGCCAACTTCTGGAGGTACCAGACTATTTCTCAGCTGCCCCCAGTGCATTAATTTTCTATGTTGAGTCCACTCCCTACAAATTCCAGAGGACCAACCAAGCATTTTACAGGCCGGAAACCAAGGGCAATCTTTCTTTTGCATATTCCGTGTTCTTTTTCTCATCATTCTCTTGGCCTGTAGCTCTACATCCTGTACTTTCTCTGTCTGGTCACATAAAATTTGTCCTACATCAGTCATTTCTTCATTAACATCATTTAGACATAGTCAATCCATAGAAGCAGGCTTCATTTCTAACAGTGTTGATATTACAGTTACTAATTTGTGTCTTCATTCTTCAAGGATCTCCTTTAATATTTCCAATGTTAGAACATTTTGTACCATTCTGTAAATACCAGTATTAACGGATATCAGGCTGGTATTTTTAGTTTTTTTTTACTGCATAAAATGTTTAATCCTCTTCCAGTTTCTAAAATCACATTTATCATTTGCTCTGACTTGCAATAATCAGTACAATCAAAATAAATTTGCTTCTCACAAGACTGTCTATTTTTATACAGCAGTACAAATCTTACAATAAAAAGCAGTATTCCAAATTCAGCAGGACCCTTAATCTGTTTATAATTTTCTTAGATCAAAATCTTAACTTTTTGCTATTTGTTTTCAATTCTTTAAGTCCTTAAGCTTGTACTTATTTTTCTCGTTGAAGATAAAACCACCCAATGATGACTTTTCATACTTGCCATTCTGAAGACCTCTAGCAGATTTGTCATGGTTAATAAGCAATTTCCCAAAATGGTTAGAAAGCGAGGTTTGTGAACTTAGTATCCTGTAAGAGGGTCCATTGAGGTTGAAAGAAAAATGAATATCACATTTTATTGACTTAATTTGCATGCCACTAAATCCACATAAACTCTTGGGTGATGTACATATTTTGTTTTCTTAAAGTGATGCAGTTCCTCTAATGGTTGCATTATTTTAATTACTTTAACCATCTCATGATAAAGGCATGAACAGGCACATACCAAAGTAAGTCAGAGACACAGAGAATCAAAGGAACTCTCCTCCAGCTTGGAAGTGATGCCCGCAAGGGGGTAGTAGACAGTACTCAAATGGCATCAGATGGTTGTGGCCTCCCCCGTTTTTTAAGGGACGACACACCTATTACATGTGTGCAACAAGGACAGGGATTTTAATCACCCTGATTGCACTACCATTTGATGATGATGACGATGACGATGAAGATAACAAGAAGAAGAAGAAGAAGAAGAAGAAGAAGAAGAAGAAGAAGAAGAAGAAGAAGAAGAAGAAGAAGAAGAAGAAGAAGAAGAAGAAGAAGAAGTAGTTGGAAGGGACCTTGGAGGTCATCTAGTCCAACCCCCTGCTCAGGCAGGAAACCCTATACCATTTCAGGCAAATGGCTGTCCAGTCTCTTCTTTAAAACTTCCAGTGTTGGAACATTCACAGCTTCTGGAGGCAGGTTGTTCCACTGGTTAATTGTTAGTTTCTCCTTAGTTCTAGGTTGCTTCTCTCCTTGACTAGTTTCCATCCGTTGCTTCTTGTCCAGCTTTCAGGTGCTTTGGAGAATAGCTTGACTCCCTCTTCTTTGTGGCAGCCCCCGAGATATTGGAATACTGCTATCATGTCACCCCTTACTCTTCTCTTTGTTAAACTACACATACCCAATTCCAGCAACCGTTCCTTATATGTTTTAGCCTCCAGTCCCCCAATCATCTTCGTTGCTCTTCTCTGTACCCTTACCAGAGTCTCGACATGTTTTTTACATTGTGGTGACCAAAAGTGGATGCAGTATTCCAGGTGTGGCCTTACCAAAGCATTGTAGAGTGGTATTAGTACTTCACGTGATCTTGATTCAGTCCCTCTGTTCATGCAGCCTAGCACTGTGTTGGCTTTTTTGGCAGCTGCAGCACACGGCTGGCTCATACTGAAGTGATTGTCTACTAGGACTCCGAGATCCCTCTCACAGTTACTACTATTGAGCAAGGTACCACCTATACTATACCTGTGCATTTGATTTTTCCTGCCTAAATGTAGAACCTTACTTTTTTCACCATTGAATTTCATTTTGTTAGATAGTGCCCAGTGTTCGAGTCTGTCCAGATCCTCCTGTATCTTAAGCCTATCTTCTGGAGTATTGGCTGTTTCGGCCAGCTTGGTGTTGTCTGCAAATTTGATGAGTTCCCCATCTATCCCCTCATCCAAATCGTTGATGAAGATATTGAAGAGCACTGGGCTCAGAACAGAGCCCTGGGGCACCCCACTACACACTTCCTTCCATGTAGATGCAGTTCCATTGAGGACCACACGCTGAGTACGGCTTGTCAGCCAGCTACGAATCCATCTGGTGGTGATGCTATCTAACCTACATTTTTCTATCTTATCAAGTAGTAGGTTGTGATCTACTTTATCAAATGCCTTACTGAAGTCCAAGTAAATTATACAGTATCTACAGCATTCCTCTGGTCCACTAGTTTTGTCACTTGGTCAAAGAATGCAATAAGATTTGTCTGGCATGATCTGTTTTTGACAAACCCATGTTGACTTTTAGTGATGACTTTGTTTGCATCAAGGTGTTCGCTGATTTGTTGTTTAAATAAATAATAATAAACCTTTATTGTCAAAGTACAACATGTGTACATTGAGATTAGCTGAGCCTCCCCCCGTGCTCTCTCCCTCCCAACAGACAGTGACAACAAACCCTCCATCCCACCACACCATATGAACCAACTACAGCACACACCGGCCTCCCAAGTCAATTCTGCATAAGATTATGTCCCATTTAAAAGCCTAACAGCCCACGGATAAAAGCTATTTTTCAGCCTGTTGGTATGGCTGGCTATATTCCTATATCTCCTACCGGATGGTAGGAGAGTAAAGAGATACCATCCAGGGTGTGAGTCATCCCTGAGAATCTTCCTCACTCTTCCAAGGCAACGAGCCCTGGCGATGTCATCCAGTAGTGTCAGGGAACAGCCCACAATGTCTTGTGCTGTGCTCACTACCCTCTGTAATACTTTCCTATCTGCAGCTGTCAGACCAGCATACCAAACCACAATACCATACGAGAGGACGCTCTCTATGGTAGACCGGTAAAAGAGGGTCATTAGCTGTTGTTCTACCCTGTTCTTCCGCAAGATCCTAAGAAAGTGAAGCCACTGTTGGGCCATTCTAGCCACCTGGGTTGTGTTAACTTTCCAGGTCAGATCTTCACAGAGGTAGACTCCCAGAAATTTAAAGGAGGAAACTCTCTCTACACAGTCCTCCCCGATGTAAAGTGGGGCAGGTTCCTCCTTTTTTCTCCGGAAGTCTAACACCATCTCTTTCGTCTTGCCGATGTTTAGGTCTAAGTTGTTGTTACTACACCATATGGATAGTTTTTGTACCTCCGCCCTATATGCTGTCTCATCCCCACCTGTAATAAGACCCACCACAGTTGTATCATCTGCGAACTTGATTATCGCAGTGGATGGGTCAGATGATACACAATCATAAGTGTATAAAGAGTACAGGTAGGGGCTAAGCACACAGCCCTGTGGCGTGCCGGTGCAAAGCTTCAGGGGGGTGGACAAAGCAGACCCGACCCTCACTGTTTGTACCCGATCCCTAAGAAAGTCTTGAATCCAATCGCAGATAGCGGGGGAGAATTTCAAGTCAGTCAGCTTCTCGATGAGAATGCTCGGCAAAATGGTGTTGAAAACCGAGCTGTAGTCAACAAAAAGCATCCTGACGTAACTTCCAGGTTTCTCTAGATGACTTGCTACAGAATGTAAAGCAGTAGCTATGGCATCGTCTGTCGACCTATTTCCCCTGTAGGCAAATTGATGTTTATCAAAGTTTGATTATCTTTTCCAGAATCTTCCCAGGTATTGAGGTCAGGCTGATAGGTCTGTAGTTTCCTGGATCTGTTTTTTTCCCTTTTTTGGGAACTACATCAGCTCTCTTCCAGTCCTCTGGTAGTTCCCCAGTGCTCCAGGATCTATGAAAAATATAGTTCAGTGGTTCTGAGATCACGTCTGCCAGTTCCTTGAGAACCTTGGGGTGTAATCCACCTGGTCCTGGTAATGTTTACTTAATTAACATATGGCATAATATACATGGGCCTTATATACAGGTAATGTCAACACAGCCCTGACGTATCACCACAATTGAGCCCCAAATATCTGCTGCTAAGTGAGACAGCTGTTAAGTGAATTTTGCCCCATTTTACAACCTTTCTTGTCACAGTTGTTCAGTGAAACACTGCAGCTGTTAAGTTAGCAACCCGGTCGTTAAGTGAATCTGGCTTTCACATGGACTTTGCTTGTCAGAAGGTCGCAAATGGTGATCAGATGACCCCAGGAGGCGGCCACCGACATAAGTATGAACCAGTTCCCTTTTTTTCAGTGCCATCGTAAATTGAAATGGTCACTTAATGAGTAAGTCGAGAACTACATGTATTAAATGAAAAACACAATAAAATATGAATGTTAAAAAGATCTATATTCAGATACCAATGTTTAGATCACCTAACCACTCAGGTTCAGCATCATTTATATCAGGGATGTTAATGCCGGCCTGCGGGCTGGATGCGTCACGTGGAAGCCGCGCCCACCCCATTGCCGGCAATGGCAAAACAGTCTAGATACGTTGCGCGAAGTCACGTGACATCGCGAGTTTGACATGTCTAATTTATATGAAAGAAATCAGAATCTGGACGAGTGCTGAAATGACCAGATGATTGTGGCCGCCCCTCTTTTTAAAGGGTGTCACACATATGCCATGCATGCAAAAAGGACCAGGTTTTTAATCACCCTGATTCCAATACCACTCAACGTCTCTCAACTTTTCTTTCTGGCTTCTTTGAATGAAACCTGATCTAGATGCCTTCAAAGGGTCTATGGCACAGGTCGGCAACCTGCGGCTCCGGAGCCGCATGCGGCTCTTTGAGCCGTCTCCTGCGGCTCCCAGTCGCCTGGTGCGCGCGCACCTCTTCGAACGGGCAGTGGTGCGCGCACACCTCTCCAAATGGAGAGTGGCACCGCCCGTTCCAAGAGGTGCGCGCACACCTTTCCGAAGGGCGGAGGTGCGCGTGCACCTCTCCAAGCCGCCGCCGTCCCGTCCAGAGACCTGCCGCGTTCGCCTGGCGCGCTCCCCCCCTCCCTGGGCCTAGACGGGGCTCGGATGTCCATGCGCGCGCTGGGGAGCAACGGTCCCCGCAGGCAGGCTGCGCTGAGCATTACCCAGTTGCCCTAGAAACCAGCAAAAAAGAGGTTGGCGGCCCGGCCGGTCGGAGAAGGAGGAGGGGTGGGAGAGGGGAGCGATTTGCCCGCAGTCTTTGAGAAGTAGCAGCTTTAGCCGCAGCTTCGCCGGAAGAAACCGACGGGCCCACTAAAGTGCTTGGCGAGCTTTGAGTGCGGGGAGGTGGGGTGAAGAAACCCGACACCGCCTCTGGTCCGGCTTCTCGGTCTCTCTCTCTCTCTCGAGGGGGGGACGATCTCGCTGTGCCTCCCACTCTAAGGACCAGCCGGGCAGAGCCACGCAGGTAAGCCCTCCTCCCTCCCTGGTAAAAAAAAAAAGAAATGCAGCAAGGACGTGCCTGGGGCAGACCTTCGGCATCCTTCCCAACCGTCCCCCGCTCCCGGTGGATCGAGGCTGGAAAGGAGGGAGCCACAGTCTGGACGTCGTGTAAGGAATAAAGGTGTGTCTGAGAGACAGTCGGGGGGTCCTGTAGCTGGCACTTGTGGGGAACTTGTTGTGCTTCATAAGTGCTTGTCCCCTTTCTTCTGATCGTCGCAGCGTTGTTAAGTAATAGTGCTGCTAATGTTATTATCCCATTCCTCCTGGCATTGCACTTGGCCTGGGCTGCATCCCGCAACGAGCAGGTGTGTCTTGCTCTGACAAGAATCTGGGCTGAAATGAGTTTGGACTACAACACTTATTTATTTATTTATTATTTATTTTATTACATTTATATACCGCCCTTTCCCTGAGGACTCAGGGCGGTTTACAGGGAATTAAAAACCAACAATACACTGTCCCCTGATGAGGAAGGAGAGGGGAGTGTGTGGCCGAAGGGGTTGTTTCTTTCCACCCTACATATAGACTTTGATTGATTGATTCGATGGCTGCAGAACTAGCTGCCTGCGTGGGGCAAACAGGCCAACAAAATCACCTCCCTCTGGGTATTTTCCAACTGTGGTGACGCAGTGAGACTGACCTTTCAGGCTTTAGGTGTCTGTCTGCACTCTCCAAACCGCTGCCGTCCCGTTTGCACAGCTGCCACGTTCGTCCATGTTTGATGAACGCGGCAGGTCTCCGAATGGGACGGCAGCGGCTTGGGAGAGCTGCGCGCACACTCTCCAAATCGCCGCCGTCCCGTTTGCACAGCTGCCGCGTTCATCCATGTTTGACGAACGCGGCAGGTCTCCAAACGGGACGGCACGCACCTCTCCAAAGGGAAGACCCGTTGCCGCGCAGGTGCCTCTCATTTTGCACATGCACAAAATGTTTTTTGCGCATGCGCGTGAGTGGACGCATGCGCGTGCACTTTTTGCGGCTCCCACTTTTTTGTTTGTGTGATGGAACCGGTTCTGAGTGGTTCTTTTCCTTTTTCCGGTTGCCGACCCCTGGTCTATGGGGTGGTTTTTCCTATCTCCTTGTGGATTCGTGGCCTGGGAGGGCAACAATCCTCCCCGCCTTCACCAGTCATGGATGCCGAACCTTGTTGTGTTTGCTCTGGCCTATCCATGATGTCACAATCCCACTTCTCCTGCAAGTGTGCTGGAGATTGTGGATGTCTGGTTAGGGACCATGGTGAGCCAATCAGTAAGCAGCAGAAGTCAGAGGATGCAATAAACTGAGAGGCAGCAAAACTGAGTTGACCACAAGGAAAGGAGTCGTGAGGCAGAAAAGAGGAATTCCATGACCACTGAGAAGATCAACGAGGTTGGCCAGAAACAGAGTTTAGCAAAATAATAATTGAATAACAGAGTTGGGAGAGATTTTAGAAGTCTTCTAGTCCAACCCCCTGCTCAAGCAGGAGATCCTATACCATCCCAGTTAAACGGCTGTCCAACTTCTTCTTAAAAACCTCCAGTGTTGGAGCACACACAACTCCTGGAGCCAAGTCATTCCACTGGCTGATTGTTCTCACTGTTAGGATATTTCTCCTTTATTCTAGGTTGCTTCTCTCTTTGATTAGTTTCCATCCATTGCTTCTGGTCCTGTCTTTTGGGGCTTTGGAGAATAGGTTGACCCTCTCTTCTCCGTGGCAGCCCTTCAAATATTGGAAGACTGCTCCCCTGTCACTCCTAGTACTTCTCTTCATTAAACTAGAGTCTCTGGGGTAGGCAACCTTGGCTCTTTTATGACTTGTGGACTTCAACTCCCAGAATTCCTGAGTCAGCCATACTGGTTCAGGAATTCAGGGAGTCCACAAGTCATAAAAGAGCCAAGAATGCCTACCCCTGAACTACACCTACCCAATTCCTGCAACCATTCTTTATATGTTCTTGTTCTGTTCCAGCCTACGACTGGCCCTGTTTGAATGTCAGGGAGAACCCCTTTTTATAATCAACAGGCTGGAAAAAACCCAACCAAATTTATTTACAATAGTTCAAACAAAAGTTAAACAAAAAGTTCAAACAAGACTTAAACGAAAAGTTCAAACAAGAGTTAAACAAGAATAACAGACCAGGACTCTAGCAGAAGATCTTCAAACGGTTGCCTTCAGCAACCAGCACCTCCCACACCTTCCCCTTTTATCAGCAGTCCCAAGGCGTGGCTTCTCATTGCCTTCTTCCAAGTTGCCTCATTGCTTTCCTCTGTTCTGTTCTGCTAGATTGCATCCTGCTCCTAGCATCCCTGAACAGAGCTAGCTGTGGATCATCTTCTTCCAATCCCTCATGCTCACACAGCTGGGTCTGAGGAGGAACAAGACAGGAGGGGCCAGGCTGAAAGTTCTGCAGTGCATCAGAACCTTCCTCTGACACCAAAGGCTCTCCAAACCCCTCCTCCTCCTCCTCCTCCTCCTCTTCAGAATCATCCGACTCAGCTGCCGGAACCACAGCCTGATGCTGAATCACAACAGTTCTAGCCTCCAGTTCCCTAACTATCTTTGTTGCTCTTTTCTGCACTCTTTCCAGAGTCTCAACTTTTTTACATTGTGGCAACCAAAACTGGATGCAATATTCCATTTTATAAGGCATTATAAAATGGTACTAACATGTGATTTTGATTCTATCCCTCCATTAATGCAGCCTAAGATTCTGTTGCTTTTTTGTCAGCTGCCACACACAGCTGGCTCATACTTAAGTGATTGTCCACTAGGAGTCCAAGTGGACAATCTCTTGCAGTTACTAGATGATGTCTGAGATTATTTCAAACTGCTGTGATTCCTCACCAGCCAGTGGATTCGGCAGCTGAGTCTGAGGAATCAGAAGAGGAGGAGGAGGAGGGGCCTGGAGTGACATCAGAGTTGGAGGAAGGCTCTGAGGAGCTCCAAGGTTTACAGTCGGACGAGAAGCCTGGCCCCTCTACTTGCGCTCAGGCTGAGACACAGCTGTGCTGGGAGCCTGAGTTGGACAGTGATGAAGCACAGCTGGGACAAATCCAGGATGCACGAAAGTGCCGGCAAGAGAAGCGAGTAGGACAGAGGAAGGCAATGAGGCGGCTCCAAAGCCAAAGGAGAAGGCATTAGGGAGCCATGCCTGGGCTGAATAATAAAAGGGGAGGTCTGGGAGGTGCTGGTTGCCGAAGGCAGCTGTTTGTGTTAAAGATGGCGTTTCTGTGAACTGGGTTTGTTGACATTGACTCAGGTCTGTGAATAATAAAAGCAGTTGGTTTTTTCTCGCGGTTACTCCCAGTTTCTTGGAAGAGGGGTTT
The DNA here is from genome assembly GCF_947247035.1 of Vipera ursinii. Lineage (NCBI taxonomy): Eukaryota > Metazoa > Chordata > Lepidosauria > Squamata > Viperidae > Vipera > Vipera ursinii. The sequence continues at coordinate 76,184,520 of NC_139521.1, forward strand.
CCCCTTGCGAGCATAACCAGGACTCACATAGGCTGGGACAGAACACAAACTCTGTGGTTCTGTTAAGACAAAGTTTCCTCCTTCTTCCTCTCCCTTAGGGCTGCGGCCCTATTTATTTATTTATTTATTTATTTATTTATTTATTTATTTATTTATTTATTTATTTATTTATTTATTTATTTATTTATTTATTAGATTTATATACCACCCTTCTTCTGTAGGACTCAGGGCGGTTCACAAGGTTTTTAAAAACAATACAACAAATTACAAAACTTAAAATCAATTAAAAAGATTATATTGACCTTGAAATAAAACCCCAATTAAAATACAATTAAAATCCCAATTAATATTCTCAGTCCAGGCCAGAAAGCTCAAAGAGCCAGGTCTTCAGGTCCCGGCGAAATAAGCGAAGGTCAGGGGCAGTCTTAAGCTCTACAGGCAGCTGGTTCCAAAGGGCAGGCGCACCCACAAAGAAGTCCCTCCCCAAGGGTATTGTCCGCTGGCACTCACTGACCGGCGGCACCCTGAGAAGAACCTCCCTGTGGGAGCGCACAGGACGAAGGGAGCTTGATGCCGGCAGCAGGTGTTCCCTCAGATATCCCGGACCCAAGCCATTTAGGGCTTTATAGGTCATCACCAGCACCCTGAATCTCACCCGAAGGACAACCGGAAGCCAATGCAGCTCGCGATGGGTGGATCGAAGGTCCATCCCTTCTTTTAGTCACATCGAGACACTTCAAAAGAGAGCAGAGCTTCAATCATTCCATTGCAATTCTTGGCCTGACCGTTCTGAGTTCATCCTTTGAACCCACCGCTCTCCATCCTTTCATTTCAGAGCTATGACAGGCAAGAAACAGTCTGCAAAAGCTGCCTCCAAAGACCAAAAGAAGGCGAAGGATGTCTTTTGGGGGAAAATCAAGTGGCCGGTCCTCGGCTTGTTTTTCTTAAGCTCTTTCATCACCTTGGCCGTAATGATCTTTCTATGTAAGTACAATTCTGGCCTGTGGTGCATTTTTAACTGAAAGATGCTTGATGTGATGTGGATATGTGTTGCACACCAGGGATCTTACTTCCTCTGTTTCAAAGCCTGGGTAAGCAGCATGATATGCCTCTATTTGTATCCATTTACCCATTAATTTCTATTTTCTTCCATCGTTTTAAATTTCTCTTAACAGAATAGCAGAACTGGAAGGGACCAGTTCAACCCCCTGTTCAGGCAAGAAACCCTATACCAGGGGACCCCAGCGTACGGTTCACTGTTCACTGCCCATGGCCTACTCGCCAGCGGGCTGCGGGACAGGCTGGCCAGCACAAGCATTCACCCCCACTCATGTTAGAGCCCGCAGACTCATTTGCGCATCTGTGCGGGGCTAGCAGTGGTGGTGGCTAGCACCTGTGCACATACGCAAATGGGCCACTAGCACCGCGTGGGTTGCATGGCCCATTCACGCATAAGCGTGGTTCTAGCAGAGCCAGAAGCTAGTGCCTGCACACTTGTGCAAACGGGGCTGTGCGGGTGGGCACGGCCCTGTTTCCACACATGTGTGCGTGCTCATGCGTGTGCACGTTTCCCACCTGCTCACCCTCCGGGCCGCCAGCATGAAAAGGTTGGTGACCTCTGCCCTATACCATTCTGGGTAAATGGCTGTCCAATTTCTTCTCAAAAAACCTCCAGTGATGGAGCACTCCCAACTTCTGGAGGCAAGTTGTTCCACTGGTTAATTGTTCTCACTGTTAGGGAATTTCTCCTCAACTCCAGGTTGCTTCTCTCCTTGACTGGTTTCCACCCATTGCTTCTTGTCCTGCCTTCAGAGGCTTTGGGGAATCGCTCGACTCTCTCTTACCAGAAAACTATTATTTATTTATTTATTTATTTGTTTGTTTATTTATTTATTTATTTATTTATTTATTTATTTTATTACATTTATATACCGCCCTTTCCCTGAGGACTCAGGGCGGTTTACAGGGAATTAAAAAACCAACAATACAAAAGTTAAAACCAATTTTTAAAAGATTAAACTTAACCCTGTGCAATTAAAACCCCAATTAAAATAAATTACTCCTCAGCCTGGGCCCGAGAGCTCGAAGAGCCAGGTCTTCAGGCCCCGGCGGAATGAACGGAGGTCGGGGGCAGTCCTCAGCTCCACTGGCAGCTGGTTCCAGAGGGCAGGCGCCCCCACTGAGAAGGCCCTCCCCCTGGGTGTCACCCGCCGGCAATCTCTTACCGGCGGAACCCTGAGCAGACCCTCCCTGTGGGAGTGCACTGGACGAAGGGAACTTGATGCTGGCAGCAGGTGTTCCCTCAAATACCCCGGACCCAGGCCATGTAGGGCTTTATAGGTAATGACCAGCACCTTGAATGCTGGTCACCTTATGCCACCCCTATTCTTTCTCTTCTGAACTTTTACAGAATAACAGAGTTGGGAGGACCCTTGGAGGTCTTCTAGTCCAACCCCCTGTTCAGGCAGGAAACCCCATACCATTTCAGACAAAGGCTTGTCCAATCTCTGCTGGTTTTGAACGGTGCAACGGTGGTTTCTGAGATGGCTTTGGGGAGGGAAAGGGCCTCGGATGCTGCTGCAAAATAAGCTGCTCCTCTGTCTTTCTGGTGTGTACTTTGGGAGGTGTGCGAGGGTGCACAAACAGAACAGGCGGCCAAACGACTAGTCTGCATTAGCCTTATAGTCCCCTGGCAAACATAACATCAGCGTAAACTAAGCCAATAAAATAAACTGGAAGCTTCAGCATTTATTCCTTCCTTCTCAATCCCTTTAGGTAAACAGTTATTTGTGGATAAAAGTAAACCCCACATTGAGCAGCCACTGGAAGATCTGGGCAAAAAGTTAGAAAAAGTTCTCAAAGACCCTCAACTCAAACTAGAGAAACGTAAGTATGGGAGGGGGCAGAGCTGAGAAAAAGAAAACCAGACGCCTGCTTTTGCTAGTCAAGCGTAGCCTGATTGAACTAACTGAATAACAGAGGTGGAAGGGACCCTGAAGGTCTTCTAGTCCAACCCCCTATTCAAGCAGGAAACCCTACACCAGGGGTAGGCAACCTCGGCTCTTTTATGACTCGTGGACTTCAACTCCCAGCTATGCTGACTCAGGAATTCTGGGAGTTGAAGTTCATGAGTCATAAAAGAGCCGAGGTTGCCTACCCCTGCCCTATAACCATTTCAGACAAATGGCTGTCCAGTCTCTTCTTAAAAGCCTCCAGGTTTTGGGGCACCCACAACTTCTGGAGGCAAGCAGTTCCACTGGTTAACTGGTCTCACTATCAGGAAGTTTCTCCTTAGTTCTAGGTTGCTTTTCTCCTTGATTAACTTCCAGCCATCATTTCTCGTCTTGCCTTCTGGTGGTTTGGAAAATAGGTTGATCCCTTCCTCTTCTTTGTGGCAGCCCCTCAAATACTGGAAGACTGCTATCATGTCCCCCCTCGTCCTTCTTTTCGTTAGACTAGCCAAACCCGACTCCTGCAGCCATTCTTCACATGTTTTCGTCTGCAGGCCTTGGATCATCCTAGTTGCTCTTCTCTGCACTTTTCCCAAAGTCTCCAGATGTTTTTTTGTCACTTGGTGAATCACCAAATCCTTATCTGACTGTTCCCAAAGGAATGCAGTCAGTCTGGTGAGATTCTTGTAACCAAGGTGGTCAACAATAAAGCTTCTGCTTAAAACTATTCACAGGTGGTTCTGCCTGCTGGTGCTTGACAATAACGCTGTCTTGTTGGCCACCGCTGTACTTTAAAATTCCCGAGAGTGATGGGATGGGATTGGGGGTGGGGGGGGGGCTTCTCAAATCAGCCATTTGTCACCACTGACCTAAGCTTGACTTGGGTGCCCTGTTTGGCGAGAGAGGATTTAAATGCCTGAACCAGCAGCTTGGCTGGGTATGTGCAAAGAAATCTTTTCAGTCTCTCTGGCAATGTTTTCAGCCAAGAAGATAGCAGAGGAAGCTATAAAGTTGCCTGCATACATCAAACATGCTCGCAAGAAACTCCAGGATCACAAGAAAAGCTATTGTAAGTATCGAGGTCTTGAAGCATCATGCTTGACACATTATGTCAACGCTGTGAGTGATCTAGGCGAGAAAAGGCACTCAGATCTGTAAGGGCCAATTTCATTGCATCCCTTGTGGAAAGGAAAAAGGTTTTAGTTTCCAGTCCCCAGATCTTCTTTGCTGGTCTTCTCTGCACTCCTTCTAAAGTCTCAACATTTATTTTTATTTTTTTTGGTATTGTGGTGGATGCCATATTCCATGTGTGGTCTTACCCAAAGCATTATAAAGCAATACTAATGCTTCATGCTATTCTTACTCCTGCAAGAAAATAACAAAGTTCAGAGAATACCAAAGAGCACGCACTCCTCCACCTCTCCTTTCCCTCCTCTTCCTCCTCTCCACAGTCCCCACTCCCTTCTAGCACTGATGATGTTTATTTATTATTTATTTATTTATTTATTAATGGGATTTATATCCCGCCCTATCTCCCAAGGGACTCAGGGCGGCCAACAACAACAGAACTTAAAGGTCTCTGTACAGTAAATTAAAAATAAAAATTTGAAATAAATTAAAATAAATTAAAGAATAGAGTTAGAGTTGTAAACATGATTAAAATCCCTGTCAGTCTAGGTCAGCCAGGTGGAAAAGGAGTGTTTTGAGGCCGCGGCGAAAGGACCGGAGATCTTGGGCCATCCGAAGCTCAGGGGGGAGCTGGTTCCACAGGGCTGGCACTCCCACAGAGAAGGCTCTTCCCCCAGGGGTCGCAAGCCGACATTGTCTAGCCGACGGTACCCTGAGGAGGCCCTCTCTGTGTGAGCGTACTGGGCAATGGGAATTCGTTCCCGGTAGCAGATGGTCCTGCAAATATCCCGGGCCTAAGCCATGTAGGGCTTTAAAGGTAAGAACCAGCACCTTAAATCTCACCCAGAGGGCAACCGGTAGCCAATGCAGCTCACGTAGGAGGGGTGTAATATGGGAGTATCGGGGTGCTCCCATCACTAGTTGGGTCAAATCTAGAAGAAAATAACAAAGTTCAGAGAACATCAAGGATCCCTCATTTCAACCCTGAGCTACACATACTTTTTAAAAAAATAATAATAATCAGAGATTCATCTAGAAGACAGAGTAGAAATTGGCAACCCTTTTGCCTCCTGAAAGAATATCGGCTAGTTTTAACATTTCCCTTCACAACTGTTCTTTTTAGATGATCTCTTCCAAAAAACTGGAAAGTCTGCAAATGGCTGGAATCTTTTTAAGATGAATCTGTACTACATTTCAAAAGGAAAAAATACCTGGTACGACGCTGAGAGCTTTTGTGTGTCCAGAGACAGCCATTTGGCCTCCATCCTAAGTCATGAAGAGCAGGTGTTAATAGTTGTTATTACTATTATTATGGTTGGTCGCAGTCAGCCGGATGTTCAGACTGGATTTGGCATTTTTATCCACTTCTCCAGCCCTTCCAAAGGACCCTGGGATAGGCAAATGTTGTTGTTTGATGGGCTTAGAAGTATCATTGAAGGATGCAAGTTGTCCCAAGTCAAACTGCCTTTTGCAATTGACTGATGGTGAATTTGTCAATGCCGATAGTGTTCAAGTGCTCCAGTTGTTTTAGAGGTGCCTATAACTATAGGTAAAAGGGATGTGGTGGCTCAGTGGGTTAGGACACTGAGCTTGTCGATCAGAAGCGGGTTGAATCCCAAGCGCCGCGTAACAGAGTGAGTGCCTGTTACTCGTCCCAGCTTCTGCCAACCTAGCAGTTCGAAAGCACATAAAAATGCAAGTAGAAAAATAGGGACCACTGCGGTGGGAAGCTAACAGCGTTCCGTGCGCCTTTGGCATCTAGTCATGCCGGCCACATGACCACGGAGACGTCCTTGGACAAGCGCTGGCTATTCAGCTTTGAAACGGAGATGAGCACCGGCCCATAGAGTCGGAAACGACTAGCACGCATGTGCAGGTGAACCTTTACCTTTACCTTATAACTATAGGTATTATCTTCCGTTTCTTTTACCACAATTGTTCTATTTCTATTTGCAGGTCTTTGTATTTTGTGATTTTTCTCTAGGTTTTTTTTTCCATCCCGCTATCTACAAGTGCTGCCACATCCACTATCCAGACTTTTTTTTTTAATGATTATTGTTAAAGCTGGGGTGTTATGTGGCAGGTGCCTGTCTGTTCAATTCTTATTATTATGGTTTATTGCACAGTCAGCTAGACGTTCAGACTGAATTAATCTTATTTTCTTTCTGATGGATGGTTCAACAATGTGCTCTTTCTTTAACTATTTATTTTTTATTTGCAATGCACTTCTTTTTTTTAAAATTGCCCATGCTCAGTGGAATATCTGTACAATCTGTGCTCCACATTCAATGGGATTTGAGAAGGAATCCTTCAAGCTGAACCCCAAAAGCAGCATTTCTACTTTTCCGAATTCCTGAGCTCATATTGTCCATTTCTCCCCCTAATAGTTGTAAGGGTTGGAATATTCCCCCCAGTATCTGGCCTAGTCCCATTATTGATAGACTCATAGGGCCTGCACGTATCGTATGAATTAGAAAATAAACCGAGTAAAATTTAGCATCATCCAACAACATATGCTCAGTTGTAAAGCCCCCCCCCCTCTAAAATGTTGTGTTTTGCATATTTTTTTGCAGAATTACCTCACCACCCAGCTCACTGAGCCATCTTGGATTGGCCTTTCGGCTGCAAATAAAGGTGATAATTGGAAACGGTCAGATGGATCCAAATTAATCACCGAGTGACTCGGCAAAGCTGAAGTCCAGAGGCAGTCCTTGAGTTACAACGGTTCACTGATGAAAAATGACTTGTGACCATTTTTCAAACTTACAATCGTTGTGGCATCCCCCTCCCCCCCCCCCGTGATCACGTGATCAAAATTCAGACCCTTGGCAACTGGCTCATATTTACGACGGTTGCAGTGTGTCCCCTTTTGTGAACTTCTGACAAGCAAAGTCAGTGGGGGAAGCCGGATGCACTTAACCGTTTTACTGACTTAAAAGCTGCAGTGTTTCACTTAACAACGGTGGCGAGAAAGGCCGTAAAATGGGCCAAAAGCTCCTCACACTGACTATTTCTCACCACGGGGCTAATCTGCCTTGGATACCCAACATAATATTGTTGCTGACACGTAGCTGAAAAAGATGGGTGGAGATTGTGAATGAATGAACGAACCTTTATTGTCAAAGCGCGACCATGTATACATTGAGATTGGCTGAGCCTCCCTTCATGCCTCCCCCAACTCACAATGACAACAAACCCTCCATCTTATTACACCATGTGAGCTAATTGCACAACACACTGGCCTCGCAAGTCAATCAGATGTAAAATTATTTCCCGTTCAAGAGCCTAACAGCCTGGTAGGCCAGGGGCGGCTATAGGATCTGCCTAGTTCTGCCTCTCGACTTACTCTGGGGCAAGTTCACTCCCAGGATCAACCCTCTCTCTCTCCCCCTCACGTATTTAAGAAACTTGGGAAGCAGGCAGGCCAAAATCTCAGCTTCTCACCCATAGTTGCCTAGCTGTTTCCTCAGATGCTTGACGGGTCTCCCGGGCCAGGGAAGCAGACAATCTGGGAAGATGTTAAACCTGTGGTGGCGAACCTATGGCACGTGTGCCAGAGGTGCCATGCGGAGCCCTCTCTGTGGGCACACGCACCATCGTCCCAGTCCTAGGCCTTCAGCTGGGCTTTATAAAACCTTTTCACTTTAGGACTCCGCCGCCGTGTGAAAAAAAAAAGTTTCAATCAATCAATCAATTTCAACTTCTCATGGGAAAAAAAAGATCTCGCAAAGTTGGAATTGCTTGATTGAACTTTTTAGTCCCAACCCTCCACAGTCTGCCGTTACCACTGTGGCCACGCCCACCCAGTGGGCCACTCCCACCCAGTGGGCCACACCCACCCGGCACCCGACGATACATAAGTGGCTTTTGGGTTGCAGTTTGGGCACTCGCTCTCTAAACGTTTTGCCATCACTGTGTTAGAACGTCAAATGCCATCTTCAATGGAAACAAAAAGTTATGTATTTTGATCTCTTTTAATGCCAAGAAGTTGGATCAAAAGGATAGGGCGGCCTTTGGAGAAGGAGAATGTGGGGAAGCCGATGTTAATAATCTGAGTCCATCTCTGGCGCCAATCTCTGGCAAGAGAACGTGGCTTTTTACTAAAGCCTTTGTGCTCGGGAGGTCTTCCCCAATTCACACAGAGATCTCTTTCCTAGCTGGTTGGAAAAGCACCAAAGCAACAGGATGGCACTGTCTTTCTGCAAGGCAGCAACCTTCAATGGCGAAGCTCTTGGTTTTGTGACGAAATGAAGCTCCGTGGCTTGTTGCTTTGGCGTGGAGATTGGGACAACCGTATCTTAAGATATCCAGCGTGGATTTGCAGCCAGTCTACAAAAGGCATGTTTGGTTTCGTCGCAAGAGATGCTATTCCAGCAATGTCCTTTACTGGCACAATGTTTTTCAATTTCGACACACGACATCTCGTCACTTGGTTTTTCTTTTTTCCAGAAACTGCAGAAGAGAAACAAGAGAAATACATGAGGGATCAGTCCAAACTGCCAAGCCATGCTTCCTTCTCTCTTTAGGTTTAGGTTTAGGTTTAGGTTTTAGGTTTTATTAAATTTTTATACCGCCCTTCTCCCGAAGGACTCAAGGCGGTGAACAGGGCATATCATAAAACTACAAAAATACAAAAGTTAAAAAAGAATTAAATTATTGCCCAAAGTAAAAACAATAGAAAATATATATAAATATTAAAACCCTAGGGAACTGCCATCAAATCCTTTCACATCAACATTACGATAAATCCTTGATGGGAAGGGACTTACTTGGGCACACTTTAGATGCAAGGGGTAAATGAGGACTGCCTGTGTATATATCTCCTCCCACCCCCCGGGCTATTCAAGTGATGCCCCAGAGGTCTTCCCTTGGCTCCTGGATAGGGAACAGCTGGCTTTGATCCAACCCTTATGAGACTGAGGCTACGTGTATATATCTAAATTCTACATTTCAGGAAAAAAATAGAACTTTTTTTTTTAAAAAAAGTACAGATTTGGCGGCTAACAAATGCAAGCGCACCTCTTTGTGCCTAAGAAATACTACACAAAGGGCCTTTTTCCCAAGAACAGACTTGCCTTGTTTTCAAAGTTGAGTTGTCGTGAACCCATGTCCAGCTTTTCTCCTTCCAAAGTCCAATCCACACACCAGTTCTTGACAACTGAGTCATAAATTCTGCAAAGTGCTGTTAGAAAGAAAGAAAGAAAGAAAGAAAGAAAGAAAGAAAGAAAGAAAGAAAGAAAGAAAGAAAGAAAGAAAGAAAGAGAAAGAAAGAGACAAAACTACTTTATTTGCTTGCTTAGGTGTTTAAATCACAATTCAGCCGCGGAAGGGAAGTTGCCTTTTTAGAAGTTGGGCGTTGCTCCATCACTGGAAGCTTTGCAGATGAGACCGGACAGCTACTTGTCCGAAATGGTGGAGGGGCTGGACTAGAAGGCCTCCGAGGTCCCTTCCAGCTCTACTTAATCACCGTCATCGTACGATGCGCTCACGTGACATAGCCTCAAAATGTCAATCGTACTGAGAAAGACCGGGAAGCCTTCTACTTACTTCTGTCTTGAGGTCAAGTATAGGAGCCAAAACAGAGTCCAGGTCTTCACATTCCAAGATGGCTTCCGGAAATATCATGGTGGATTCGGAAATATAGTAGAGGTGGCCTTCGAAACCTTTCCAGCCCGATCTTTTCTTCTTCTTTATCATTTCTTTCAGCCATGCGAAGGGCGACCCCGGAAGGGGTGGGTGGGGAAATGAACAAAGGGATTTGTCAGGGACAGTTTTGGTTTTTTTAAAAATTTCCCGTAGCGACATAAATCCAAAGGAATAAACTGGGGCAACGTGGTAGGAAGCAGAAAGAAGAAATAGAGCTAGTGTTCGACTCATAACCAGAGGGGGAGAGGAGGGGAAGGGAGAAGAGAGGGGGGAGGGGAGAGGGGGAAGAGAGGGGGAGGGGAGAGGGGGAGGAAGAGAGGAGAGGGACAGAAAAGGGGGAAGGGGGAGAGTGGGGAGGAAGAAGGGGAGAGAGGGGGAAGAGAGAGAGGGAGAAAGGGAAAGAGGAGAAGGGAGGGGAAGGGAGAGGGAGAAAGGGAATGGGAGAGGGAGGAAAGGGAGGAGGGAGGGGGAGGAAGAAGAGAGGGGGAAGATGGGAAGGGAGAGGGAGGGAAGGAAGGAGGGGAGAGGGGGAAGAGAGAGAGGGAGAAAGGGAAAGAGGAGAGGGAGGGGAAGGGAGAGGGAGAAAGGGAATGGGAGAGGGAGGAAAGGGAGGAGGGAGGGGGAGGAAGAAGAGAGGGGGAAGATGGGAAGGGAGAGGGAGGGAAGGAAGGAGGGGAGAGGGGGAAGAGAGAGAGGGAGAAAGGGAAAGAGGAGAGGGAGGGGAAGGGAGAGGGAGAAAGGGAATGGGAGAGGGAGGAAAGGGAGGAGGGAGGGGGAGGAAGAAGAGAGGGGGAAGATGGGAAGGGAGAGGGAGGGAAGGAAGGAGGGGAGAGGGGGAGGGGGAGGGAGAGGAGAGGAAAAAGGGGAGAGGGAAGGATTGAGTGAGGGAAGCTAGGTGAGAATAGCAATTTACTCACGGCTGAACGGCAGACAAGAGAAGGGATGCAAATTATGCAAAGTCTTTTTCCAGCTTCCCCCCCCCCGACTCCAGTTGTTCTGCACATAGGAGTAGCCTACTGCTACTCATAGTAACCTACCCATGCTTTCTTCTATGTCTTCCATTTCCTTGAGAGAGAGTTCCAGCTCTTTTACCAATCCAATAGCCACACTTAATACGGCTGTATCTAAACCGTTGGGAAAAAGTTCATCGTTTTTTGTATTTATACTACATTTATACTATTTAAACCATCTTTATAGTTTGGGTCACAGACTGTAAAGTCTGCAACATTTTTAAAATGCCTTGTAAACCGCCCCGAGTCCTTTGGGAGTAGGGCGGTATATAAACAGAATTAATAAATAATAAATAATAATAATAATAATAAATAAATAAAAGAAAGAACCTCTTTCAGTCTGATTACAAATTTGTTTTTAACTTTTGTATCTTGGTTTTTTAATCACCCTGTAAACCGCCCTGAGTCCTTCGGGAAAGGGCGGTATATAAATGTAATAAAATAATAAAATAAATAAAATAAATGGCTATTTTTCTAGAATCTTTTACACCAACTCCGGTACAAGCCGGCATTTCTTCCTTTCTTTTTTCTTCTCAGTTCAGATCGTGTTTTTTTTTTCCTTTTCAGCTGATTTTACTTTTCTTTTCAGCTCTTATTCATCTGTCATTTTTAATGCATCTGGGGGTTACAAACTATATCCAGTGGGCAACCTCACTTGCATTTGACTTCTACGTCAACATTAGCCACGGGGGGTGGGGGGCAAAAGGAGGACTAAGAGCCTTGGTGGAGCAGTGGGCTAATGCCTCCTTAAGTAACACCAGCTGCCTGCAATTAGTGCAGGTTCGAGTCCCACCAGGCTCAAGGTTGACTCAGCCTTCCATCCTTCCCAGGTAGGTAAAATGAGGACCCAGATTGTTGGGGGCAATTAAGCTGACTTTGTAATAATGCCGCTTGGGGGGGGGGGCGAAAGCCCTAATAAGCAGGCATATACATAGAATGAAGGCTACTGCTAAGCTTGTAAGCCGCCCTGAGTCTTCGGAGAAGGGCGGGATATAAATGGGATTAAAATAAAAAAAAAAAAGAACTGCTAGAAGTAAGGGGAAATTTCCCGACAGTGAGAACAATTTATCAGTGACCCGGCTTTTGCCTCCAGAAGTTGTGGGTTCTTCTGTCACTGGAGGTTTTTCGGGAAGAGATTGGACAGCCCTTTGTCCCGAATGATAAGGCCTCCTACCTGAGCAGGGGGTTGGACTAGAAGACCTCCAAGGTCCCTCCCAAGTCTGTTATTCTGTTATTCTATCAAAGGTGCTTCCTTGGATTTATGTTAATATAGTCTTATTATTATTGGAAATAATAATAATAATAATAATAATAATAATAATAATAATAATAATAATAATAATAATAATGTACTGGAATCAGACTCTGCTCTTTCCAAAGAGAGTGCCTGCAACTCATCCCTTACCGTTCATTTCTTCCTTGGTTAGATTTTGAGCAGTCAGAAATGACCGAATGGTCTCCATAGCCTGAGCTGTTTGAGTGATTCTATTTAAGTGAACATACTCTAATGCAGAAAAGGGAGGGAGGGAGGGAGGGAGGGAGGGAGGGAGAGAGAGAGAGAGAGAGAGAGAGAGAGAGAGAGAGAGAGAGAGAGAGAGAGAGAGAGAGAGAGAGAGAGAGAGAGAGAGAGAGGAAGGAGACGGTTAAGCAACTCTTCTTTTTTATACACTTCATCCCAACTACCAGCCACCTCAAAGCCTGCAAATCTCAGCTCTGCCTCATAGTCTCAAACCTGCCTGGAACCAGCAGGATACAATTAAGTGAGGTGGTGCCTTGAGGACAGGTGCAAAAATCCAGGGCCTGACCGCTTCATCCAGAAGCGGAAGCCCAAGGTCAGAATGAAGACTTTTATTTCCTCAGCTGGGACCAGGAGACGATAACATGGCTAAAAATTGGACCTCTGGATGAATGAGCAAGGTTTTTCTGCTTCCTGCATGCGGCCTGTGCTTCTTAGTAAGCTTCAGAGCAGGGCTAGATGTTTGACTGCAGTTGATAGCTTTTCTGGGCAGCTACAGTTGAGTAACAGAGTTGCAAGAGTCTTGGGTGGTCTTCCAGTCCAATCCCCTGATCAAGCAGAAGATCCTAATCAATTCTGGACAAATGGCTGTCCAGTCTCACCTTGAAAACCTCCACTGATGGTGCATCCACAGCTTCTGGTGGCAAGCCGTTCGATTGATTAACTGTTCTAAATATCAGGACATTCCTCCATAGTTGTAGGTTGGGTTGACTAGTTTCCACCCGTTGCTTCTTGTTCGGCTTTCAGGTGCTTTGGAGAAGAGGTTGACCCTCTCCTCTTCTTTGGGGCAGCCCCTCAAATACTGGAAGGCTGCTGTAGTGTATGCAGGTTTTGCATACATGTGTGGGTCAGTGAATTAAGGAGGTGTGGAGCTGGACAGCTCCGAGCAGGAACAGCATTCGGCGGGAAGCCAGAACAAGGGGACAGCGTTCAGCGGGAGAGCAGGATTTAAAGGGATTGGCTGACCAGCTGGCAGGATGCTAGGATTTAACCCATTGGCAAGGCAGTTACCTGACCAGGTATAAGTGAGGGCTGAAATCCTCTGTTCCCCAGTTCGGCCATGTTCCTCAATAAACAACTTAGCTCCTGAACCTGTGTCGCCTCTGATTCTGGAACCAACACAACAGCTGCTATCATGTCCCCCCTCGTTCTTCTCTTCATGAAACTGGACATGACCAATTCCTGCAACCGTTCCTTATATGTTTTAGCCTCCGGTCCCTTGATCATTTTTCTTGCTGTTCTCTGCACTCTTTCTAGAGTCTCAGCGTCTTTTTTTATATTGTAGTGGTGACCCAAACGGAACTCGGTATTTCAAGTGTAGCTTTACCAAGGAGTTATAATGTGGTATTAACACTTCACCTGATCTTGATTCTATCCCTCTGTTAATGCAGCCAAGTACTGCATTGGCTTTTTCGGCTGCTGCAGCACACGCGCTGGCTCATAGTTAAGGGATCGTCCACTGGGACTCCCAAGATCCCTCTCACAGTTACTGCTGTTGATCCAGATACCACCTGTTCTAGATCTACTGCATATATTGGATTTTTCTTGCCTAAATGTAGAACCTTACTTTTCTCATCCTTGACTTCTGTTGAGAAGCTCACAGGGTTAGGTGTTGGGAAGCGTTCCCATGTCTCTTCCAACTGCTAGAATCTATATTTTTTGAGGCTAAAGGGTGGGAAATATGTAGACATATATAAGTAAAAGAAGAAAGAAATGAACAAGCCCTTTAGAAATTGTTCCACGAGGTTAGCGTAGCTGGTGCAGCATTTCTAAACACCAAAGTGATTGTTTGGGGCAACTGTGGAAGGCCATTCAGGTCAGCAGAACACATGAAATGAGTGCTTAAATCAGCAACTTATGCAGCCATAATTCCTGCTCAACGCAGGCAAGGCAACATCTGGAATGGTCTAGGGCAGGGGAAGGCAACCTCGGCTCTTTTATGACTCATGGACTTCAACTCCCAGAATTCCTGAGTCAGCATAGTTGAAGTCCATGAGTCATAAAAGAGCCGAGGTTGCCTACCCCTGGTCTAGGGTCTCCTGCTTGATCAGGGGGCTGGACTAGAAGACCTCCGAGGCCCCTTCCAACTCTGTTATTCTCTTATTCTGACTTAACCTAGACTGCTCCTTTTTTCACACTGAAGAAAAGATCAGCCAAACTACTTTGAGGTTGTCTGCCCCAGGCCGGGGATGATGCAGAACATATGCCAAGAGGCCGAAAGGCAGTTGGTTAGGAAAAGCTGCTCTGAAGGTGTTTTTTTTATCCCTGCCACAGCGTTGAACTTACACAGAGTGCACAAGATGACAGACGCAATGAACATGACTGTGGAAGACCAGAGAATAACCGCTGTTTTGGTATCAAAGGTCGATTTACCTAGAAGCGTAAGAAGGAAAGAGTATTTTTCAGGCCAACAAGCCAAACCGCCACCACCCCACCAGCATCTCAGGCTGCCCCCACCTCACCTCAGCCCAGTGACACTTCACAAAGCCACAAAGAACAAAAAACAAAAGCGTCATAAATGCGGTCCTTGGATCACTACAAATGAGGGCTGTTTGCTGAGCCCCGTGAAATGCAGCCGCGTGACTATGAGGCATCGGCAATTTAGCAGCGAGTGTCCTAAGTAGCTTTTGGGCGATTTGCTGTAACTTCAAGTGGTCACTAAATGACCAGTCGTAAGTGGAGAACTCCCTGTAGTTATTTCCTTTAGGCTCCTGGAATTTGCACAATTCTCTGGGTCACAATGAGCAGGAGACAGCAGCTCCATCTCCTGGCCACCATTCCAATCCCCCTTGGATGGCTCTGTTTCACTCTGTCAAAGGATGACAGGAGGAGGGGGTCTTCTTTGGAGCAAAGGAAAGGTTTAGGGATTCGAACCAGCACAGCAACTTCTTGGCTTCCAATAAATCAAAATATTGGTAGTTTTTCTTGCAGACGTTTCATGAGCCAACTAGGTAACATCATCAGTGCGAGGAGGAGGAGGAGGGGGAGGGGAGAGGAGGAGGAGGAGGAAGCTTAAACATGCTTGGGATAAACACATGTCCACCATTCAACAAAGTAAAAAAAAATGAAAACAACAATTACAAAATAATAATGAATTAATTAAAAAGAACACAAAACACAAGCAAACTCAAAGGACAGACTTGCTTGGACCACCCGCTCTTTTTCTGACATCACTTTTCTATGTTTCTTTAAGAACAGGTTGCCCCCCCCCCATCCAACCTGGACTTACTGGACGGATTTTTGGATGCATACTTACCTACTGGACCTTTCGCTGGAGCTGGAAAAAAACAGAAAACAAACTGACCTCCAATATGTCAAATAGGACCAGCCCCAGACTAGTGCATCACCCCAGAATCCTTCCCCCAAAACCCCAATGCCTGCCTAAAGAGTCATCAAGCAGCATCAGTGCTAGAATGAGGGGTTGGAGAAGAGGACGAAGCTTAAGCACTATTTGTTGTCTTCTACAGATAAGTAATTGAATTTAAAGATGCTTCAATTGTCTGCTGCTTTGGGTCAGAACGGAGAGAATAATTGTTGCTCAGGGTTGAAATACTTGGTCTTTAGTGCTCTCTGAGCATAATAGTTTTCTTGCAGACATTTTGGTATCCAACTAGGTAACAGCATCAGTACTAGAATGGAGCGTGATTGGAGGAGAAGGAGGAGGAGGAGGAGGAGGAGGAGGAGGAGGAGGAGGAGGAGGAGGAGGAGGAGGAGGAGGAGGAGGAGGACTGTGAGGTCCTTGGTGCTCTCTGAACTGGGTGGTTTCCTTGCAAGTGTTTCAGGACCCAACTAGGTAACATCATCAGTGCTAGTAGGGAGTGGGTTTGTGCACAATTTATATTCTAGAGTAGTGGTTTTCAACCTTTTCTCACCACAGACCCCCTTTTGTGGCCACGGACCATGGCAACAGACCCCAGGACTCAAAATTTAAGTCATAACATTTCTTCAAGTCTTTTCTTTGACATCATGGACCCCCAGGGGTCTGCTGACCACAGATTGGGAACCACCGTTCCAGAGGATTTCCTTGTCAGTGTTGGTGGAACTAGCAAGCCACTAGTATATAAATTGAGAGCAAACCGCAGTCCCTTCTGGCACCGATGATGTAATGAATCATCTGCAAGAAAACAACCAAGCTCAGAGAGCACCAAGGACTGCTCACTTGTTCATTTCCCAGGCTTGCAGGGACCTCTTCACATTAAAGCAGAATAATATTTTGAGACACATTAGCCTTTGACCTTCATTGAGAACTGAAAACCCAGGATGTTGTTTTTTATTTCCTCTCTCCCCACCCTTTTTATTCTTCCTTTATGCAACAACAAGTTTGATTTCAACAAACCAAACACACCTTTGGTTTCAACATCTTCGTCCAACTCCTTATCATCCTCCATTGTACCATTTTATTTCCTCTGCACAAAGACAAAATATTTGAAAGCATTGAAATGCAACTGACAAAGATCACATTCTCATGTCTTTCTTTGATGAATTTATAAGGTCTTCATTGCATTGGACTAGAAGACATCCAAGGTCCCAACTCTGCTATTCTGTTATTCACTTGTGCTTCAAATGGCAAATATTCTTGCAGAGACCATATGACAGTAGTTTCCCATAGAATTGGGTGCTAGTAGCCAAAGGAAACCATCATGCTCTCAACTGCAGTGGACTCTTTTAGAAGACTTGAGTTGGCTAACCGCACTTTCAAATAACTTTCAGAAATTGCATATTTAACTATCTTAAAGGGATTAGAGATCTTCAAAACAACAAGTTTAAAAAGCTACCTGGTGAGTTAATCTTTGTTCTTGAATAAAAGAAAAATCAACTATGAGCTCAAGATCTTGAAGCATTAGAAATGAATGATAAAAAGCTATATAAGAATTTAATAAAGTTATAAATGAATCAAGGGACTACACAATATGAAATATTAGGATTTTTGCCTCAACATTTTGAAAACAATTATATAAACAAACAGCACCTTCATGGAATTAATTTGTTTAGAATAGCCCAAATGAAAGCAAAATATATATAGAGAGAATTTATGATTTCATAAATTGAACACTAGAGGAGACTAAATATTCCAGGCATAAAGTGAAATGGGAGAAAAAGTAAAAAGTCAGCATCTTGTATTTGGTCAGGAATGGATCTTGTGAAATGATGGGAAATGCTGTGATGTTTAAAATACTTCAGGAGATTTTTGAAGAGTGGGAGCCAAGAATAGCAGCTTCAGCAACGGCAATGATGCCTGCTTCTATAAATAGATTGTGTTTGGAGGATATTTTAAAAAGAAATCACTGAAAGAGAACAATCTAGAAGATTTACAAGGTAAAGAAACGAATCAAATTTCTGATGTAGAAACCTCAGAACACAAATAATTTACAGAAATACTGGAAAATTTAAAAAAAATGAGACAGAGAAAACACAGTGTAAATGGCAAGCCGGGTGTCACCTCCTGGCTTAACTAGATAGGAAACACGGCTAGATGAGCTAATTCTAATTTATTTGAAGGCTAAATTAGTATAAGGTACAAAGTTTCTGCCACCACTTTTTCCTGCCTCAGAAATTGCGGAAGCCCCTTCCTAAGTTTCTTCCTCTGCCAGTAAAGCAACCTGGGGCTCCTGTGTCTCTTCTCTGATTGTTTCCTCAGCAGCATTTCTTCCCCTCGTCCCCCAACTTTGTGCACATATTCCATTGCCCCAGGAGATAGATCTGGATCTGGATTTTCTTTTATAGGACTTAGAAAAGATGGGGTTAAGCCCTGAAGAAAGCTTTGAGATGGAAATAAGGAAAAGTGAAGGGAGATCAAATCCAATGACATCACCTGAATGAACTAAAGATTAATATTGCTAGGAACAAAAGAAAAGAATGCAGAGTTAGTTTACTTGATCAAGGTGAAAATAAGACGTGTCCGTATAAATCTGGAGCCCCTTATGAATTATTTATTATTATTATTATTATTATTATTATTATTATTATTATTATTATTATTATATTATTATTATTATTATTATTGTTATTGTTATTGTTATTATTATTAGCTGAAATGCAAATTGGTCCAGATGATATGAGAAGCTTTCTCCAACCCATTGTCCTCCAACGGTTTGGCTGTCCTGAATCTCTGATCAAACAGGGCAGTGTGAGCTAAATGCCATCTCCTAGAAAACACCCAAGCTGCCTCCTAAGGCTCACAAGTGGGGCGAGGCTATTTCCTTCCTGTATGTCATGGGAAGAGAACTAAAGGTCTTCGTATGAAACTTGTCTTATCCATCCATCCACTGGGGCCTATGAGGATACGTTAGTGGTGAATGTAGCTTAACTCAGCTGCAGCATCCCTCTGACAGGTGCCACCCACCTCCCCTTTGATGCCAAACCTTCCAGAACCCTCCCACTCAACATTTGTTTGATTGTCTGCTTACCATTCTTTCCGTCAGCATTCTACACATGAAACAACTTTAGGCAAATACTCCTTATGGTGTGTGTATGTATGTATGTAAGGTTTAAGGTTTAAGGTTTAAGGTTTATTAATTTTTTATACCACCCTTCTCCCGAAGGACTCAGGGCGGTGAACAGGGCATATCATAAAACTCCAAAAATACAAAAGTTAAAAAAGAATTAAATTATTGCCCACAATAAAAACAATAGAAAATATATATAAATATTAAAACCCTAAGTAACTCCCCATCAGGCCAGGCCAGCTTGTTCAAATAAATGGGTCTTTAACCCGCGCCGGAAGGAGCAGAGATCCGGTGCCATCCGGAGCTCAACCGGCAGCTGATTCCACAAAGCCGGAGCGCCCACAGAGAAGGCCCTCCCCCTGGGGGCCACCAGCCGACATTCTCTGACTGGAGGCACCCTGAGGAGGCCCTCTCTGTGGGAACGCACGGGGTGGAGGGGAGTCGACGCCGGCAGCAGGTGGTCCCCGAGGTATTCTGGACCCATGCCATGTAAGGACTTAAAAACCATCACTAAGACCTTGAACCTCACCCGGAAGACAACTGGTAACCAATGCAGCTCACGGAGCAAAGGTGTAACATGGGAGTACCGGGAAACTCCCAAGACAACTCTCGCGGCCGCATTCTGTACCAGTTGGAGCCTCCGAGTGGTCTTCAAGGGAAGCCCCATGTAGAGAGCATTGCAATAGTCAAGACGAGAGGTCACGAGCACATGAGTGACCGTACACAGGGCATCCCGGTCTAGATAGGGCCGCAACTGACGCACCAGGCGAACTTGTGCAAAAGCCCCCCTAGTCACGGCCACTACATGATCTTCTAAGGTAAGCCGTGCATCTAGGAGGACTCCCAAGTTGCGAGCCCTATCTATGGGGGGTAAAGACTCACCCCCCATAGAAAGTGATGGAACATTTTGAATGTCCCAGGATGCCGGAATGTACAGCCACTCAGTCTTGTCAGGGTTGAGTTGAAGTCTGTTCCTCCCCATCCAGACCCGAACCGCCTCCAGGCAACGGGACATCACAGAGAGGGCATCACTGGGGTGGTTTGGGGTCGAAATGAAAAGTTGGGTATCATCAGCATATTGATGATACCCAACTCCAAAACCACGAATGATCTCACCCAGCGGTTTCATGTAGATGTTGAACAGGAGAGGCGAGAGGACCGAACCCTGAGGAACTCCACAAACGAGAGACCTAGGGGCCGATCTCTGCCCCCCTGCCAACACCGACTGCGAACGTCCCAGGAGATAGGAGGAGAACCACCGAAGAACTGTGCCTCCCACTCCCAATCCCCTGAGACGCCGCAGCAGGATACCATGGTCGATGGTATCGAAAGCTGCCAAGAGGTCTAATAGGACTAGGACAGAGGAATATCCCCTATCCCGGGCCCTCCAGAGATCATTCACCAGAGCGACCAATGCCGTCTCCATGCTGTACCCGGGCCTGAAACCCGATTGGTACGGGTCCAGATAATCCGCTTCATCCAGGACCAGAGGGAGCTGATGCGCCACCACACTCTCAACAACCTTCGCAAGAAAGCGAAGGTTGGAGAGTGGACGAAAGTTGTTCAATACAGCTGGGTCCAAGGCAGGCTTCTTGAGGAGAGGTCTCACCACCGCCTCCTTCAAGACGGTGGGGAAATTACCCTCACTCAAAGAAGCAGATATCACCGCCTGGAACCAGCCTCGTGTCCTCTCCCTGGCTGCATAAACCAGCCAGGAAGGGCACGGATCCAATAAACATGTGGTGGAGCTCAACCTCCCCATAATCCTGTCCACTTCATCAGGGGTCACAGAATCAAACTCCTGTATGTATGTATGTATGTATGTATGTATGAGCTTAAATGAACTCCAGAATATGGTAGAGGACAGGAAGGCCTGGAGGAACGTTGTCCATGGGGTCGTGATGGGTCAGACATGACTTTGCAACTAATAACAACAATGTATGTATGCATGTATATATGTATGCATGTATATTATATATAAAACCCTCTTTATTTCATGTCAGGTTTCCATTTTTAATCATGCTTCCATGGGAATCAAGAAGTAAGGGTCACCCTAGTGCTTCTAAGCTCTGCAGTGGGCAGCTGATGGGAGGGACATAAATATATGTGACAGATGATAGATAGATAGATAGATAGATAGATAGATAGATAGATAGATAGATAGATAGATAGTTTTGGAGCACAAGTGGTGTTTTCATCTAAGCTTCCAACAAAAGGCCAACATCCAATGAGGGAGCAAATTTTTTTTAGAAATGAACCACTTGGTTAAAAAACTGCTGTTGTCAACAGAACTTTGGCTTCCTAGACCATGGTCTGCATTACCGAGTAGCAGCCGCATCAGGAGGTGCGGAGCTGGACAGCAGGAACTACGTTTGGCAGGAAAGCTGGATTCAAAAGGATTGGCCACCTGCCGGCGGGAAACCTGAGTTCAAACCCTATTGGCCAGGCATTCATCTGGGCAGGTATAAAGCATGCCCAGGTAACCGTTGTCCCTCAGTTCAGACCACGCTACCACTTAATAAAGATTGTTCACACACCTTACGCCTGCATCTCATCGATCCGTGGACCCGACTTAACAGTCATCCAGTGGTGTCAGTGGATAGACCACAATGTCTTGTGCTGTGCTCACCACCCTCTGTAATACTTTCCTATCCGCGGATGTGAGGCCAGCATACCAAACCACAATACAGCGCGAGAGGACGCTCTCTATCATAGACCGGTAAAAGAAAGTCATTAGCTGTTGTTCTACCGTGTTCTTCCGCAAGACCCTGAGAAAGTGGAGTCTCTGTTGGGCCTTTCTGGCCACCTGGGTTGTATTTTTTCTATCACCTTCCCTAAAAAGGGGGGAAACTGGACAAAATTTGGCCATGTAGATTGGGTCCAATGCTGGGTTCTTAGGTGGACCAAGATCTCCTTGAATGGTGCCAGGAACACCCCCTCCTGCAGCGATGCATTAACCACTGCCTGGATCCATCTGCAGGCCCTTGTCCTGGAGGATTTTGCCAGCCAGGAAGGACAAGGACCTAACAGGCAAGTAGTTGCGTTCACAGCCCTGAGGACCCTGTTCACTTCCTCGGGTCCCACAGAGGCAAGCCATCCCTAGATATTAGGGATCCTTGGTGCTCTCTGAGCTTGGGGGCTTTCTTGCAGACGTTTCATGACCCCACTGGGTAACCTCATCGGGGTGGGGGGCCTTTGCATTAATTCTCCCAAGCCCTATCAGTGCTGATGGGGATGTTCGTGGTGGTTCTTTGGTTGAGCCGTTCACTGTTGGCTTGTTTGGCAGTTCCTTGATTGGGGTGTTGTTTACCTGATTGTTGGTCTGATGTTAATCTGTGGAGTTAATCTGTGCTCAAAAAATAGCCCATCCAAAGGATCTACAAGACCGCCCCCCACACCAACACTGACAGGGCAGGCCAATGGAAAATGTTACCTGGGTAGGTCCTGAGATGTCTCCAAGAAAACAACCCAGCTCGGAGTGCACCAAGGACTGCTCAAATATTCCCCTTAATTGGCATTCCCAATAAAGGGAAAGTCCATCCACCAGGCAGAAAATGTACATTCATACAAAAGAAATTTGATTTAATGCATCAGCAACGCCCATACCACATGGCAGCAACCCCTACTCTGCCTTGGAGTGAACGGAAGGAGGTAGAAGATGTTATGTATACATTAGGGACTGTGACTGCAGGAAATCATCCGAGGAAGGGGCGTTTAGCAGCTCCTGGCCCCACCAGAAGGTTGCTAGTGTTCTTCGGAAGGTTTTTTTTCACTTGCTTTCTAGCCTGGAATCTGCTCTCCTGTAGTTTAAGTCTCTTCTGCTCTGATTCTACTCTGGAAGGGTAGATTCCCAAAACAGATTCCCTGGAGGTGAAACTCAGGCAAGTTTAACTGCTGCCACTCTAGAAATCTTCCTCCATAAAGGCGTGCCGGATTTCCAGACTCAACAGCCTATTTCCTGAAATAAAGCCAAGCGAGAGTGAGAATGAAGAAAGAACGGCTGGGTCTTCCTCAAACTCTGCGGAGTCCCCACTACGCATCGCTAATAGTGGGGGAGGCTCTATCGGCTGCTGATGGAGTTCCAGGGGCTGGTCTTGAGTAGGGTTGGGGGCCCCCGCAGGACCCCCTTTGTTGGCCCTGACCAGTCAGACCAGCTAGGGTGGTCCTACCAAGCGGCCACGTTCAGCAGGTCTGGGGCACTAAAGGGAGAAAGTTAGCACCCCAGTTGAGACAACATTGTGGAATTGCATCCCGGGGGAGATTAACGTAAGTCTCCTCTTGGCGGACTTTTCTGAAATTGTTGGAGGCAGCTGGTTAATGTGGCCTTGTAATCAGTGCAGATCCTAATTTCACCACTGGGTTTGAGGGGGGGTGACGATGGGTATTTCCCAGGGCCCCCCTTCCACCGGTTCTAATACTCCCTGGCCTACTAACTTTTCCAGTTCGCTCTCAATTTTGTGTTTGAGAGCAAAGGGAACTCTCCTAGCCTTAATTCTAATGGGGAGTACCTCTGGGTTTAAATTAAATTTAATTGGGGGCCCCTTGTACTTGCCCAATGTGCCATCGAATACGTCTGCAAATTTTTTGCAAACGTATTCGAGATTTTTGGGTTGAATCGAGTTGATCCCTCCCAACCAGATCCCTAATGGCCCGAACCAGTTAAGCCCTATTACACTAGCTCTCCTCCCTTCAGTTACCAGCAGTTCCAATGGGCCTCTGAAATTCTTAAAACAAACTTCTATGGTTGCCTTACCTTTTATTTTGATCGGGGCCCATTGGAAATCTGTTAACTGAATTGGGGTGGGTTTTAGGTGGATCCAGCAGCCACTCTTTTCCTCAATAGCGGACAGCGTTTCCCCCGAAATTATTGAAACTGAAGCCCCAAATCGATCTCCATCTTACAAGGAATTCCTTGCAACCGGACATTCTAACTTAAGGGCCTAACATTTGGTTAATTGTAGAATGGCCTACGGATCTCACCCCCCTCCCCCGGTTAGAAGTATGTGCCTGAGGTCAAAGGAGCTCGGTGCCATGGGGCAAAGGGTTTTCTGTACCTGGTGCCCACCCTTCTATGTCGTGGAGGCTGTCACGGACCCGGCTCCTGCAGATGGCCAGGATGTGGCCCATCTTGCCACAGTTCCAACACTTTACAAAGCGGAATCTGCACGATGCTCTGGAGTGGTTTCCTCCACAGCTGCTGCATATCTGTTCCATGTCTCTGCGCTTGGTGTTCGCATCTTTCTGAGATCTGGTTGTTGTTGGTCTCCTTTGTCTGTCAGCGGTGTCATGGCGGTCATTCCTAATGGATGTCCTCTCAAATCTCTGCGTGACTTCATCTATCTCCGTCTCGCAATCGAAGTCTCCCACCCCACCATCCACAAGGCTTTCTTGGTGAATAGAACCATGTGCGCCATTGCTATTGCGGGGGGAGTTGCATTGGTCAGTTGACTCGTGCATCAGTAGGTCATCCAGGACTTCTTGTAGGTTCCTGGTGGGCTTCGTGATGATCTTGTTCTGTAACCGTTCGTCTCAGAGCCCTAGGACCACTCTACCCCAGATCCGGACGTCTAAGTCATCATACTTGCAACGGCATGCAGCTTCTCGCACTGCTGCCACAAAATCGGTTAGGGATTCACCCGGTTGCTGGTTCTGTCACTCGAATATTCACCTCCAAAAGAGCTCAGAACGTTTGGGCCTGAAGTGTTGCCTCAGTCTTTTATTGAGCTCAGCGTATGACATTGAGGCGACCCCATCCAGTTGGCACAGTCCCACAGCTATTCGGTAGACTGCCGGTCCACTGAGGGACAATAGAGCCACTGCTTTCTTATGGTCCTCTGTGATGCCATTGAAGTATCCTTCAACTTGCCCTACATGATTCTCCCAATCTTCAGGGTGGCGGGTATCGAATTCCCACACAATGCCTAGCTTCGTCATTTTGTTCCGGCTTTTCAAATTTTCCCGTGGTGCGCAGCTGTCTTTCTCCCTTCAGCGGCAGACGCTATCCGGCTCTTCCGAGGTCCTGTTTACTGCGCTTCATGGAATCCCACCTTCGTCACCACTGTTGTAGCGTGGGCGACCGTGTGGAGACAATGAGGAGACAGCAAAATACGTAATGCCTTTAGGACACGCTGGAACTGACTTGCCCCCACCCCTGGTGCCCCTTATATCTTACTGATGCCCCCTGCAGTCAGCCAACCCAGTTGCTCCATGTTCCTGCCGGCCAGGTGACACCCAACCCGGTGTCCTATATTTCCCGCCGGACAGGTTGACCAATCAGGCCCCTGACCGATGCCACCTGGTGTTATTTATTTATTTATTTATTTTAATCCCATTTATATCCCGCCCTTCTCCGAAGACTCAGGGCGGCTTACAATGGTGGCATACATAACACCCACATATACAGTAGTTCTATTTATTTGTTTATTTTAAAGATTTATATGGCCGGCCACTCACTCTCAGTGACTCTGGGCAGCTTACAACCAATAAAGCTGAACTAAACAGAATGAGTACAGAAAAGACGGTTTCATTTTTCATTCTTTTTTACTTGCCCCTTAATTTGCTAAATCAGACCATATCTTTGATCTCCGAAAAGGCAGGATGGAAAAGGTGTTTGGAAGTTGATTTTCAAAGCCCAGAGGTCTTCCATGTCTCCACACTGGCTGACTGGGGCAACTGTTTTTAAGAGGCGGTTTCACCAAGTGGCATTTCTTTCTCACTGGGTTCGTCAAATACAATTTTGTGCAACGGTCAGCAAAGAGCTAGGTCATCCATTTGCTCACAGGTTTCTGCTTGCAAATGCCTCTTCCCTCTTCTTTACATTTCACAACATACCAACATGCCAACTGTGTAGTACATCTACTCTCCAATCTTGCACATTTATCACGCGCATAATGGGGTGGTTCGTCTTTCATCCAGTAGCTGGAAAGAAGAAACAACTGTTGTCAGTCCTCCAGACAAAATGAGTATCATTTATAGATTTTGGAGCAGGAAATAAATGTCAGATCTATTCACCTTCTTCCCTCACCTCAGTGGGAGTTTCCAACAACTCCAAATGTTGGCCTGGGGTTGATTTGGCATAGAAATAGAGGTGGAGCTCACCAAAATCTTGGCGACACATCTCCCCCTCCATCCTCTTGAACAGACCGTGGCAAAAGATTATGCATCTCTAGGCAACCGTTTTTTAAAAAATGGACCGTGGCACCCTTCTTGGTTGCTTCAGGCACTGAGGCTTGGGGAGAATTCTGGAGTGTTTCTATTCCTCCCTTTGCCGGTGGTTTCAGTTGGGGGGTGGGGGTGGGGGAGGAGAAAGTCGGGCTGGTGGGTATTCATTCGTGGGGCACTGTAGAGGTTGGTCCTTTCCCCATTATTATCCCCCTGCAAGAAAGCATTGGGGAAGGTCGTCCACCAGTTCAGGGCTCAGTGCCATCCCAATGTGTGATGGAATATGCACGCACAGGAGCAGAGTGTGTGTGTGTGTGTGTGTGTGTGTGTGTGTAGGGGGATTTTGCCATACAGACTTTTCCCAGGAAGAGGCCCGTATTAAGAGACTTCACGGTCCTGGGTGGAGGAGAGGGGACTAGGTGCAGGGTAGCCACCCCTTAGAACCTCTGAGATATTATCCAGTAGGTTAGGAGGTTATAGCTTTAGCTTGGCAAGATTCTGTCCATTGGGTGCAAAAAGAAATAAATAAGTGAACTCCATTCGTTGTGTCATCTCTAGGCCCAACACAATGATAAAGATATGGTTGGATGATAGACAGACAGACAGACAGACAGGTAGATATGGATGGTAGGTAGGTGGGTGGGTGGGTGGGTGGGGAGAGAGAGAGAGACAGACAGACAGACAGACAGGGATAGACAGACAAGACAGATATGGATGGATGGATGATAGATATATAAATAAGATAGATAGATAGATAGATAGATAGATAGATAGATAGATAGATAGACAGATAGACAGACAGATAGATAGATAGATAGATAGATAGATGTAGAATAGAATAGAATAGAGTAGAGTAGAGTTGAGTAGAGTAGAGTAGAGTAGAGTAGGGTAGGGTAGGGTAGGGTAGGGTAGGGTAGGGTAGAATAGACGTATTGGTGGTCAGTTTGGATTCTGTTTTTTCCCCAGCTCCAGTGAAAGGTCCAGTAGGTAAGTATGCATCTGAAAATCTGTCCAGTAAGTCCAGGTTGGATGGGGGGGACAACCTGTTCTTAAAGAAACATAGAAAAGTGATGTCAGAAAAAGAGCGGGTGGTCCAAGGAAGTCTGTCCTTTGAGTTTGTGTTTTGTGTTCTTTTTAATTAATCCATTATTATTTTGTAATTGTTGTTTTCATTTTTTTTCTCTTTCTTGAATGGTGGACTTGTGTTGAATAGAATAGAATAGAATCTGAAAGGGATCTTGGAGGTCTTCTAGTCCAGCCCACTGCTCAAGCAGGAGAATGTATACCTTCTCATACAGGTGATTGTCTAGCCTTTTCTTAAAAATCTCCAGTGATGGAGCGCCCATGATTTCTGGAGGCAAGCTGTTCCACTGGTTGATTGTGCTCACTGTCAGGAAGTTTCTCCTTAATTCCAGGTTGCTTCTCTCTTTGATCACTTTCCAACCATTGTTTCTTGTCCTGCCCTCTGGTGCTTTGGTGAACAACCTGTCCCCCTCTGCCTTGGGGCAGCCCCTCAGATACTGGAAGACTGCTATCATGTCTCCCCTATTTCTTCTTTTCTTTAGACCAGCCA
Source organism: Vipera ursinii (assembly GCF_947247035.1). Lineage (NCBI taxonomy): Eukaryota > Metazoa > Chordata > Lepidosauria > Squamata > Viperidae > Vipera > Vipera ursinii. The sequence continues at coordinate 76,211,951 of NC_139521.1, forward strand.
AACCCAAGTCCCACCACCATTCTTTGTACGTTTTGGTCTCCAGGCCTTTGATCACCTTAGTTGCTCTTCTCTGAACTTTTTCCAAACTCTCAACATCTTTTTTGTGGTATGATGACCAAAATTGGCTGCAGTATTGTAGGTGTGGTCTTACTAGGGCTTTATAAAGTGGTTATAGTACTTCTCATGATCTTGATTCTATGCCTCTGTTTATACAACCCAGGATTGTATTAGCTTTTTTGGCTGCTGCTGCACATTGCTAGCTCATATTCAAGTGATCGTCCACCAGGATTCCAAGGTCCCTCTCACAGTTACTGCCTCCAAGCCTGGTCTCACCCAATCTGTATTTGTACCTTTGGTTTATTTCCCTGCCTAAATGTAAAATTCTGCTTTTATCCACATTGAAACTCATTTTGTTGGACAGGGCCCATTGTTCAAGTTTGTCTAGATCTTTTCGGATCCTGAGTTTGTCTTCTGGGGTGTTGGCTACTCCTGACAGTTTGGTGTCATCTATGAATTTGATGAATTCCCCTTCTATGTTATCATCTAGTCATTGATGAAGATATTGAAGAGTCCTGGGCCAAAGATGGAACCTTGTGGTACCCCACTGCTTACTTCTCTCCATGTGGATGTAGTACCATTGAGGACTACTCATTGAGTACGGTTTGTCAGCCAGCTACAGACCCATCTGGTAGTGATGTTCTCTATTTCACCTTTTCCCAGCTTACCAAGGAGTAGGTTGCGGTCTATTTTATCAAATGTCTTACTGAAATCTAAGTATAGCATTTCAGTAGTCTACTAGCTTAGTCATTTTATCAAAGAATGAAATAAGATTGCTTTGGCATGATCTTTTTTTTGCTTCTAGTTGTTTGCAGATGTGTTTTTTGATTATCTTTTCTAGGATCTTTCCAGATATTGATGTTAAACTGATTGGTCTGTAGTTTCCTGGGTCCGTTTCCCCCCACACACTTTCTTGAAGATGGCGACCACATCAGCCCTTTTCCAATCCGCTGGTACCTCCCTGGTGCTCCAGCATTTATGGAGGATGTGATGCAATGGTGTGTACTGTATATATATATATATATATATATATATATATATATATATATATATATATATATATATATATATATATATATATATATATATATATATATATATACAGAGAGGGGGGGAAGAGAGAGAGAGAGAGAGAGAGAGACCTATGGGTATTCGGACACGAACCAGGCAGACAAGGAGAGTGACTATGAGTGAGGAAATGACTCTTGAGCTCACATGTGGGACAATTAGAAACTATACGGTCAATTGGGATGGGTAGACTGGTGACCTGCTCAATGAGCAGGGTACAAAAATAACTGGCTTTATAAGCAAACACCCTGGACTCTGGCCTTTACTCTGGCGATGTCAGCAGTTAGCTGACGAAAGCTAAGTAGTTTAGTGTATTAAACAGACACACACACACACACACAGAAAGTTTCTATCCCCCAATTTATCTGCACCAATTTGTAATGACAACATCATTTGTGGTTACAACATCATACAAATACCATTATTATTATATTATTGTTGTTGTTGTTGTTATACACACTGCATCTTCTGCCACCTCTCTCAAATTTGAAGATATTTCAGGCTATAAGTAACAAACCTGAATTAGGCACTTACGTTTTTTGAGGATTAATGTCACTAAACACCCATTTCCATTCCCTGTTGATATAATGCAATCCAATCCAGTAACTACCAAATTTGTGTTTAGTTGCATGTTCTAAGAACTTCTGAAAGAAAAAAAAATCCACACATTATTTACAGTGACTGAAGGGGAGATTCCCACCTTAAGGACGTTCAGAATCAGCAGCCACCTGCAGTCCATCCACAATGAACACCATCTGATGCCGAATCAGGTCACCCCACCGTGGAGGAGGAACTCGGGTTGGTGCGGGCACGTCTGCTCGCCTTCTTTCCTTCTTCTGATCGGCTGCCCACTGCCCCTGCTTGGGGGCTTCCAGGAGAGAGCAGCCTTGCAAGACTACTGGCCAGCAAGAAAGGCCAGCTCTCTCAACACTGGCCACACCTGTCCACACCTCCACAATGGCTGTACGGAAGCCTCGGTTGCAGCGCAGAGTCTTCTTTCCGACTCAGCACAACTGTGGGCCCAAAAGCTCCAAGGCAGCGTGCAAGGATCTGCCACGCTTTGAGAGGGCAGGTGGAGCTTGGAAACAGCCTGAAAGCCATGCTGAGAAGGAGCTCTCTTCAGCACCCATGCAGAGCTGCTGAGGGTTGGCACTGGTGCTTTCCTGCGTTAATCCCCACGGTCAAGCCGTGGGTCCAGGGCTGCCACCCCCACCCAAGACCCATCTGAGCCCTCTCCTGCACCCCTGGCCTGGAAGCACAACTTTCAATCCAATGTCTTCCTATCCAGAGGTTCTCCGGAGACCATCAGTGCAGGAGAGGGATCCGCGATGGGCACAGCCCGTTTGAGGCTGGGGTCCTTTTCTGCCAGGCTGGCGGTGGAGACAAAGTAAAAGCCGAAGGGAAAAACCACAAAGTCCTTCCCTCGGGAGAGAGAGAAGGGCAGGGCGCTTACCTCCTCATCGTCATCTTGAACCTCGACTATTAAAGCTTTCGAGTCATTGCATAGTCTTACTGTGTCGTGAAAATTCAGTGTCTCATAATTGAATAAATACAGGTGGCCGTTATGGGCCAGCCAATTCTGATTCAGTTTGTGATAAAGGTCAGCTTTCAGACAAATTAGAATTGGGACGTGAAGAGGGAAAGAAGAAAGAAAAATGAGAAGAACCACAGTTAGACAAATACTTTCATCCATTTTTTTTAAAAAAAAAACATATTTTAAGGGGGGGGGAAAGCACGTAGGGCATAAATAATGTTTTCAAAGGCGGCGACATGTCATCCTGAGAATTTGTGGCTTCCTTGCTTTTCATTATTAAGATGGCCAGATTACAAAAGGATATCCGTAAACCGAACTACATCTTTTGTACCATGCAAAAAATGTCTGTGAGGTGTCTTAGCTGATAGTGATTTGGGGGAGATGGGGGCAGAGAAAAATGAATAAGAAAGTAGAACAAAAGTGGAAGAGCTGGGGGAGGAAAATTACAAGTCCCACATGAAAAACATTCGAATCTAAATATAGACTTATATTTGTATTTCAGGCAAAGAGTGGTCCAGTCCCTTAATTGCATATGTATAGAGACAGTTTTGTGAGTGGAAGTCAAATGATAAGATGGACGGCCAATAAATTTTTACCTATAAAGAAAGAAAGAGACAGACAGACAAGACAGATGGACAAATAAATAAAAATAAACAGAATTGAAGGCAAAAACGATAAGCCAATTAGAAACACAATGGGGGAAAAGTGACTGGAAAGTGTGTCTGTGTGTGTGTGTGTGTGTGTGTGTGCAGGATTTGCACGAGTAAAATAGCAATATATGAAACCGTAGAACTGAAATAAAAGTTGGAACTAGCCATATCCCAGAAACATGAATGGAAGGGAAACACTATGTAATGTGGACAGTATAAAGCAGACATGTCAAACACAAGGCCCGGGGGCCGGATCCGGCCCGTGAAGTGGTTTCATGTGGCCCCCGAAGCCATCCTGGAAAGAGTGGGGGAACGGTCCCCACTGCCTTGGCCCTGGCCCAGAGACCCTCCTCCTGCCAGAGACCCTCAGATCTGTCCCACTCCTGCCCAGGCCCCCCCATGGGCACCCTTGATGCAAACGATGTAGAGCTGGCCACGCCCACCCAGTAGGCCATACGCACTCTAGCCACGCCCACCCAGTAGGCCACACCCACCCTGGCCACACCCACCCGCCCCCCCCGAGGGCAACCACAATGCTGATGTGGCCCTCAATGAAATTGAGTTTGACACCCCTGGTATAAAGAGTTGTCCAAATATCCAACCGGCTTACTTCTTAAAGTGTCTCTGCAAGCCAAACAGATACTTTATTGACATGCCAGCCTGGCAAACGGAAGAACGCAACTCCTGATCCCTATGCAATGGGAGCTATCAAGGGAGAAGAGGGAAATTGCCTGGTTTAGAGAAAACCATTTGACTTCACGAACTCTTGAATCGCAAAAGGCTCTGGGTGACAAGGAGCCAGAATCCTTGGTGCTCTCTGAGACTGCTTGTTTGACTGCAGATCTTTCACCACCCAACCAGGTAACCTCATCAGGGCACTGTGAGCCATCGCCAGCGCACCAGTGTATCCGGGACAGGCAGGAATTAACGCCGGATCAAAAAAAAAAAAACCAAGCAGGAAACAACAGCCTACATACACACCACAACACACATCGATGACAGGGCAGGCTACTGCACATAAACCGGGAGCAAACCCCATTCCTTCTAGCGCTAAAGATGTTGCCTAGCCTGGTAATGAAGCCTGTGCAAGGGAGAAAGTTCAGGGAGCACCAAGGACTGTACAGGTCAACCCCGAGCTATAGAGATTCTCTTCTGTTGCTAAGGTTAGGGGTCTGAGCCTCAGAGACATTTCCTAAAGGTTGCCACTTTTATAGCTGGAGTTCCCTCCGTCCAGGAGTACGGCAATGTGGAATGGGGCTCCCGTTTTTGCTCGCTGCTGAAGTCCATGTTTCAGGGAGCCCAACATCAACCATCTGCCTGAGCAGAGCAAGCAAAATCGGTGTCAGGACTGCGAGATACCGTCCATTGCTTCCATGTGCAATCAGAGATCAGCAGAGTGGGAGAAGGGGAGGCTAAACTATACATTGTGCCCTCCCATGAGAACCGCCAGCCAGTCCAAGGCCACACAAAGGAATGTTGAACCATCCAGCCCGCAAAGGCAGGGACAGTTAGCCAAATAATTCGTTAACACCTAATTGGATGTCTATTGTCATTCTCAGTCATCCACGTCCAAGGTCTTAGTGATGGTTTTTAAGTCCTTACATGGCATGGGTCCGGAATACCTCGGGGACCACCTGCTGCCGGCGTCGACTCCCCTCCGCCCTGTGCGTTCCCACAGAGAGGGCCTCCTCAGGGTGCCTCCAGTCAGAGAATGCCGGCTGGTGGCCCCCAGGGGGAGGGCCTTCTCTGTGGGCGCCCCGGCTCTGTGGAACCAACTGCCGGTTGAGCTCCGGATGGCACCGGATCTCCGCTCCTTCCGGCGCGGGTTAAAGACCCACTTCTTTGAACTAGCTGGTCTGGCCTGATGGGGAGTTACTTAGGGTTTTAATATTTATATATATTTTCTATTGTTTTTACTGTGGGCAATAATTTAATTCTTTTTTAACTTTTGTATTTTTGTAGTTTTATGATATGCCCTGTTCACCGCCCTGAGTCCTTCGGGAGAAGGGCGGTATAAAAATTTAATAAAACCTAAAACCTAAACCTAGTTGTCCCAAAGATGCTTTTTCACGAGGCAACTGGACTTTCCCGGTTTTTCACTTCTCATCCAAGAAGCTGCTTCTTCTCTTTTGGAGAAGAGACAGGTCTTCAAAGAAAAACAAGAAAGCCCAGTTGCCTCGTGAAAAAGCCTGTTTGGGGACACCTAATTGGATACTTGCTGACAACCAGGAGGCTGGATGGGAACAAAGGAAAGCTAACCATGTGCTTTGGGCGCGAAAACCCCAGGTCCTGCTTTGCTTCTGCTGTAGCCCACTTGCTTTAGGAAAGTGGACTTTGCGCTAGGTTTATTCAGGTTTATTCAATTTCTATACTGCCCTTCTCCCAAAGGACTCAGGGCGGTTAACAGGGCATATATAAATAGCTATACAAAAATTAAAAGAGAATTAAACCATGCCCAATTAAAATACAGCAATAATAGAATAATAAAAACCAATTAAAAACCCATATTCCCCATCAGGCCAGACCAGCTAACTCAAACAAGTGGGTCTTCAACCCGCGGCAGAAGGAGCGGAGGTCCGGTGCCATCCGGAGCTCAACCGGCAGTTGGTTCCATAGTGCCGGAGCGCCCACAGAGAAGGCCCTCCCCCTGGGGGCCACTAGTCGACATTCCCTGACCGGAGGCACCCTGAGGAGACCCTCTCTGTGGGCACGCACAGGGCGGAGGGGAGTTGATGCCGGCAGCAGGTGGTCCTCGAGGTACCCCGGACCCATGCCATGTAAGGACTTGAAGATCATAACCAAAACCTTGAACCTCACCCGGAAGACAACTGGTAACCAATGCAGCTCGCGGAGCAAAGGTGTAACATGGGAGTACCAGGAAACTCCCAAGACAATTCTCGCGGCCGCATTCTGTACCAGTTGGAGCCTCCGAGTGGTCTTCAAGGGAAGCCCCATGTAGAGAGCATTGCAGTAGTCCAGGCGAGAGGTCACGAGCGCATGAGTGACCGTACATAGTGGCATCCACTTTAGGAAAGTGGACTTTGCGCTAATCAAGAGCCTGAATGTCTTTCTTTTCTAACTGATCAAGTTGGGATAGCTGACCATCTGCCCAAGCAATGCTTAAAAAAAACAAACCAGCATGGTGCATTGCCCTAATCTGCGGGCCGGATGGAGGGTGCCTATAAAATTGCAAATAACAACAACAACAAAAAATAACCCTGTCTCGGAGAATGCTATCCCTCTCTCCCTCTCTCCTTATTAATCCACAATCTGTGGGAAACTACTTACCAATGTCTACTTGGATTTCTTGGATCTTTTGAGCCCATGGAATCAACTCTCTTGCCACCTTCTCAGCTTCCATGATCATATCGGTATCTGAAAGACACGTAGCAAGATCACCTCTTCAGATGCCAGGCTGCGTCATGCCTCCGTTTGATCCTGAATCTGCAGAGGAAAATGACCTGGAACAGGACCCCATGGAGGTCAAGGCAGAGGTGTCTGTGGCTTCAGAGGAATGTGGGGAAGAGCACGCCAAGGCAGGCCAGGGCCCTTCAGGGATTGGGACAGGAGGTTAAAATGAAGGTTTTACCAAAGTTTCTCTTTTTGTTTCAAACGATACCTATATTGAAAAAAGATGCTAATCTGGACGAATGGCAGAAGGGTATTAATAAATGTATCTGGGCGGGGGGGGGGAAACCAAGAGTTAAACTTAAGATTTTACAAGACGCACGGGAAAGAGGAGGACTTAAGGCGCCTAACTTGAAATTATACTATGATGCGGTGGTTTTAACACTGGTTAGCGATGGGCTTAATTTAACAAATAAAAGAATACTTTATCTTGAGGGATGGGACTTATTATATGGGTGGCATGCATACTTAATTTATGATTTAAAAAAGTTGATAGGGCTTTTAAATCTCATATTTTAAGAAGTGCTTTATTGCGTGTCTGGAAAAAGTATTATTATAAGTTAAATTATAAAATACCAATTTGGGGGATTCCTGGACATGCGATAGAGGGTGTATCTATGGGTGTGAGTTTGGATATGATTTCTTATAAGGAATTACTTAGATTGGTAGCGAATGATTGGCAATTAAAGTCCTTAGCTGAGTTAAAACAAGAAAATATTGTACAGTCCTGGTTCCAGTATACTCAATTGCAAGCTAGGTGGAAGTTAGATCAGAAGGTTGGCATTACATTAATGGATGAAAATTTGCTAAAACAGATTAAAGATCAAAACCAAGCGCATATAAAGAGAATTTAAGGTAAAGGTAAAGGTTCCCCCGCACATGTGTGCTAGTCGTTTCTGACTCTAGGGGCCGGTGCTCATCTCCATTTCAAAGCGGAAGAGCCAGCGCTTGTCCGAGGACGTCTCTGTGGTCATGTGGCCAGCATGACTAGATGCCAAAGGCGCACGGAACTCTGTTACCTTCCCACTGTAGTGGTCCCTATTTTTTTACTTGCATTTTTTACATGCTTTCGAACTGCTAGGTTGGCAGAAGCTGGGACGAGTAACAGGCGCTCACTCTGTTACACGGCACTCGGGATTCGACCCGCCAAACTGCTGACCTTCTGATCGACAAGCTCAGCGTCCTAACCCACTGAGCCACCACGTCCCTTAGGAAAGAGAATTTACAATGCTTTAATAGAATTGGATTCGGAAATGGAATTAGTTAAAGATAAAGTGGGCTCAAAATGTTCAAGAACCGATTCCATTGGATATATGGGAGGTAGTTTGGGTTAGAAATGTAAAATTTACCCAGGCCCAAAATTTAAGAGAAATTTTTTATAAAATGTTTTATAGATGGCATTTGGATCCTAAAAAGTTGTCTTGTATGTATCCTAATTTACAGCCCAAATGTTGGAGATGTGGCAGTTTGGATGCCACTTATTTTCATATCTGGTGGACTTGTAGAAATATAGAAGCTTTTTGGATTAAAATTTGGTGGAACATTCAAAAGATCTTTAAGGGAAAGATAAAAGTTTACCCCACAACTATTTTTATTGGGTGTTATTACAGATTGTGATACTAAAGAAACTAACTTGATGTTGAACTTGATAACAGCTGCAAGGTTATTGGTAGGGCAATATTGGAAGGAGGATTGTTTGCCTACTATAGAAGAATGGACGTTTAAAGTGTCAAATTTAGCAGAAATGGCTAAGATTTCTGCTTATCTGAAGGATCGTTCACAAGAAAGATACATTTCGGTCTAGAGAAGATGGATAGATTATATTCAGAATAAATATGGGACCAAAAAGTTCCATTTAGCTTATGGGTAAATTTTAGATTGTTATTATTATTAATTTCTGCCAACCTAGCAGTTCGAAAGCACGTAAAAAATGCTAGTAGAAAAATAGGGACCGCTACGGTGGGAAAGGTAACAGCGTTCCTTGCGCCTTTGGCGTCCAGTCATGCCAGCCACATGACCACGGAGACGTCCTCGGACAAGCACTGGCTCTTCGGCTTTGAAACGGAGACGAGCACCGGCCCCTAGAGTCGGAAACGACTAGCACGCATGTGCGGGGGAACCTTTACCTTTATTATTATTAATAGTTTATTATAGTGGAATTTTTATTAGTTTTAATTATATGGTATTATTATTATTTTAGTATTAGTTTTGTTTAATAATTTGGATATTAATTTGTTTATGTTTTTATTATTATTATGTTTACTTTTATTTTGCTTGTATTTATGTTAAAGGGGAGTTAAAGCACATTATGAACTTGGTTATCTATATAGTTGGTTAATGTTAGTTAGATTATGATTATTTTTATTGAAAAGTTTTAAAATACATTTTTGAAACATATACCCCATCTACCCCACCCCTCTCCCCATCCGTCCCATCCCAACACCCCCCCATGACTTCCCAGAGCCGAATACAGGGTATTACATCATACAATCTTAATATAGCCTCTAATTACAATAACTAATAACTATTCAAATGCTAAATGATACTTTGTAGTCCCATATTTGTTCTGAATAAAATCAATCCATCTTTTCCATTCCACTATATATCTCTGTTGCGAGTGATCTTTCACATATGCCGAGATTTTAGCCATTTCTGCCAAGTTCGAAACTTTCAAAGTCCATTCTTCAATAGTAGGTAGGTCCTCCTTCTTCCAGTACTACGCTACCAAAAGTCTTGCAGCTGTTATTAAATTCAGCATCAGTTTAGTTTTTATAGCAGTACAATCAGTGATAATACCCAACAAAAACAATTGTGATAAAAATACCTCTCTGCCATTCCTCCAAATTTGAATCTTTTTTAGGTATAGGTATCATTTGAAATAAGAATAGAAATTTTGGTAAAACATTCATTTTCACAGCTGCAATTCTTCCCAATAAAGACAGTTGTAATTTTCTCCAACTATCAAGCTCTTTTTGTATTTTTGACCATAAAAATTCATAATTATTCTTGTATAATTTAGTATTTGAAGCTGAAAGATATACCCCCAAATATTTAACCTTTTTAACTATTTCAAATCCTGTTAATTTTTCTAAAGCTACCTTTTGTTCTATAGTCATATTTTTAGACAATATCTTAGTTTTTTGTCTATTTACCTTAAATCCAGAAACTTTGTCCATATTGTAAAATTATTTCCATTAAATACTTCTTTACCCCTATATTCTATCTTATCTATATGACGAGATCTTTGTTTTTTCCTTAATAAATAAGCTAACCACCTGCCAGGTTTATTTGCATTATAAAAATATGATGTTTAGCATATCTTAAATTAGTTGCCACCTGGTCTGCCATTAACATATCAAACTGACTTCTTAACAAATTAATTGATTCTTTTAGCCTCTTATCAGATGGATTCATAGTAAAGGCTTTCTCTTTCCTCTTTATTTCCTCCTCTATTTCTTTACGCTTAAATTCCATTCTACGTCTATATTTATTATTCAGATACTGTATATCAAGACACCTCTCATGTAAGCTTTACTTGCATCCCATACCATTTCAATAGAGGTGCCTTTGTGCATATTCATAATAAAAAATTCTTTCATCTGCTTTTTACATTCTTCCACATTTTCTACATATCTAAATAAATTTTCATTTAATCTCTATGATCTTCTATCACCGTTACCCTTATCCAATTCCATCCAAACTGGACTATAATCTCATTTCTTATCCTCCTCTTTGTAAAATACACCACCACATCTCTTGGCAATTTCCGCTGCCTGGCAATCCAAGAGTTAACTCTGAAAACTTTATCTATCTCCCGAAAGAATTCTTCGGGTTTAAACCCCCAAATAGGTGCCAAAGCATCCACCAGCATCTCTTGCAAGTTCTCCTGAGAATTCTCTTTCAAACCTCTGATCCTTAGGGCAAACTCCATATCTCTATACTGTATCATCAGAACCTCTTCCTCCATTTTATCCATTTTAAATTCAGCTTCACCCATTTTAGCCTCCAACAACAAATTATTTTGTTTCACTTCTTCCACTCGTTCATTCAAAGTCTCAATACATCCTGCCAGCTCCTGAAGTGCTAAGAGAATGTCCTCCCGCATTTCCTTCTTCTTCTCCTCTATAAGCTCAGCCACCTGTTCAGTTATTTTTTCAGTTATTTTTTCAGACTGAGTGGCTAAAGCCACTTTTAAGGCATCTTGCAGGTCCTTTAACGTTACAGGTGGAGAAGCTGCGGGGGATGATGTCAAAGACTGCCGTCCAGATTGCTGAACAGGCGATGTCCCTGCACTTTTAGTAACAGGGATTCTAGGAGGATTAGAAGCCATTTTAAAGGCACTTAACTCTCCGTTCACACTTTCACTTCTCTTCTCCTTTAAGAACTAAAACCACATCTTGTAAGTTCAGGCAAAAAAAAGTGAGAGAGGGAAAAAGAAAAAGAAAAACCCCTTCACCTCTTATAAAAAAGGGGAAACAAAGTTCTTCCCCTCTCTCCATTTTCCCTTTCTTTTCCAAATAGTAAGCAGGACGACAAAAGAATTGTTTTTTGAGGGTTAAAGCCTTGTACTTGCTGTTTATATGACTCCTGTCTCCGCTCTGCTGCAACAATGTTTCTAGATGTCAATCAAATCCGGCAGGAGTGGATTCAGCGTCTTGTTCTGCTAACAGCAGAAGAGCCCTCCGCTCCGGAGACTCCCAGGCTTTGGGGGGGGGCCTCACCCTTCAAGCCCCAGAACAAACACTCTGGGGCTCTAAGGGGGCTCTACCCCTACCTGGGAACTCCCCCTCCCCTCTTTACCCAAGGAGTGGGGTTTTCACACCACGGAGCAGCTGATTGTCGGCTGCTCAGCGGTTTAAACAGAAACGAAGGGCCGCCGGTCGATTAAGACCGTCCGCGATGCTGGAGAGCCACCCGGAAGTCCCCCAGATTATGATTATTATATTTGTAACCCTGTGCTCAGCTCTGGGAAGTGGGGGAGGGAGAGGGGGGGGGGTTGGGTGGGTTGATTTTGGGGATTATATTGTAACTTTTATAAAACTTTTTAATAAAAGGATTGGGACAGGAGGAACAGGCTATGAGCAAGGGCCACCCCCACCTGATCCTAGAGCACAGAGAGTGGAGAGAAGGAGGGAACAACACAGGCAGGCTCAACTACTCGGGAGGAGAGCATCCCACCCCTCTCCACAAGGCACAGTAGATTCTCTTTTGAAACTACTCAGGCAAGCTTGCATTCACACAGACTCATTAGGTTTATGATTTATGTGTTATTCCTTGTGATCTCTGTGGCCTTGAGTACATTCCCCTTCTAATCAGACTGTATGTGAAACTACTTGCAGCCAGAGCCAGCTGAAGGGTGTGCGTTTTCTTTTGTTGGAGGCTTGCCAGAAATGTGGGAGCATTTGGGGAAAATTTGGAGCAATTAAAGGACTGTTTGAATTGCCAGCTGACTGCATTGCCTCTGTACTGTGCCCTGGGTCATCACCGGCTGTCTCCTGGGTCTATCAAGAATCCATTTTCTTCCGTGCCTGAAACAATCCTCTGAAAGTATCTGTCGGTCTCTGCAGGTAGGAAGTGTCTAAAACAGACTGAGTAGCTCCTCAAGGACATTGTGACAAAGTCCAGTTAGAGTTTCCCATGGAGAATTTTGATAGCTTCTGGAATCCCCGCCCCCCCATCTTTTTCCCTCTTCCTTAATTTGTTCTGACTTCATCCTGGGACTGAAAGTATACAATCAGCAGATGGATACGAATGCTCCTTCCATTCTGATGTAACCCACCAATCTAGCTACAAGAAGGAAAATTGCCTCGGTGGCTTTGTGGACAGGAATACATGGGACTCTTTGCTTACCATTAAGGGTGCCATAATCAGCATTCCGTGAAATCATATATTGCCTGATTTGTGCAACAGCATGCCGAAGTGGTTCCCGTTTTGCCTTTTCAACAGCACCTGAAGGAGAGAATTAATTACCACATAATAAGTTGGATTGAGAGCCAATTGGCCTTAATGTCAAAGTGGGAGAGCACGAAATCTTCTCCCACCTTGGACACAAAGCCCTCTGGGTGACCTTGGGCCAGTCACCTGAGCTCAGCCCTTGGCAGGAGGCAATGGCAACCCCCATTTAAAATCTCACCAAGAGGTTATTTAATTAGACAACAATTGATAAGAGATGGCATTAAGAAACAAACATGGATATTTGATTCAGGACAAATTACTCTTAACTTTTGGGTCAATATGAGACAGGTAAGAGGTCATGGTAGATTTTCCATGAGTTGATTAAAATAACTGTTTGTTAACAGAGGGTTTGGAAACCTTAATCTTGTTGTTGTTGTTGTTAGGGTTAATCTTCAGTTCGAGGCTACCTGCAATTCTATTTTAGTGCAAGGTTACCTCAACAGCATCTGAAGCTCCACCTCTTCCCCCCCTCCTCACCTTTACAGCCCAAGAAACGAGACTGTTTCCCATGCCCCTGTGGCAGCTGCCAGCTATCCTGGCTCTTCTCCAGCCATTGTCTGGCTTTGGATACTCCCTCCATCTCCCACGCTCCTTCCCACATGCTATTGGAGGCCCTCAGCATTGATAAATGAATTGGATAAAATTAAAGACTTACATAAACTGATATACCAAAGGGTGAACAAAAATAAAGAGAAGAGCATGAGGATGCCAAGCGTTGCACAATTGTAGCTTTCGAGACATAATTCTAATTTGGATGGGGTGCCTGTGTTTTGAAAAGGAAGCCTTGATTAGAAATGATCTGAGGAGGTAACAATAAGGATTGTTGTTGTCCAACTTCATGATGCATTTTCACTTGCGGTGGGACCCTCATCTGCATCTGCTCCAGAACTGGGGCCCTCAATGGGCAAACCTGTCCATGGAGAAGCCTTCCTGAAGTGCTCACTTTTGGAGGAGATGTCCAATCTGCCTTTCACTCTATGGTGGTGACTGTAGATTATAGACATGACATCCACCTCCGGCCTCACTGAGTAAGCAGGGAGTAGAGTTGGCGCACACCACTGAAGGGTTCAACAGCACCCAGACCAAGAAGGAACCGAGAGATTTGGGCCTTGGACCTAATTGCTCCTCGACTCTCTTGGGTTGATACGGCCTCACGTGCTTCCCTTCCCTTCTCTTCTCCCATATTGTCTTTGTGGCCGAGATGGAAGTCCATCTCTCTAATACCACCCCACCCCTTCACCATTAGCCCATCCTGTGTGCTGCCACTCTGCCCAAAAGCCCAAAGCAGCCATCTTCACGTAGCACCACCGCTGGGACCAACTTTGTTTGCCCCCGGCAGACCAATGGCTGGCCTTGGGCAACGAACGTTCTTAAGTGTGCCTGAAGCCCACCGCAGAAAGACAATTAACCGTAGCCAAATTGGCCAGGGGGCTTCTTCCCTTAGGAGGGAGCCCTTCTCTGTCTCTCCCTTGTAATGGAACACCCTTAGTGTTTGCCCGTTTCCTCCTGAAATGGCTCCCCTCATTTCCCCTCTGCTATTGGTGGGCCGTGCCAGGGGTCCTTCTCTGAGGAGACCCTCTTTCCCCTGTGCTTCCTCTGACAGCATCCCAGGCTGAGCAGGGGGTCTCCGTTCCTCCTCTGCCTGGAGAGGGCCCTGGTCCTCCCTTCCCTCGGACCTCTCCTCTCTCCAACGGGCCTCCCTGCCACTGCTTGGCTCGCGTCCCCACAACCATCCAGGTGATGGAAGGCTGCGGGGAGGGTGAATCTTCACCAGGGCTAGGAAGACGCTCAGAGGGGCAAATGCAGCCAAGTCCAATTTTCTTGGCAGCTGAAGCACCATTAGTAGCTTTCTGCAGATAACTAACTTGAAGGATGCTTGGGATAAACACACGCCCACCATCTGACAGAAAATGAAATAAATAAATAAAAATAAAAATAATTACAGAAGAATAAATAAATCAATAAAAAAGAACACAAAAAACAAGCATGCTCCAAGGAACCTGCTACTTCACAGACCTGTCTGATGCATACTTACGTGGAGGTTTCGCTGGACCTAGAAAAAAATGACAGAAAATAATTTGACCACCCAATATGTCAAATAGGATCAGCCCCAGGCTAGGGCCTGACCCAAGGATCCTATCCCCAAAACATCAACATCTGCCTAAAAGCTTTAAGGAGGAAGCTTTGTTTTCCTGGTTGAGAAGCTGCAGGAATTCCATTCCAATCAATAAGGAGCGGGGGGGATGGGACTGTGGGATCTTTGGCACTCCCTGAACTTGCTTGTTTTCTGGCAGATGTTTCATTACCCAACTAGGTAACAACATCACTGCTAGAAGGGGGGGTTTCAGGAGGAGGAGGAGGAGGAAGAAGAAGCTTAAGCACTCTTAATCACCTTTTGCAGATAAAATAGTTGAGTTTTAACCTGATGCTTGGGACAAGAGAACACTACATATCTACTGAAAGGCACATGACCGAAGACAAAATCTCTCCAGAGAGTATATGGTCAATATAAAAGAAAACAAAAGTGACATTGCCATAGGTGTTTATTACACACACCCCAACCAACCAGATGAAATAGACCAACTCTTTGCCAACCAGCTAACAAATGCATGCAGGGAGCACACCACGCTATTAATAGGAGACTTCAACTACCCAGATATCAACTGGGAGACAAATTCTGCAGTGAGCAGGAGATCAAAGGGATTCCTAACCAACCTAGCCGACAACGTTGTCACTCAAAAGGTGGAGGAGGGAATTATATGTAAAGCTAATCCTTACAAACAGAGAAGAAGTGACGGAGGGAATTGAAATCACCAGAACCCTGGGCGAAAGTGACCACGTCATACTAGAATTTAACATAATGCAAACACCAGCAGTAGAAAACAATCCAACCAAGGTCCCAAACTTGAAAAGAGCCGACTTTAACAAACTCAGAGAGAACCTAGGAAAAATCCCATGGATGAAAATCCTAAAGGGGAAAACAACCCAGGAAGCACTGGGGAACCCTGAAAAATGTGATCACAAAAGCCCAGACCAGCACAATACCACTGAAAAGGAAAAACAAGAAATCCAAGAAGAAACCAGCACAAAGAACTCACTAACAAACTAGGACAAAAAGGACAAATACAAAAAATAGAAAGTGGGGCACATAACTAAAGCTGATTACCAGCGGGCAGCCAGAGCATGCAAAGGCTCAGAACGGGGTGGGGGGAGAAAGGCTAGCAACAGAAATCAAGGACAACAACAACAAAAAAATGCTTCTTCCAACATATTAACAAGAAAAAAAATCAAGGAAATTGTAGGCCCACTAAGGAGAGAAGATAGCAAGGAAATTACAGGCAACAGGGAGAAAGCAGAGCTGCTGAACTCATACTTTGTGTCAGTCTTCACACAAAAAGATACTACAGGCCAACACCACCAAAAAAAAAACCCACTGTGAAAGACATACAGAAACAAAAATTAAAATAAGCAAGAAAATGGTAAGGGAGCACCTATTCAACCATGATGAATATAAATCACCAGAACCGGACAGGCTACATCCCAGAGTTCTAAAAGAGGTGGCAGAGTGTCGGAATCCATTTATATTCCATTCCTAAATCCCTATCTGTGCACCCCTAAATCTCACCCCTCACTGGATTCTGCCATTCCCAAGGAGGAGAAGAGAAGATGTTAATTGGCCATCCCTATCCATTAGCTCACGTGGTGGCTCAGTGGGTTAGGACGATGAGCTTGTCGATCAGAAGGTCGGCAGTTTGGCGGGTCGAATCCCGAGTGCCGCGTAGCAGAGTGAGCGCCTGTTACTCGTCCCAGCTTCTGCCCACCTAGCAGTTCGAAAGCACGTAAAAATGCAAGTAGAAAAATAGGGACCACTACGGTGGGAAGGTAACAGCGTTCCGTGCGCCTTTGGCGTCTAGTCATGCCGGCACATGACCACGGAGACGTCCTCAGACAAGCGCTGACTCTTCGGCTTTGAAACGGAGATGAGCACCGGCCCCAAGAGTCGGAAACAACTAGCACGCATGTGCGGGGGAACCTTTACCTTTACCTTATCCATTAGATGCAAGGTTGCTTATTCAGCCTGCCTGGAGGCCATCATCAAAGACCAGGGAAAGAACCTCTGAACTGAGAAGAACAAAGAAAGGGGGGGGGGAGATTCTGGTTTTGTATCTCTGATTGGAATCTGAAGGGGAGGAAGTAAATGTTGTAAAGGCATGGAAGATCCCTTTTCCCATGGAAGGTTTTGACACCTGAACCTTAATTTCATTTCATTTCATTTCATTTATTGGATTTCTATACCGCCCTTCTCCTTAGGGACTCAGGGCAGTTCACAGGGCATATATAAATAGGTATACAAAAATTAAAAGAGAATTAAACCATGCCCAATTAAAATACAGCAATAGTAAAATAATAAAACCAATTAAAAAACCCATATTCCCCTTCAGGCCAGACCAGCTAACTCGAACAAGTGGGTCTTCAACCCGCGACGGAAGGAACGGAGGTCCGATGCCATCCGGAGCTCAACCGGCAGTTGGTTCCATAGTGCCGGGGCACCCACAGAGAAGGCCCTCCCCCTGGGGGCCACCAGTTGACATTCCCTGACTGGAGGCACCCTGAGGAGGCCCTGTCTGTGGGCACGCACAGGGCGAAGGGGAGTTGACGCCGGCAGCAGGTGGTCCGGGATTGACCAAATGGACTGAAGGGAGGGGTTTTTACTCGGGGACACTGTAAAAGTATCAATCTGTAACACAGTTTCCAGATCCTGTCTAGATTATCCACTGACAATCATGTTTTAGTAAAAGTTCCTGCTTTGACAATCCTGTCTCCGTGGATTGGGGTGGGTCCTGACACAGGGGCTATCTCAGAACCATTGCATCACATCCTCCATAAATCCTGGAGCACCGGGGAAGTATCAGCGGATTGGAAAAGGGCTGATGTGGTCCCCATCTTCAAGAAAGGGGGGGGGAACCCAACCCAGGAAACTACAGATCAATCAGTGTAACATCAATACCTGGGAAAATCCTAGAAAAGATTATCAAAAAACAGATCTGCAAACAACAATAAGCAAACAAAGTCATAACTAGCAGCCAGCACGGATTTGTCAAAAACAGATCATGCCAAACCAATCTCAACTCATTCTTCAATAAAATGACTAAACTAGTAGACCAGCGAAACTCAGTGGACATAGTATACTTGGACTTCAATAAGGCATTTGACAAGGTAGACCACAACCTACTCCTTGGTAAACTAAGAAAAGGTGGAGTAGACAACTTCACCACCAGATGGATCTGTAGCTGGCTAACAAACCGTACTGAACGAGTAGTCCTCCATGGCACTACATCCACATGGAGAAGAGTGGGTACCGCAAGGTTCCATCTTTGGCCCAGGACTCTTCAATATCTTCATCAATGACTAGATGAGAACATAGAAGGGGAACTCATCAAATTCATAGATGACACCAAAGGAGTAGCCAACACCCCAGAAGGCAAACTCAGGATCCGAAATGATCTAGACAAACTTGAACAATGGGCCCTGTCCAACAAAATGAGTTTTAGTGTGGAGAAAAGCAAAATTTTTCATTTAGGCAAAGGTACAAACCAAAGGTACAAATACAGATTGAGCGAGACCAGGCTTGGAGGCAGTAACGGTGAGAGGGACCTTGGAGTCCTGGTGGACGATCACTTGAACATGAGCCAGCAATGTGCAGCAGCAGCCAAAAAAGCTAATACAATCCTGGGCTGTATAAACAGAGGCATAGAATCAAGATCAGGCAAAGAATTAGTACCGCTTTATAAAACCCTAGTAAGACCACACCTACAATACTGCAGCCAATTTTGGTCACCATACCACAAAAAAGCTGTTGAGAGTTTGGGAAAAATTCAGAGAAGAGCAACTAAGGTGATCAAAGGCCTGGAGACCAAAACGTACAAAGAATGGCAGTGGGACTTGGGTTTGGCTGGTCTAAAGAAAAGAAGAAATAGGGGAGACATGATAGCAGTCTTCCAGTATTTGAGGGGCTGCCCCAAGGCAGAGGGGGACAGGTTGTTCACCAAAGCATCAGAGGGAAGGACAAGAAACAATGGTTGGAAAGTGATCAAAGAGAGAAGCAACCTGGAATTAAGGAGAAACTTCCTGACAGTGAGGACAATCAACCAGTGGAACAGCTTGCCTCCAGAAATCATGGGCGCTCCATCACTGGAGATTTTTAAGAAAAGGCTAGACAATCACCTGTATGAGAAGGTATACGTTCTCCTGCTTGAGCAGTGGGCTGGACTAGAAGACCTCCAAGATCCCTTTCAGATTCTATTCTATTCTATTCAACACAAGTCCACCATTCAAGAGAAAAATTTAAAAAAATGAAAACAACAATTACAAAATAATAATGGATTAATTAAAAAGAACACAAAACACAAGCAAACTCAAAGGACAGACTTCGCTGGAACACCCACTCTTTTTCGGACATCACTTTTCTATGTTTCTTTAAGAACAGGTTGTCCCCCCCCCTTTCCAACCTGGACTTACTGGACGGATTTTCGGATGCACACTTACCTGCTGGACCTTTTGCTGGAGCTGGGGAAAAAACAGAAAACAAACTGACCTCCAATATGTCAAATAGGACCAGCCCCAGGCTAGTGCATCACCCCAGAATCCTTCCCCCAAAACCCCAATGCCTGCCTAAAAGCTCATCACGAGGAAGCTTGGTTTTACCAGATGAGAAACTGCAGGGATTCCCTTCCAATCAACAACAGAATCCTTGACAGCTGCCCTGTTACCACAGAAAACTAGAATAGAATAGAAAAGTCCTTTGCCTGTTGACTCAAACACTTCACCCAAACCTCTTTACCTATCAGATAGGCTGATAAATGTGCTTCTATGGTTCAGGTCCCTGAGATTGCCCACCTGTCCACCCCGAAGGGTAGTTGTATTGGTGCCCTTCTGTTGTTCAGGGTCCCTCTTTCTGGGAAAGCAAGCCTCCCCCTTTCCCCAAGGATGACTGCAATGAACAATGGAGGGTCTCCTCAGCGCTGGGACCCTTGTCTTCGGCAAAATTCTGTGACACACAAATTGTCTCTTGTATTTTCTATTCCTACAACTGTCTGTCTGGAAGCCATCTAGCAACCAGCATGGCTTGCAAAGTAGGGCTGTTATAAGAGCATCCCGAGCCATACCCATCATTGCTCTCTTCTGGAGTAGGGGAAGCTTCTGGATGGTCTTCAAGACCAGCACCAAGTAGAGCATGTTGCAGTAGCCAAGCCATGGGTGTCCAGGGAAGGAGTAACTTTCTGAAGGACCTCCTGATCTAGGAAAGGGCACAACTGGTGCACCAGGTGGAATTGTGCAAGACTCCCTGGCCACAGCTGTCACCTGTTCGCCAAGCAGCAGCTGCGAGTCCTGGAAGATCCTCAGATCTTCCATTCACACATTCTGGGATCTTCCTTCCCCGTTGCAGCCTCTGTGGTCACCACACAAGGTGGGGACTTGCAAGTCAGCAAATGGTCTCCAGGACCCCCACCCAAGGAGGAGGTCTACCGGTAGGGCATACTGACATTGTCATACATGGCCTAGGGTCTCCCGCCTGAACAGGGACTAGAAGACCTCCAAGGTCGCTTCCAACTATGATGATGGCGGTGGTGGTGATGATGATGACATATTTTGAGGAAAAGATGGCAGATAAGATAGCTTACCTTTTTCTGCTGGTGGTGGTTTGGGAGCCATTTTACCTCATCAGCGCATGTAACATCTCAGCCCAATGTGCACAGCTGGAGAATGGAGCACATTGTGAGATTTAACATAAGTGGAAATCCAAACAGAAAGTGGTCGGCGAAATGGAGACAGCTTCAGAACTGACACATATCTCCTAAGCTGGGATTTCTGTCCTCCTAATGGACTATCACTTAAATGTGAACCAGCCAAGTGCAGCAACAGCCAAAAAACCAATGCAATCCTAAGTTTCAAAAACAGAGGGACAGAATCCAGATCAGATGAACTGTTTGTATCCCCTTATAACGGCCTGGTAAGGCCACACTTGGAATTCTGCATCCAGTTTTGGTCGCCACATTATAAAAAAGATGTTGGGACTCTGGAAAGAGTGCAGAGAAGAACCACAAAGAGGATTAGGGGACTGGAGGCTAAAACATACGAAGAACGGTTGCAGGAATTGGGAAGGTCTAGTTTGGTGAAAAGAAGGACTAGGGGAGAACACCATAGCAGGGTTCCAATATCTCAGGGGCTCCCCCAAAGAAGAGGAGGGGGTCAAGCTATTCTCCAAAGCACCAGAAGGCTGGTCAAGAAGCAAAGGATGGAAACTTATCAAGGAGAGAAGCAACTTAGAACTGAGGAGAAATTCCTTGACAGGGAGAACATTTAGCCAGTGGAACAACCTGCCTCCAGACATTGTGGATGCTCCAACACTGGAGTTTTTAAGAAGAGATTGGACAACCATAGTCTGATATGGTATAGGACTTCCTGCTTGAACAGGGGGTTCAACTAGAAGACCTCCAAGATCCCTTCCAACTCTCTTGTTCTACTCTACTCTGCTCTACTCTGCTCTACTCTACTCTAGTCTGCTCTGCTCTGCTCTGCTCTACTCTACTCTGCTCTGCTTTGCTCTGCTCTGCTCTGCTGTGCTCTACTCTACTCTACTCTACTCTACTCTGGCTCTGCTCTGCTCTGCTCTACTCTCCCCAATTCCCTCTCCCCGTTGATAGAGGGTGGTGGGCATAGGAACAGGATACCTACCCAAACTCTGGACTCTTAGTCTACAACCCAGATTGCACTGTGACTTGGAGCTGCGCTGGACTTAACTCTTTGTGTCTTCAGCTGGATCTTCCTTCTGACAGTTTTTGACAGTTTGTTCCCTTATGATGTAGAATATTCAACTTCTGCCCCTCTCCCATTGGCTGGCTGCTGGGCCCAATCAGCATCCAGCACTTAGCCTTCAGTTTCCTCCTTTGACCCCCCCAGAAACCTGCATTTTAATTTGTGCATTTCAGAGGGTCCTCGGCAGATGCTCCATTTCAGAGTGGATTTTCTTCTACTGGTTTAAAATGGTCTGCTTGGGATTTCCTTGGCAGAAGTGGCCAGATGCCATTGCAAAGCCTGCCTTGAGAACTGAGAATTGCAAGAAATGGCCAAATCGGTTGGGGGGGAGAATCAGTCCAAAGTAAAAACCAGATGCGATTAGGAAATATATACAGAATTATTATTTTTTAGTTAGGATTGAAGTTTGCTTGCAAATGAACCTGTGGAGGCTTTAAAACCTGTTTTTTTTCTTCTTCTTCTAATTGCCGTACTTTTGTATTCTGGGAGCAAATATGATACTTGGAGTAACAATCGCCTCTCTGACAGACAGTCGCCTTGTGAGATTAGAATGAGACCTTTCAAAGAGTTTCTGTGGAAAGGCTGCTGGGGGGGGGAGCAGGTCAGTGCCATTCCTCTCAATGCAATTGGGCTGGGGGATACAAATAATACACCCCTTTTCCTAAGGATCCCAAAAGGTTTACTAGATGCAACAGGTCACAGCATCACTGCTAGAAGAGAGTGGGGCTGGAGGGGGAGTAGGAGTAGGAGTAGGAGGAAGCTTTAAGCACTACAAGTTGCCTTCTGCAGATAGGTAGTTGAGCTTTAGAATGATGCTTCGCATAAAGACACGTCCACCATCGAACAAACTCAAAGGACAGACGTCGCTGGACCACCCGCTCTTTTTCGGACATCACTTTTCTATGTTTCTTTAAGAACAGGTTGCCCCCCCCCCATCCAACCTGGACTTACTGGACGGATTTTCGGATGCACACTTACCTGCTGGACCTTTTGCTGGAGCTGGGGAAAAAACAGAAAACAAACTGACCTCCAATATGTCAAATAGGACCAGCCCCAGGCTAGTGCATCACCCCAGAATCCTTCCCCCAAAACCCCAATGCCTGCCTAAAAGCTCATCACGAGGAAGCTTGGTTTTACCAGGTGAGAAACTGCAGGGATTCCCTTCCAATCAACAACAGAATCCTTGACAGCTGCCCTGTTACCACAGAAAACTAGAATAGAATAGAAAAGTCCTTTGCATGTTGACTCAAACACTTCCCCCAAACTTCTTTACCTATCAGATAGGCTGATAAATGTGCTTCTATGGTTCAGGTCCCTGAGATTGCCCACCTGTCCACCCCGAAAGGTAGTAGTATTGGTGCCCTTCTGTTGTTCAGGGTCCCTCTTTCTGGGAAAGCAAGCTTCCCCCTTTCCCCAAGGATGACTGCAATGAACAATGGAGGGTCTCCTCAGTGCTGGGACCCTTGTCTTCGGCAAAGTTCTGTGACACAAATTGTCTCTTGTATTTCCTATTCCTGCAACTGCTTTACTTAACATCTACAAGAAAGGGCTGGCTGAGATTGTCTGACAGTTTGAGTCAGTTATTTGGAGCTCAGGGTTGAAATGAGAGGTCCTCGGTGCTGTCTGAGCTGGGTGGTTTTCTTGTGGAGTTTTCATGACCCAACTAGGTATGATTGTCAGTGCTAGTAGGGAGTGGGGTTTGTGGAGAGGAGGAGGAGGAGGAAGAAGAGGAGGAGGAGGAGGAAGAGGAGTGTGGGGACCTCGGTGCTGTCTGAGCTGGGTGGTTTTCTTGTGGACTTTTCATGACCCAACTACTGTAGGTATCATTGTCAGTGCTAGTAGGGAATGGGGTTTGTGGAGAGGAGGAGGAGGAGGAGGAGGAGGAGGAGGAGGAGGAGGAGGAGGAGGAGGAGAGAACTGTGGGGTCCTTGGTGCTCTCTGAGCTGGGTGGTTTTCTTGCAGACTTTTCATGACCCAACTAGGTATCATTGTCAGTGCTAGTAGGGAGTGGGGTTTGTGGAGAGGAGGAGGAGGAGGAGGAGGAGAAGAAGAAGAAGATGATGATGACTGTGGGGTCCTTGGTGCTCTCTGAGCTTGGCTGATGGTTCTCACATCAGAAAATTTCTCCTTAGCTCTCAGTTGCTTCTCTCCGCTACGCATCGCTAATAGTGGGGGAGGCTCTATCGGCTGCTGATGGAGTTCCAGGGGCTGGTTTTGACCAGGGTTGGGGACCCCCGCAGGACCCCCATAGTTGGCCTTGACCAGTCAGACCAGCTAGGGTGGTCCTACCAAGCGGCCACGTTCAGCAGGTCTGGGGCACTAAAGGGAGAAAGTTAGCACCCCAGTTGAGACAACATTGTGGAATTGCATCCCGGAGGAGATTAACGTAAGTCTCCTCTTGATGGACTTTTCTGAAATTGTTGGAGACGGAGCTGTGTGGGAGGGACTTTGGCTGGTTTTATGATGTCCGTTTTTCGGCTTTCCCTTTTGTCTTTTTCTTTCGTGATGCTTTTCTTGTTCTTGTTGAGCTTCTCATGTGTCTGTACATATGTTGTATACGGTATGTTTCAATGTGTGTTATGTATGTGTAGACTTTGAGAGCAGGCAATTAAATTTCATTTTTAACGTGTGCCATTGTCCCCACAGTAAAAAATGATAATAAAAGGTTATCTATCTAAATCAAACCTCTATAATGACTTGGGTGGCAAATCCTGGGATGGAGGGTGGGATGCACATGGGTTCTAGGGAGAGGGGGGCTTTCAGTACTCCCACATATACAGTAGTTCTATTTATTGATTGATTTTAAAGATTTATATGGCCGCCCACTCACTCTCAGTGACTCTGGGCAGCTTACAAACTATAAAGCTGAACTAAATAGAATGAATACAGAAAAGACAATTTCATTTTTCATTCTTTTTTACTTGCCCCTTAATTTGCTAAATCAGGCCGTATCTTTGATCTCCGAAAAGGCAGGATGGAAAAGGTGTTTGGAAGTTGATTTTCAAAGCTCTGAATTCTTCCATGTCTCCACACTGGCTGACTGGGGCAACTGTTTTTAAGAGGCGGTTTCACCAAGTGGCATTTCTTTCTCACTGGGTTCGTCAAATACAATTTTGTGCAACGTTCAGCAAAGAGCTAGGACATCCATTTGGTCTCAGGTTTCTGCTTGCAAATGCCTCTTCCATAAAGGTTACACTCCACAGAACCCCAACATTTTAAACGGGTATCACATGCCGTATCCAATCTTACACATTTATTATCATGATATTTGCCTGGATGTCCTTCCTTCCAGTAGCTGGAAAGAAGAAACAACTGTTGTCAGTCCTCCAGACAAAATGAGTATCATTTATAGACTTTGGAGCAGGAAATAAATGTCAGATCCATTCACCTTCTTCCCTCACCTCAGTGGGAGTTTCCAACAACTCCAAATGTTGGCCTGGGGTTGATTTGGCAGAGAAATAGAGGTGGAGCTCACCAAAATCTTGGTGAGACATCTCCCCCTCCATCCTCTTGAACAGACCGTGGCAAAAGATTATGCATCTCTAGGCAACCGTTTTTTTAAAAATGGACCGTGGCACCCTTCTTGGTTGCTTCAGGCACTGAGGCTTGGGGAGAATTCTGGAGTGTTTCTATTCCTCCCTTTGCAGGTGGTTTCAGTTGGGGGGTGGGGGTGGGGGTGGAGAAAGTCGGGCTGGTGGGTATTCATTCGTGGGGCACTGTAGAGGTTGGTCCTTTCCCCATTATTATCCCCCTGCAAGAAAGCATTGGGGAAGGTCGTCCACCAGTTCTCGGCTCAGTGCCATCCCAATGTGTGATGGAATATGCACGCACAGGAGCAGAGTGTGTGTGTGTGTGGGGGGGGATTTTGCCATACAGACTTTTCCCAGGAAGAGGCCCGTATTAAGAGACTTCACGGTCCTGGGTGGAGGAGAGGGGACAAGGTGCAGGGTAGCCAGCCCTTAGAACCTCTGAGATATTATCCAGTAGGTTAGGAGGTTATAGCTTTCGCTTGGCAAGATTCTGTCCATTGGGTGCAAAAAGAAATAAAGATGTGAACTCCATTCGTTGTATCATCTCTAGGCCCAACACAATGATAAAGATAAACCAACTTTACATCTCGATCCCAAGCCAAGGGATCAGGGTGTAGAACTCTAGTCCCTGGAGACTGTTAGGATCCTGATGGGACAAACACACATGGAGGCTGAAGCCAAGCAAGATGGCTTCCTTCGTTTGAGTCAGCCAACCAGATCCAGGTAGGTAGGTAGATATGGATGATAGGTTGGTAGTTAGGTAGGTAGGTAGGTAGGTAGGTAGGTAGGTAGGTATATAGATAAATAGATAGATAGATAGATAGATAGATAGATAGATAGATAGATAGATAGATAGATAGATAGATAGATAGATATAGATAATACACATACACCCAAACATACATACAGTATACGCAGACACATATATACATATACAGAAAGTTTTTGTCCATTGGGTGCAAAAGCAAATAAACAAGTGAACTCCGTTCATTGTGTCATCCCTAGGCCCAACACAATGCTAAAGATATGGTTGGATGATAGATAGACAGACAGACAGACAGGTAGGTGGGTAGGTAGGTAGGTAGGTAGACATAGATAATACACATACACACAATCACACATATACAGAGACACATATATACATATACAGAAAGATTCTATTCACCAATCTATCTGCAGCAATTTGTAATGACTGCCACATAATGTGGTGACAACATAATACAAATACCATTATTATTATTATTATTATTATTATTATTATTATTATTATTATTATTAATTATTATTATTATTATTATTATATCATCATCATCACTATACATACTGCATCTTTTGCCACCTCTCTCAGATTTGAAGATATTTCAGACTGTAAGAAACAAACTTGAAATAGGCACGTACTCTTTTTGAGGTTGAGTTCCAGTAGCCACCCATTTCCATTGACCGTTAAGATAACGTAATCCAATCCAGTAATGTCCATGTTTCATCTTAATTGACTCTTCTAAGAACTTCTGAAAGAAAAAATCCACGTCATTTACAGGCAACGAGGGAGAGATTCTCACCGTGAGGACCCTCAGAATCAAATCCTAACCCTAGAAGCATCAGGGGAGGAATATGTAGAAGCAGCAGCAATGCAATCCATGCGGTACAAGCACAACGAGTGGGGCAGATCAGGTTCCCGAAACAATGAAACGTCCAGGAGGAACCAAGCAGGCCTTTGGGTAAACCAGCAGAGCCACGGAAGCCACGCTCAAACCTAGTCTATGGGCCATTCCACATTTGTTTGAATCCCCATGGTTGAGCCGTGGGTCCAAGCCTGCCACCCCACCCCACCCAAGACCCATCTGAGCCCTCTCCTGCACCCCTGGCGTGGAAGCACGAGGACAGCTTTCAATCAGATGTCTTCCTATCCAGAGGTTCTCCGGAGAATCATCAGTGCAGGAGAGGGATCCGCGATGGGCACAGTGTTCTGTACCAGCCTGCTACCGGCCCTGCAGCAAAAGCAGGGACAACCCCTTTACAAACGGCAAGAGGCTGGAATAAAGCCTGCCAAATTTATTAACATAAAACAGAGCAAGACAAGACACCAACCATGAAACAGGAGCTATGAAACAGGAACTATCCAAGCGGTTGCCTTCAGCAAACCAGCCCTCCCACACATTCCCCTTAAATACAATTCAGGGCGTGGCCTCTCTCTGCCTCCTTCTGAGGTGCCCCATTGCCTTCCTCTGTTTACTCCTGATTGACTGCCTCCTGTGTCGGGCATCCTTGAACAGGGCCAGCTGTGGGTCATCTTCATCCACGCTGTCAGGCTCACACAGCTGGGTCTCCATCGTGACCAGGTGGGAGGGGCCTGGCTGAGAGCTCTCATCAGCAAGCTCTCCAACACCCCCCCCTCCTCCTCCTCCTCTGAGTCGTCCGACCCAACTGTCGAACCCACAGGCTGACCCTGAATCACAACACACAGCCCGTTTGAGGCTGGGGTCCTTTTCTGCCAAATGAAGGCCAGGCTGGCGGTGGAGACAAAGCAAAAGCCGAAGGGAAAAACCACAAAGTCCTTCCCTCGGGAGAGGGAGAAGGGCAGGGCGCTTACCTGCTCCGTGTCATCAGTAACATCGGTTATGTAGGCTTTCGATTTATTGCATAGCGCCATTGTGCCCTCAAAATTCAGAGCCTGGTAATTAAATAAATACAGGTGGCCCTTATAGGCCGTCCAGTCATGATTCAGTTTGTAATGAAGTTCGGCTTTGAGACAAATTAGGATTGGGACGTGAAGAGGGAAAGAAGAAAGAAAAATGAGAAGGACCACAGTTAGGCAAATACTTTCATCCATTTTTTAAACAACAACAACAATGCGGTTCAAGGTCTTGGTGATGGTTTTTAAGTCCTTACATGGCATGGGTCCGGAATACCTCGGGGACCACCTGCTGCCGGCGTCGACTCCCCTCTGCCCCGTGCGTTCCCACAGAGAGGGCCTCCTCAGGGTGCCTCCGGTCAGAGAATGTCAGCTGGTGGCCCCCAGGGGGAGAGCCTTCTCTGTGGGCGCTCCGGCATTATGGAACCAGCTGCCGGTCGAGCTCCGGATGGCACCGGATCTTCGCTTCTTCCGGCGTGGGTTAAAGACCCATTTATTCGAACAAGCTGGCCTGGCCTGATGGGGGAACCTTAGGGTTTTAATGGGTTTTATATTTTGACTGTTTTAATTGGGCAATTATTTAATCTTTTTTTTTAACTTTTGTATTTCTATTTATATGCCCTGTTCACCACCCTGAGTCCTTTTGGAGAAGGGCGGTATAAAAATTCAATAAATAATAATAATAATAATACTGTAATAATAATAATAATAATAATAATAATAATAATAATAATAATAATAATAATAATAATAATAATAAAAATAATAATAATAGTAGTAGTAATAATAATAATAATAGTAGTAGTAATAATAATACTTTAAGAAGAAAAGACGCTTTTTCACGAGGCAACTGGACTTTCCCGGTTTTTCACTTCTCATCCAAGAAGCTGCTTCTTCTCTTTTGAAGAAGAGACAGGTCTTCAAAGAAAAACAAGAAAGCCCAGTTGCCTCGTGAAAAAGCCTGTTTGGGGACACCTAATTGGATACTTGCTGACAACCAGGAGGCTGGATGGGAACAAAGGAAAGCTAACCATGTGCTTTGGGCGCGAAAACCCCAGGTCCTGCTTTGCTTCTGCTGTAGCCCACTTGCTTTAGGAAAGTGGACTTTGGGCTAGGTTTATTCAGGTTTATTCAATTTC
This sequence comes from Vipera ursinii, assembly GCF_947247035.1. NCBI lineage: Eukaryota > Metazoa > Chordata > Lepidosauria > Squamata > Viperidae > Vipera > Vipera ursinii. Next base: position 76,240,741 of record NC_139521.1, read on the forward strand.
TATACCGCCCTTCTCCCAAAGGACTCAGGGCGGTTAACAGGGCATATATAATAAATAACAGTACAAAAATTAAAAAGAGATTAAACCAATGCCCAATTAAAATACAATGACAATAAAATAGTAAAAAAAAACCGTTAAAGAAAACCCTCCCCATCAGGCCAGACCAGCTAGTTCAAAGAAGTGGGTCTTCAACCCGCGGCGGAAGGAGCGGAGGTCCGATGACATCCGGAGCTCAACCGGCAGTTGGTTCCATAGTGCCGGAGCACCCACAGAGAAGGCCCTCCCCCTGGGGGCCAGCAGTCGACATTCCCTGACCGGAGGCACCCTGAGGAGGCCCTCTCTGTGGGAACGCACAGGGCAGAGGGGAGTTGAAGCCGGCAGCAGGTGGTCCCCGAGGTAACCCGGACCCATGCCATGTAGGGACTTAAAGATCATAACCAAAACCTTGAACCTCACCCGGAAGACAACTGGTAGCCAATGCAGCTCGCGGAGCAAAGGTGTAACATGGGAGTACCGGGAAACTCCCAAGACAACTCTCGCGGCCGCATTCTGTACCAGTTGGAGCCTCCGGGTGGTCTTCAAGGGAAGCCCCATGTAGAGAGCATTACAGTAGTCAAGGCGAGAGGTCACGAGCGCATGAGTGACCATGCACAGTGGCATCCACTTTAGGAAAGTGGACTTTGCGCTAATCAAGAGCCTGAATGTCTTTCTTTTCTAACTGACCAAGTTGGGATAGCTGACCATCTGCCCAAGCAATGCTTAAAAAAAAAACCAGCATGGTGCATTGCCCTAATCTGCGGGCCGGATGGAGGGTGCCTATAAAATTGCAAATAACAACAACCAACAACAAAAATAACCCTGTCTCAGAAAAAGCTATCCCTCTATCCAGCTTCTTATTAATCCACAATCTGTGAGAAACTTACCAATCTCTGCTTGGATTTCTTTGATCTTTTGAGACCATGGAATCAACTCTCTTGCCACCTTCTCAGCTTCTAAGATCAGGTCGGTATCTGAAACACACGTAGCAAGATCAGCTCTTCAGATCCCAGGCTGACTCCTGGGTCTATCAAGAATCCATTTCCTTCCATGCCTGAAACAATCCTCTGGAAGTATCTGTCGGTCTCTGCAGGTAGGAAGTGTCTAAAGCAGACTGAGTAGCTCCTCAAGGACATTGTGACAAAGTCCAGTTAGAGTTTCCCATGGAGAATTTTGATAGCTTCTGGAATCCTCGCCCCCCATCTTTTTCCCCTCTTCCTTAATTTGTTCTGACTTCATCCTGGGACTGAAAGTGTACAATCAGCAGATGGATACGAATGCTCCTTCCATTCTGATGTAACCCACCAATCTAGCTAGAGGAAGGAAAATTGCCTCGGTGGCTTTGTGGACAGGAATACATGTACACTTTCAGAGTGGGACTCTTTGCTTACCATTAAGTTTGCCGTATTCAGCATTCCGAGAAATCATATATTGCCTGATTTGTGCAACAGCATGCCGAAGTGGATCCCGTTTTGCCTTTTCAATAGCACCTGAAGGAGAGAATTAATTACCACATAATAAGTTGGATTGGAAGGCCTGGAGGAACGTTGTCCATGGGGTCGCGATCGGTCGGACACGACTTTGCAGCTAACAACAACAACAAAGTTGGATTGAGAGCCAATTGGCCTTAATGTCAAAGTGGGAGAGCACGAAATCTTCTCTCACCTTGGGCACAAAGCCCTCTGGGTAACCTTGGGCCAGTCACTTGAGCTCAGCCCTTGGCAGGAGGCAATGGCAACCCCTGTCTAAAAATCTTGCCAAGAGGTTATTTAATTAGACAACAATTGATAAGAGATGGTATTAAGAAACAAACATGGATATTTGATTCAGGACAAATTACTCTTAACTTTTGGGTCAATTTGAGACAGGTAAGATTTTCCATGTTGATTAAAATAACTGTTTTGAAACCTTAATCTTGTGGTGTTCTTGTTGTTGTTGTTAGGGTTAATCTTCAGTTCGAGGCTACCTGCAATTCTATTTTAGTGCAAGGTTACCTCAACAGCATCTGAAGCTCCACCTCTTCCCCCCCTCCTCACCTTTACAGCCCAAGAAACGAGACTGTTTCCCATGCCCCTGTGGCAGCTGCCAGCTATCCTGGCTCTTCTCCAGCCATTGTCTGGCTTTGGATACTCCCTCCATCTCCCACGCTCCTTCCCACATGCTATTGGAGACCCTCAGCATTGATAAATGAATTGGATAAAATTAAAGACTTACATAAACTGATATACCAAAGGGTGTACAAAAACAGACAGAAGAGCATGAGGATGCCGACTGTTGCACAATTGTAGCTTGCGAGATATTCTTCTACTTTGGTTGGGGTGCCTGTGTTTTGAAAAGGAAGCCTTGATTAGAAATCTGAGGAGGTAACAATAAGGATTGTTGTTGTCCAACTTCATGATGCATTTTCACTTGCGGTGGGACCCTCATCTGCATCTGCTCCAGAACTGGGGCCCTCAACGGGCAAACCTGTCCATGGAGAAGCCTTCCTGAAGTGCTCACTTTTGGAGGAGATGTCCAATCTGCCTTTCACTCTATGGTGGTGACCGTAGATTATAGACATGACGTCCACCTCCGGCCTCACTGAGTAAGCAGGGAGCAGAGTTGGTGCACACCACTTGTTGTGACTCAGGGCCAGCCTGTGGGTCCGACAGCCGGGTCCGATGTATCGGAGGACTCAGATGAGGGGGAGGAGGGAGACGAACCGGCTGATGATGGTTTGGAGGCTTTGCAGAGTCCTCAGCCGGGGACCTCTTCTCAGCTGCGTGAGCCCGAGAGTGCGGAGGATGATGACCCACAGCTGGCCCTGTTCAAGGACGCCCGACGCAGGAGGCAGTCGAGCAGGAACAAACAAAGAAAGGCTATGGGACTCCTCGGGAGGAGGCACAGGGAGACCACGCCCTGAGCTCTCTATAAAAGGAGTGTTTGGGGAGGGGCTGGTTGCTGAAAGCAACTTTTCCGCTTGAGAAGACAAGCTCTAGTGTTTTTGTTAACTGCGTAATTAAATCTTGGCAGAAGCCTTTTAGCCTTGGACGCTCTCCAGTCTCTTCTTTTGAATAGGGGTTTGCTAGAAGAGGGCTGGTTCAGAACAGCACTGAAGGGTTCAACAGCACCCAGACCAAGAAGGAACCGAGAGATTTGGGCCTTGGACCTAATTGCTCCTCGACTCACTTGGGTTGATACGGCCTCACGTGCTTCCCTTCCCTTCTCTTCTCCCATAGAGTCTTTGTGGCCAAGATGGAAGTCCATCTCTCTAATACTACCTCACTCCTTCACCATTAGCCCATCCTGTGTGCTGTCACTCTGCCCAAAAGCCCAAAGCAGCCATCTTCACGTAGCACCACCACTGGGACCAACTTTGTTTGCCCCCGGCAGACCAATGGCTGGCCTTGGGCAATGAACGTTCTTAGGCGTGCCTGAAGCCCACCGCAGAAAGACAATTAACCATAGCCAAATTGGCCAGGGGGCTTCTTCCCCTAGGAGGGAGCCCTTCTCTGTCTCTCCCTTGCAATGGAACACCCTCCTTGGCAGCTGAAGCACCATTAGTAGCTTTCTGCAGATAACTAACTTGAAGGATGCTTGGGATAAACACACCTCCACCATCTGACAGAAAACGAAATAAAAAAATAAATATAAAAATAATTACAGAAGAATAAATAAATCAATAAACAAAGAACACAAAAAACAAGCATGCTCCAAGGACAGAGTTGATAGGCCACCAGGACTCTTCTATGTTTCTTTAAAAACAGGTTGGGCCCCCAAACCTGATTTACTGCACAGATCTTTCTGATGCATACTTACGTGGAGGTTTCTCTGGACCTAGAAAAAAATGACAGAAAATAATTTGACCACCCAATATGTCAAATAGGATCAGCCCCAGGCTAGGGCCTGACCCAAGGATCCTATCCCCCAGACATCAACATCTGCCTAAAAGCCTTAAGGAGGAAGCTTTGTTTTCCTGGTTGAGAAGCTGCAGGAATTCCATTCCAACCAATAAGGAGCGGGGGGGGGGACTGTGGGATCTTTGGCACTCCCTGAACTTGGTTGTTTTCTGGCAGATGTTTCATTACCCAACTAGGTAACAACATCACTGCTAGAAGGGGGGGGGGTTTCAGGAGGAGGAGGAGGAGGAGGAGGAAGCTTAAGCACTCTTAATCACCTTTTGCAGATAAAATAGTTGAGTTTTAACCTGATGCTTGGGACAAGAGAACACTACATGTCTACCGAAAGGCACATGACCGAAGACAAAATCTCTCCAGAGAGTATATGGTCAATATAAAAGAAAACAACGGTGACATTGCCATAGGTCAGACATGTCAAACACAAGGCCCGGGGGCCGGATTTGGCCCACGAAGTGGTTTCATGCGGCCCGCGAAGCCATCCTGGAAACAGTGAGGGAACGGCCCCCACTGCCTTGGCCCTGGCCCAGAGACCCTCCTTCCGCCAGAGACCCTCAGATCTCTCCCACTCCTGCCCAGGCCCCCATAGGCACCCTTGATGCAAACGATGTAGAGCTGGCCACGCCCACCCAGTAGGCCATATGCACTCTAACCACGCCCACCCAGTAGGCCACGCCCACCCAGGCCACACCCACCTGGCCCGGAGGGCAACTGCAATGCTGATGCGGCCCTCAATAAAATTGAGTTTGACACCCCTGCCATAGGTGTTTATTACACACCACCCAACTAGGTAACATTATCAGTGCTGATGAAAGTATTTCTAGCTCAGGGTTGAACTGTGGGATCCTTACTACTCTCTCAGCTCAATAATTTCCTTGCAGATATTTCATGACCCAACTAGAAGGGAGTGGGGTTTGCCAGGAGGAGGAGGAGGAGGAGCTTTGTGGTCCTTGGTGTTCTGAGCTTGGTGGTTTCCTTGCAGACGTTTAATTACCCAAATAGGTATCATCTATTTGGAGGAGGAGGAGAAGGAGGAGGAGGAGGAGGAGGAGGAGGAGGAGGAGGAGGAGGAGGAGGAAGCTTAAGCACTATTAGTCACCTTCTGCAGATAAGTAATTGAGCTTTAACATGATGCTTGGGATAAAACCCCAGAAAGATCAAGTGACCATCCAAGAAAGTCTAAACTTTTTTTTAAAAAAAGAAAATAACAATTACAAAATTATAATGAATAAATTAAAAAGAACACAAAACACAGGCAACCTCAAAGGACAGACTTCGATGGACCACCACTTTCAGAGCTGCTGGGAAGTGCTCCATGCTGTAAGTTTTGCAAGGGCAGCACCAAAAAAGGAGCCCTGATTGGTTTGCATTGTATTTGAACTGCATTTGGGGCCCTCATTGGATCTCCATCGCTTTTCAGCAAAATTTCAACTTTCAGAGCTGCTGGGAAGTGCTACATGCTATAAGTTTTGCAAGGGCTGCACCAAAAAAGGAGCAGCCTGCGCGCCTAACGGTGCGCGAATTATATAACTAAATATCAAAAACAGCAGTGGTACATTCAGGGCAAGTGCATCTGAGATTCGTTGTAACTCAACATGCCTGGCTTATTTCGGTGCAACACTTGTTTTGCAGCTGTCTTTCGCAGTACCCTTTTCAAACTTGGAAACTGTCCTATCTGTAAACAAATCACTCGTCTACAAGGACAGATTATTTATCTGTAATCTGTGCTCTTCAGGCAGAAATTAGGTGTCCCGTTCAGCCCTTCTACCCTATTGAGCCTCCGTGCTATCAGCCCCCTCTACCACAAAGATCCTGCAGGAGAAGCGCAGTGTGGACAACCGTGGGATCTGGCAGGGTGAGATCTGTGAAACAAACACAAAGCTTTCGCTGTGTCCCTGCACAACAGATACAGTGCCCTTTCTGAAATTAATAGGGACATTAAGGAGACAGGTAAAGATATCTGTGATAATAACTCAAATAAGCAGGGGATCGTGGTCCAAGATGAAAAACTTGTTTTCGACAGGGAGAAGTGCGAATCTGGTATTACACACCAGTCATGCAAGAACAGGAAGGCATCCAAAAAGAGAAGCCACCTTCTGGTTGGTGATTCAATTATAAGGGATGTAAATTTAGGAAAGGACACAGAGGTTTCGAAAGAGGTCAGGTGTCTTCCAGGTGCTACTACCAGTAGAGACAAGAAGCGTATTTCCAAAATAATCAAGAATGCCAGCAAGGACTGTGATGTGGAGGCTATTGTACATCTTGGCACTAACAATCTGTCCCAAAAAGATGTACCCTCTGTGCAGAATGATTTCCAGAGCTTGGGGCAGGAACTTAGCAGAATAGGCTGTAGACTTACTTTTTCAGAGGTTTTACCAGTGTATAAGGAGCAAAATGGAAAAGGCCAGCGTATAGCAGAATTTAATATGTGGCTAAAGGAGTGGTGTAAAGGAGAAGGCTTTGGTTATATTAGTCACGATGTCTGTAGCTGGTCCAATGAAAAAATGTATAAAAGAGATGGTCTGCATCCATCCAAGAAAGGGACTGAGTTACTTGGCAATAAAATCACAGCTTTTTGGAGGAATATTTAAACTAAATAATGGGGATAGTGAGTTAATTGATACAGAACATCACTGTCCCCGGCAATCTAAGAAGATAGGGGAACTTAGGCACCACAAACGTTATGTAGCAAGTAAACACAGGGTCAGTCACAAAGGACTCAAATGTCTATACACTAATGCACAGAGTATGAACAGTAAGCAGGGTGAACTAGAAATTCAGGTACATGAGGGCAGATATGATATTGTTGCCATTACAGAAACATGGTGGGACGAAACCTACCAATGGAACACACAGCTAGAGGGATTTAAACTATTTAAAAGAAACAGACTAAAAAAAAGAGGAGGTGGAGTTGCTCTATATATAAGAAATAACTTTATCTCTACAGAAATAGTGCACAACAATGACGAAAACTGTAAACTTGAATGCGTGTTATCTGGACTGAGTTCGATCCTGTTTCCCCTGATGATGTGGACAGGATCATGGGGAGGCTGAGCTCCACCACTTGTTTGTTGGATCCGTGCCCCTGCTGGCTGGTTTATGCGGCCCGGGAGGGGACACGAGGCTGGTTCCAGGCAGTAATAACTGCTTCTTTGAAGGAGGGTGTCTTCCCCGCCGCCTTGAAGGAGGCAGTGGTGAGACCCCTCCTCAAAAAGCCTGTCCTGGACCCGGCTGTTTTAAACAACTATCGTTCAGTCTCCAACCTCCGCTTTCTGGCAAAGGTTGTCGAGAGCGTGGTGGCGCATCAACTCCCTCTGTTCCTGGAGGAAACTGATTATCTGGACCCGTACCAATCGGGTTTCAGGCCCGGGCACAGCACGGAGACGGCATTGGTCGCGCTGGTGAATGATCTCTGGCGGGCTTGGGACAGGGGTTGCTCCTCTGTCCTAGTCCTATTAGATCTCTCAGCGGCTTTCGATACCATCGACCATGGTATCCTACTGCGACGCCTCAGGGGGCTGGGAGTGGGAGGCACCGTTTTACGGTGGTTCTCCTCCTATCTCCTGGGTCGTTCGCAGTCAGTGTTGACAGGGGGGCAGAGATCCGCCCCGAGGCCTCTCGTTTGTGGAGTTCCTCAGGGGTCAGTTCTCTCTCCCCTCCTGTTCAACATTTATATCAAGCCACTGGGTGAGGTCATTTGTGGTTTCGGGGTGGGGTATCATCAGTACGCTGATGATACCCAACTCTTTCTTTCCACCCCGAACCAACCCAGCGATGCCCTTGCCGTGATGTCCCGTTGCCTGGAGGTGGTCCAGGTCTGGATGGGGAGAAACAGGCTTCGTCTCAATCCTGCCAAGACTGAGTGGCTGTGCATATCGGCATCTCGGACTAACCAGTTCATTCCACCTTTAACGATGGGGGGTGAGGTGTTACCCCCCGTTGATAGGGCTCGCAACTTGGGCGTCCTCCTGGATTCACGGTTCAATTTTGAAGATCACATAGGAGCCGTGACCAGGGGGGCTTTTGCCCAGGTTCGCCTGGTGTGTCAGTTGCGACCCTACCTGGACCGAGATGCCCTACGCACAGTCACTCATGCGCTCGTGACCTCCCGTTTAGACTACTGCAACGCTCTCTACATGGGGCTGCCCTTGAAGACCACCCGGAGGCTTCAACTGGTGCAGAATGCGGCCGCGTGAGTTGTGATGGGGGCCTCCCGATATTCCCATGTAACACCTCTACTCTGCGAGCTGCATTGGCTCCCGGTTGCCCTTCGGGTGAGATTCAAGGTGCTGGTGATGACCTATAAAGCCCTACATGCCTTGGGTCCAGGATATTTGAGGGAACACCTCCTGCCAGCATCAAGCTCCCTTCGTCCAGTGCGCTCCCACAGGGAGGGTCTTCTCAGGGTGCCGGCGGTAAAAGATTGCTGGCGGATAACACCCAGGGGGAGGGCCTTTTCTGTGGGTGCGCCTGCCCTCTGGAACCAGCTGCCCGTGGAGCTTAGGACCGCCCCTGACCTTTGTTCATTCCGCCGGGACCTGAAGACCTGGCTCTTTGAGCTCTCTGGCCCAGGCTGAGAATTTTTAACTGTGGTTTTTAGTTAAGGGATAATTTAATTTTTTTTAATTGTTTTTTTAACTTTTGTATTTCGTATTGTTTGATTTTAAATACCCTGTAAACTGCCCTGAGTCCTTCGGGAAAGGGCGGTATATAAATTTAATAAAATTAAATTATATTTGGGTCAATATAAAAGGGGGGGAAAATGACATTGCCATAGGTGTATACTATAGGCCGCCCAACCAAGCAGAGGAAATAGATGAACTTTTTGCTGGTCAGCTAACTAAGGTATGTAAGAAGCACATCACAATAGTAATGGGGGACTTTAATTACCCTGATATCAACTGGGAGACAAACTCTGCACCGTGGAAGATCAAACAGATTCCTGTCAAACCTAGCAGACAACTTTCTCTCCCAAAAAGTAGAGAAGGGAACTAGGGGATTAGCCATATTGGATTTAATTCTCACAAACAGAGGTGAAATGATAGAAGGTGTCGAAGCCACAGGAACCTTGGGGGGAAGTGGTCATGCAATATTGGAATTCAACATTCTGGAAGCACAAGCAATAGAACACAGCCAAACTAGAGTCTTGGACTTTAAAAGAGCTAATTTCAATAAACTTAGAGAGACCTTGGGAAGAATTCCATGGATGAGAATCCTAAAGGGGAAAACAACTCAAGAAGCTTGGGAAATTTTGAAAAATGAGATAATAAAGGCCCAGTCTAGCACAATACCAACAAAGAAGAAAAATAACAGCTTTCAAAAGAAACCAGCATGGCTGCATAAAGAACTCTCTGATAAACTGAAAGATAAAAAGGACAAGTATAAGAAGTGGAAAGAGGGGCACATAACTAAGGCAGAATATCAGCAAACAGCCCGTGCCTGCAAAGATGAAGTGAGGGAAGCTAAGGCTCAAAATGAACTAAGGCTTGCGACCAAAGTCAAAAATAACAAAAAAAGCTTCTTTCAACATATAAGAAACAAGAAAAAAGTTAAGGAAATGATTGGTCCATTAGTGGGGGAAAGTGGCAAGAAGGTGACAAGCAATAGGGAGAAAGCAGAACTATTTAACTCGTTTTTTGCATCTGTCTTTACACAAAGGGAAAAAACAGTCCAACCTACCCAAACCAGTGCCATAAAAAACAGAATAGAAATGCAAGTTAAGATAGGCAAGAAAATGGTAAGTGAGCACCTGTCCAGCCTAGATGAGTTCAAATTACCAGGACCTGATGGATTACACTCCAAAGTTCTCAAGGAACTGGCAGACGTGATCTCAGAACCACTGAACTATATTTTTCATAGTTCCTGGAGCACTGGGGAACTACCAGAGGACTGGAAGAGAGCTGATGTAGTTCCCATCTTCAAAAAAGGGGAAAAAATAGATCCAGGAAACTACAGACCTATCAGCCTGACCTCAATACCTGGGAAGATGCTGGAAAAGATAATCAAACAACAAATCAGCGAACACCTTGATGCAAACAAAGTCATCACTAAAAGTCAACATGGGTTTGTCAAAAACAGATCATGCCAGACAAATCTTATTACATTCTTTGACCAAGTGACAAAATTAGTGGACCAGAGGAATGCTGTAGATATAATTTACTTGGACTTCAGTAAGGCATTTGATAAAGTAGATCACAACCTACTACTTGATAAGATAGAAAAATGTGGGTTAGATAGCATCACCACCAGATGGATTCGTAGCTGGCTGACAGGCCGTACTCAGCGTGTGGTCCTCAATGGAGCTGCATCTACATGGAAGGAAGTGTGTAGTGGGGTGCCCCAGGGCTCTGTTCTGGGCCCAGTGCTCTTCAACATCTTTATTAACGACTTGGATGAGGGGATAGATGGGGAACTCATCAAATTTGCAGACGACACCAAGCTGGCAGGAATAGCCAATACTCCAGAAGATAGGCTTAAGATACAGAAGGATCTGGACAGACTCAAACACTGGGCACTATCTAACAAAAAACATACACACTAACTAGCTAAAAACATACTTTTTTGAACAAGCTGGCCTGGCCTGATGAGGGACAGGGGGGGGGTTGTTATTGTTATTTTATTGGGGTTTTAAGATGTATTAATTGTTTTTAGTATATGGGCATGTATTTAATTATTTTTTAACTTTTGTAATCTTGTATTTTTATTCTTGCCCTGTTCACCGCCCTGAGTCCTTCGGGAGAAGGGCGGTATAGAAATATTATTAAATTAAATTAAATTAAAAATGAAATTCAATGGTGAAAAAAGTAAGATTCTACATTTAGGCAGGAAAAATCAAATTTACAGGTATAGTATAGGTGGTACCTTGCTCAATAGTAGTAACTGTGAGAGGGATCTCGGAGTCCTCGTAGACAATCACTTCAATATGAGCCAGCAGTGTGCTGCAGCTGCCAAAAAAGCCAACACAGTGCTAGGCTGCATTAACAGAGGGATAGAATCAAGATCAAGTGAAGTACTAATACCACTTTACAATGCTTTGGTAAGGCCACACCTGGAATACTGCATCCAGTTTTGGTCACCACGATGTAAATAAGATGTCGAGACTCTAGAAAGGGTACAGAGAAGAGCAACCAAGATGATTGGGGGACTGGAGGCTAAAACATATAGGGAACGGTTGCTGGAATTGGGTATGTGTAGTTTAATGAAGAGAAGGGTGAGGGGTGACATGATAGCAGTCTTCCAATATCTCAGGGGCTACCACAAAGAAGAGGGAGTCAAGGTATTCTCCAAAGCACCTGAAAGCAGGACAAGAAGCAACGGAGGGAAACTAGTCAAGGAGAGAAGCAACCTAGAACTAAGGAGAAACTTCCTGACAGAACAATTAACCAGTGGAACAACCTGCCTCCAGAAGTGGTGAATGCTCCAACACTGGAAGTTTTTAAGAAGAGACTGGACAGCCATCTGTCTGAAATGGTATAGGGTTTCCTACCTGAGCAGGGTGTTGGACTAGATGACCTCCAAGGTCCCTTCCAAATTATTATTATTATTATTATTATTATTATTATTATTATTATTATTATTATTATTATTATTAATTATTATTATTATTAATTATTATTATTATTATTATTATTATTATTATTATTATTATTATTATTATTATTATTATTATTATTATTTATTACCAGGAGGAAGAGGAGGAGGAGGAGGAGGAGAAAGAGGAGGACTGTGGGATACTTGTTGCACTACTTGGGCAATGAAACATCTTCAAGAAAACAGCCAAGCTCAGAGACCACTAAGGAACACACAGTTTCAGGTGGGATAGCTTCAATATGCTGATGATTTCATTTATTCCTCTGGACCCCAGAAAGATCAAGTGACAATGTCAAAGTCCTGATCCAGTCGCAGGAAACTGGGTGGGCCTAGATGGGGGTGAACAGATTCAGATTTAATCCTGGCATGATTATCTTTATTTGACCTATGGCCTTGTTCTGGGGACATTCCAACCTTGGTCCTAAGATGGGTTGTACCTATTTATTTATTTCAATTTACATGCCAGCCATCTCACTATCCAAAGCAACGTGCTATCCATTCAAGACTCGTGCACAGTCTGTGGGTTCCCTTGGAGACCCATTGCCTGCTTGAAGAGACCAGACCAGTCTCTCTGGAAGCCATCTAGCAACCAGCATGGCTTGCAAAGTAGGGCTGTTATAAGAGCATCCCGAGCCATACCCATCATTGCTCTCTTCTGGAGTAGGGGAAGCTTCTGGACGGTCTTCAAGACCAGCACCAAGTAGAGCATGTTGCAGTAGCCAAGCCATGGGTGTCCAGGGAAGGAGTAACTTTCTGAAGGACCTCCTGATCTAGGAAAGGGCACAACTGGTGCACCAGGTGGAATTGTGCAAGACTCCCTGGCCACAGCTGTCACCTGTTCGCCAAGCAGCAGCTGCGAGTCCTGGAAGATCCTCAGATCTTCCATTCACACATTCTGGGATCTTCCTTCCCCGTTGCAGCCTCTGTGGTCACCACACAAGGTGGGGACTTGCAAGTCAGCAAATGGTCTCCAGGACCCCCACCCAAGGAGGAGGTCTACCGGTAGGGCATACTGACATTGTCATACATGGCCTAGGGTCTCCCGCCTGAACAGGGACTAGAAGACCTCCAAGGTCGCTTCCAACTATGATGATGGCGGTGGTGGTGATGATGATGACATATTTTGAGGAAAAGATGGCAGATAAGATAGCTTACCTTTTTCTGCTGGTGGTGGTTTGGGAGCCATTTTACCTCATCAGCGCATGTAACATCTCAGCCCAATGTGCACAGCTGGAGAATGGAGCACATTGTGAGAATTAAATGTAAGTGGAAATCCAAACATTTTGGTTAAAAAGAGAAAGTGGTCGGTGAAATGGAGACAGCTTCAGAATTGACTCATATCTACTAAGCTGGGTTATATGTGGATGCTCCAACGCTGGAGTTTGAAAGAAGACATTGGACAACCATTGTCTGATATGGTATAGGACTTCCTGCTTGAACAGGGGGTTCAACTAGAAGACCTCCAAGTTCCCTTCCAACTCTCTTGTTCTACTCTACTTTGCTCTACTCTACTCTACTCTACTCTACTCTACTCTAGTCTGCTCTGCTCCGCTCCGCTCTACTCTACTCTACTCTACTCTACTCTACTCTACTCTACTCTACTCTACTCTACTCTAATCTCCCCAATTCCCTCTCCCCGTTGATAGAGGGTGGTGGGCATAGGAACAGGATACCTACCCAAACTCTGGACTCTTAGTCTACTACCCAGATTGCACTGTGACTTGGAGCTGCGCTGGACTTAACTCTTTGTGTCTTCAGCTGGATCTTCCTTCTGACAGTTTTTGACAGTTTGTTCCCTTATGATGTAGAATATTCAACTTCTGCCCCTCTCCCATTGGCTGGCTGCTGGGCCCAATCAGCATCCAGCACTTAGCCTTCAGTTTCCTCCTTTGACCTCCCCCCCCCCCAGAAACCTGCATTTTAATTTGTGCATTTCAGAGGGTCCTCGGCAGATGCTCCATTTCAGAGTGGATTTTCTTCTACTGGTTTAAAATGGTCTGCCTGGGAATTCCTTGGCAGAGGCGGCCGGACGCCATTGCAAAGCTCGCCTTGAGAACTGAGAATTGCAAGAAATGGCCAAATCGGTTGGGGAGGGGGGAATCAGTCCAAAGTAAAAACCAGATGCGATTAGGAAATATATACAGAATATAGATAGATGATAGATAGATAGATAGATAGATAGATAGATAGATAGATAGATAGATAGATAGATAGATAGATAGATAGATAGATAGATAGGATTGGAACTTGCTTGCAAATGAACCTGTGGAGGCTTTAAAACCTGTTTTTTTCTTCTTCTTCTAATTGCTGTACTTTTGTATTCTGGGAGCAAATACGATACTTGGAGTAACAATCGCCTCTCTGACGGACAGTCGCCTTGTGAGATTAGAATGAGACCTTTCAAAGAGTTTCTGTGGAAAGGCTGCTGGGGGAGAGGGCAGTCCAGTGCCATTCCTCTCAATGCAGTTGGGCTGGGGGATACAAACAATACACCCCTTTTCCTAAGGATCCCAAAAGGTTTACTAAATGCAACAGGTCACAGCATCACTGCTAGAAGAGAGTTGGGCTGGAGGAGGAGGACGAAGACTGTGGTGCTCTCTGAGCTTAGTTAATTGTCCTTACTATCGGGAAATTCCTCCTTAGTTCTAGGTTGCTTCTCTCCTTGATTGGTTTCCATCCGTTGCTTCTTCTTGTCCTGCCTTCGGGCGCTTTGGAGAATAGCTTGACTCCCTCTTCTTTGAGGCAGACCCTGAGATACTGGAAGACTGCTATCATGTCACCCCTCGTCCCTCTTTTCATTAAACTAGACATCCCCAATCCCTGCAGCCACTCTTCATATCTTTCAGCCTTCACTCTTCCAATCATCTTTGTGGCTCTTCTCTGCACTCCTTCCAGGCTCTCAAATTCTTTTTTATCTCACGGCGAACAAAACTGGGCCCAGGGTGGTGGAGTTGTTGGTTTTGTGTTTTTTTTTCCAAAGCCCAGGGATGCACCTGAAAGGACTTGGGGATGTGGTAGAATGAAAGGCGGAATGGGACCACTCACCACGGCCAACTCACCACGGCCAGCTTGCCACAGGACAACTCGCCACGGGGCAATTGAACAATTCAACTATTTAAAATAAATAAAAATAATTTTTAACCTTTGTTATTCGCATTTCACTCTGTCCCTCCTTTTGCATCCTTTTTTCGTGATTCCATCCCAGCATTTCTTTCATACTGGTGTAATTCTTGCCCTGCGGTGAGTTTTCCCGTGCAAGATGCAAATGTGGGGTGACCCATATGCCAGATTTGATAGTTCCCCCCCATACTCCCAGTGTCAAGTTTCCAACGTATGGGCTTTTCAAATGACTGAGGCATTGTTTACCTTAAAAGTCCTTTATTAGCCTAATAAAACCGGCAAATGCTTGCTCAAAGGAAGCTGCAATCTGAAATCTCCACACACACCCTTGCACAATATATTAAAACACAATTCTCCACCTTTCTAATTTTGTCATTAATCATATTTCCCTATTAATTTAAAGAATCAGTTTCCCTTCCGTTAGAAAACCCGCCAAGGTCTTATCTTCTTTAGTTAGAGATGGCCTTGGAAGGTGCAATCCTACTCGTCCCCCCTCCCAACCTTAAACTCAATCTCTTAAAGCAGGGGTGTCAATTTCATTGAGGGCCGCATCAGCATTGCGGTTGCCCTCAAGGGGGCGGGTGGGTGTGGTCTGGGTGGGCGTGGCCTACTGAGTGGGCGTGGCTAGAGTGCATATGGACTACTGGGTGGGCGTGGCCAGCTCTACATGGTTGGCATCGAGGGTGCCTATGGGGGCCTGGGCAGGAGTGGGACAGATCTGAGGGTCTCTGGCAGAAGGAGGGTCTCTGGGCCAGGGCCAAGGCAGTGGGGGCCGTTCCCTCACTGTTTCCAGGATGGCTTTGCGGCCACATGAAACCATTTCACAGGCCGGATCCGCCCCCCCCCCCGGGCCTTGTGTTTGACATGTCTGTCTTAAAGCAATGCACAAGTTTAAGATATGAAATGGCTACTTCTTCATCTCTTGTCAAGCAAAAACATTCGGCGTTAGCAGCGTTGACACCCAGCCCTGCACCCAGAGGAGGAGCTATTCCTGGTTGCCTTATTGCATCGGAAACCGGGCACACCCAACTCTTTTCTAATTGTGCCTTATGGGTTGCACTGCTGCTTCCCCATGTTCCTCCACTGATGCTCCTGGGGCGGCTCTCACCTGGGATTTCTCCAGGTGAGACTCCCTCCCTCATTCGCTATAAATAATTGCTAGTTTCCCCTTTTCAGCTCTTCCCAGACAGAGAAGTTCTAAAGAGACATCGCCCGCCCTGGATAAGGCTGGCCTTAGAGCAGGCCTAAAGGGGGAAGCACCTGACGCTTGACTCATCAGTAGGTAGGTGTATAATCCATGTTTGCTTGTTTTACCCTGAAATGGCTTCACCCCAGACGGACACGGGTGGTGACACAATCTCTGGGATCACCGTTCAGTTGCTGTTCAAAAGACAAAAACGTACCATAACGGCATTTGTATGGCGAGGCCACCATAGCTGTGCAATTAATTTGAGGCCATGTAGTTTGCTGCGGACACAGTCTCTCACAACCCCCCCCAAAAAACACCTCAACCTTATGGGTGACCTGTGTCTTCCTCAATTTGAGGTCCTCTGCCACAGTTTGAGTGTTCTTCGCTGTTCCTTCACTCTTCTGGACAAAGAGCACTGGGGTCATTCCTGGGATCGGAGGCCATCTCCCAGCTAAGGAGTCCCAGCCCTGAGTGGTCCTACTCTGTCCTTGACTTTCCGCATTCTCTCAAGTTCCTCCTTCAAACCCTGGTTCTTCTCCCGCTTCCCACCCTCCTCGTTCCTGGTGCACCTGTCACTTGGCACTGCTATGTCTATCAGCACTGCTGGCCCTTGGCTGGTCAATGTCGGGCTGATGTCTGGGGGTGAAACTCAGGCAAGTTTAACTGCTGCCACTCTAGAAATCTTCCTCCATAAAGGTGTGCCGGTTTCCAGACCCAACAGCCTATTTCCTGAAATAAAGCCAAGCGAGAGTGAGAATGAAGAAAGAACGGCTCGGTCTTCCTCAAGCTCTGCGGAGTCCCCACTACGCATCGCTAATAGTGGGGGAGGCTCTATCGGCTGCTGATGGAGTTCCAGGGGCTGGTTTTGACCAGAGTTGGGGGTCCCCGCAAGACCCCCTTTGTTGGCCCTGACCAGTCAGGCCAGCTAGGGTGGTCCTACCAAGCGGCCATGTTCAGCAGGTCTGGGGCACTAAAGGGAGAAAGTTAGCACCCCAGTTGTGACAACATTGTGGAATTGCATCCCGGAGGAGATTAACGTAAGTCTCCTCTTGGTGGACTTTTCTGAAATTGTTGGAGACGGAGCTGTGTGGGAGGGACCTCAGCTGGTTTTATGATGTCTCC
The DNA here is from genome assembly GCF_947247035.1 of Vipera ursinii. NCBI lineage: Eukaryota > Metazoa > Chordata > Lepidosauria > Squamata > Viperidae > Vipera > Vipera ursinii. Next base: position 76,257,694 of record NC_139521.1, read on the forward strand.
GGTTTTCGGCTTTCCCTTTTCTCTTTTTCTTTCGTGATGCTTTTCTTGTTCTTGTTGAGCTTCTCTTGTGGTTTGCTGTATGAAAGCACCATTTGTTGTTGTTAGTTGCAAAGTCGTGTCCGGCCCATCGCAACCCCATGGACAACGTTCCTCCAGGCCTTCCTGTCCTCTACCATCTTCTGGAGTCCATTTAAGCTCACGCCAACTGCTCCAGTGACTCCATCCAGCCACCTCATTCTCTGTCGTCCCCTTCTTCTCTCGCCCTCAACCTGCAAAACCTTCTTTTGTATTTTATGTCAGCCAAGGACCTTTTGAAGGCAGCAGAGTAGAGATGTGATAATGACTTGGATGGTATAATGACTTGGATGGCAAATCCTGCGATGGAGGGTGGGATGCACATGGGTCCTTGGGGGGCTTTCGATACTCCCACATGTAGTTCTATCTATCTATCTATCTATCTATCTATCTATCTATCTATCTATCTATCTATCTATCTATCTATCTATCTCTTTCTATCTCTATCTATCTATCTATCTATCTATCTATATCTTTCTATCTATCTATATCTTTCTATCTATCTATCTATCTATCTATCTATCTATCTATCTATCTATCTATCTATCTATCTATCTATCTATCTATCTATCTATCTATTTAAAAGATTTATATGGCTTCCCACTCACTCACAGTGACTCTGGGCAGCTTACAAACAGTAGAGCTGAACTAAATAGAATGAATACAGAAAAGACAATTTCATTTTTCATTCTTTTTTACTTGCCCCTTAATTTGCTAAATCAGACCGTATCTTTGATCTCCGAAAAGGCAGGATGGAAAAGGTGTTTGGAAGTTGATTTTCAAAGCTCTGAATTCTTCCATGTCTCCACACTGGCTGACTGGGGCAACTGTTTTTAAGAGGCGGTTTCACCAAGTGGCATTTCTTTCTCACTGGGTTCGTCAAATACAATTTTGTGCAACGTTCAGCAAAGAGCTAGGATATCCATTTGGTCTCAGGTTTCTGCTTGCAAATGCCTCTTGCCCGAAGGTTACAGTCTACAGTAATCCAACATTGCATATGTGGAAAACATTCAGCTTCCATTCTTACACATTTATTAGTCGTATATTTGTCTGGCTGCCATTTCTTCCAGAATCTGAAAAGAAGAAACAACTGTTGTCAGTCCTCCAGACAAAATGAGTATCATTTATAGATTTTGGAGCAGGAAATAAATATCCAATCCATTCACCTTCTTCCCTCACCTCAATGGGAGTTTCCAACAACTCCAAATGTTGTTCTGTGGTTGATTTGGCAGAGAAATAGAGGTGGAGCTCACCAAAATCTTGGCGACACATCTCTTGGCCAGGGTTTTTCAACCGATGGTACACATACCACCAGTGGTACTTTGGCACGTGGCAGGTGATACGTGACCATCCTAGAGAAGTGTATCGGGGAGGGGAATGAGCTGAAGAGACCCAAGCCTGAGGGAGAGACAGCTGGAGCTGCAGGACTGTTGGGGCTCAGCTGAAGCCCAAGTATCGCCACAAGGCTCCAGCTGATTGGTGCTTCCGGAAGCAGCACGGAGCTGGAGGTGAAGAAAAGGTGGGAAGGGGAGAGGAGAGGAGAGGATAGAAAAGGTGGTGGTTTTGGCAGGAAAGGGGGGGAAAAAAAAAAGACAACCGGGAAAGAAAAAGGGACGTAGAAGCAGCTGTGGAAGGAGAGCTCAGCAGGGCAGGAGGAAAAAGAGACGGAAGAAGCAGCAGCTTTTGCTGGAAGAAAATTTATTTATTTATTTATTTATTTATTTATTTATTTATTTATTTATTTATTTATTTATTTATTTATTTATTTATTTATTTATTTATTTATTTATTTATTTATTATTGGGACTTATATGCCGCCCTATCTCCCGAAGGACTCAGGGCAGCTAACAACAATAAAATACAATGATACGAAAGTTAAAAAGAATTAAATTAACAGCCCCAATAGAATAAATTAAAACTGTAGTTAAAAATTTAAAAAAAAAACATTTTAAAATCCCTGTCGTCAGTCCAGGTCAGCCTGATGGAAAAGAAGTGTTTTAAGGCCGCGGCGAAAGGACCGGAGATCCGGGGCTATCCGGAGCTCAAGGGGAAGTTGGTTCCATAGGGCTGGCGCTCCCACAGAGAAGGCCCTCCCCCTGGGGGTCGCCAGCTGACATTGTCTGGCCGACGGCACCCTGAGGAGGCCCTCTCTGTGTGAGCGTACTGGGCGATGGGAATTCGTTCCCGGTAGCAGACGGTCCTGCAAGTATCCCGGGCCTAAGCCATGTAGGGCTTTAAAGGTAAGTACCAGCACCTTAAATCTCACCCGGAGGGCAACCGGTAACCAATGCAGCTCACGCAGGAGGGGTGTAATATGGGAGTTTCGGGGTGCTCCCATCACTACCCACGCGGCCGCATTCTGCATCAGCTGAAGCCTCCGGGTGGTCTTCAAGGGCAGCCCCATGGAGACAGCATTGCAGTAATCTATACGGGAGGTAACGAGTGCGTGAGTGACTGTACGTAGGGCATCTCGGTCCAGATAGGGGCGCAACTGGTGCACCAGGTGAACCTGGGCAAATGCCCCCCTGGCCACAACTCCAATATGATCTTCAAAACTGAGTCATGAATCCAGGAGGACGCCTAAATTGCGTGCCCTATCAACGGGAGGTAACATCTGTCCTCCCATAACCAAAGATGGAACCTTTTGGACTAAATGAGATGCCAGTACGTAAAGCCATTCAGTCTTGGCTGGGTTGAGCTGGAGCCTGTTTGTCCCCATCCAAACCCGTACCGCTTCCAGGCAATGGGACATCACGTCAAGGGCATCACTGGGTTGGTTCAGGGTGGAGATGAATAGCTGGGTATCATCAGCATATTGATGATACCTCACCCTGAAACCACGGATAATCTCACCCAGCGGCTTCATATAGATGTTGAACAGGAGGGGCGAGAGTACCAACCCCTGAGGCACCCCACAACTAAGGGGCCTAGGGGCTGACCTCTGCCCCCCTGCCAACACCGTCTGCAAACGGCCCAAGAGGTAGGAGGAAGACCACCATAAAACGGTGCCTCCCACTCCCAACCCCTCCAAGACGTCGCAGCAAGATACCATGGTCAATGGTATCAAAAGCCGCTGAGAGATCTAATAGGACCAGGACAGAGGAATAACCCCTATCTCAGGCCCGCCAGAGATCATCCACCAACGCGACCAATGCCGTCTCCGTGCTGTACCCAGGCCTGAAACCCAATTGGTATGGATCCAGATACTCAGTTTCCTCCAGGACCAAAGGGAGCTGCCGTGCCACCACGCTCTCAACAACCTTTGCAAGAAAGCGAAGGTTGGAGACAGGGCGAAAGTTGTTTAAAATAGCTGGATCCAAAGCAGGTTTCTTGAGGAGGGGCCTCACCACCGCCTCTTTCAAAGCGGCAGGGAAGCACCCCTCACTCAAGGAAGCATTAATAACTGCTAGGAGCCAGCCTCGTGTAACCTCCCAAGCAGCATAAACCAGCCAGGAGGGACACGGGTCCAACAAACACGTGGCAGCACTTAATTTCCCCATGATCCTGTCCACTTCATCTGGAGTCACAGGCTCAACTCTTCCCAAATGTTCTTGGCCAAACCCATCGCTTCCCCCTCATCAGATACTGCCCAGTCAGACTCCAGACCAGCCCGAATCTGAGCGATTTTATCCACCAGATACTCACTAAATTCCTCGGCCCGTCCCCACAAGGGGTCCCCTGGTTTGTTTTCTGTAGCCAGGAAAATGCAATCGGTGCTGTTGAAATGAAAAGCCAGGAGACAAGCATGTCGGAAAGGAGGTTGGTTTATTTCGGAAGCCAAGAGGTTTCTGGTCAGCTGGCAGCTTGAATCCATAAGGATTTTTATACAGTTTTTACAGCGTTTTGTAATTCAGAGGCTCGGATTGTGTGCTTTGGTTATTGGAATAATTTAGTCTGTTTCACAAAGGCTAGCAGTGAGTCCAAAGTGTTGGCTTCCATATGTTTAATCCCTTTAAACAAGTGTAATTAATTTTACCCCCTTATCTTGCATCTGTCTATGGCCTTTAGCAAATTTTCTTTGTAGGTAAATAGGCTTAATTTAAGGTTAGCACTTTTCATAATTGCCGAGCCTTTTAGCTCAGGTTACTACATTGTTTAAAACTGAGACACGCTTGAGGCAGCTTAAAGAAAAAAAAACCTGGAGTTTATAGTGTTTCTTTATTCTGGGAGTCTTTTGTGAGTGTTTCCTGTGTCTTTAAGGGTACATTAAAGGGACTGGTGTGTGTGTGTGTGTGTGCATTCTTACTACACTGTGGAAGGAGAGTTCAGAAAGCAGGGAGGAAGAAGAGGAGAGGGAGAGAGGAAGAAGGGCCAACCAGCCAGCTGGTAGAGGTGCATATTAATAAATATGAATAAATTCATCATATATTTGTCAGTGCAGAAGGGAAAGTGATTCAGCAAAGGAACTGTCACCGAAGAAATTAAAACCTTTTTCTTTTTTTTCCCTACAGTTTGTAATATTTTATTAGATTATAAAATAAAATACAAAAATACAAAAGCAACTAGTAGGACGCAGTGAGGAGGAAAAAGTGGGGGAAAGTGAGGGGGAGAAGGGAAAAAGAACAAACTTCCTCTGCGTCAATAGAAGGAAGCATTAACATTGAACCTCAACTTTTCCATAATATTATAAACTAGCCACTTCTATAAGAACAAATGAATCTAATCAGTAAAACCCAAAATCCCCCCCCTTTTTTTTTTTTAGTCCTCAAGTTTTTGACACCTTGCTAAGCACTGGTGTTACTCAAATATTGTCATTTCCTAAAAGTGATACAATCTGTGAAAAGGTTGAAAAGCCCTGCTCTAGTCCAGGGCTTTTCACCCATCGCACCACTTTTAGGATACGGCAACATCCGAGTACCACCAGTCGCCTAGCAAGGGGTCAAAAACTTGATGACCAAAATATAAAAAAAAGGGAAAAAGTGATGAAGTACAGGAAGTCCTCGACTTACAACAGTTCGCTTAGTGACTGTTCGAAGTTATAATGACACTGAAAAAAGTGCCCCCCAAGCCACAGTCAAGCAAGACACCTGCCTGCCCGCCCGCCCGGCGGCGCTCTTCCTCCTGTCTGAGGTTTTCATTGTTGTGAGCATTTCTGTTGAGGATTGGCAGTGGGGATGGGGTGGGGGGATGGGGTGTTTGGTTTTTATTCCCATCTGCTGGGTGGTTGCAGCAGGTTTTGGTCACTTCACATGACCCTGGGACACTGACTGTCATAAATATGAATCAGTTGCCAAGCATCTGAATGTAAATCCCAAGACCCTGGAGATGCTGCAACATTCCAGCTGATCGGCGCTTCTTCTGAGATCAGCAGAAGCGCCAGGATCAGCGCCGAGCTCCAGGTGAATCCTGGCACTGATCCTGGCACTTCTGCTGAGCCCCGACAGCCCTGCAGCTCCAGCCGTCTCTCGCTCAGGCTTGTGCAGTGCTACCACCGGTTCACCTTATTCCTCTCCCCCGCTATCACTTTTCTAGGATGGTCATGTACCACCTGCCAGGTACCAATGTACCACAGGTGGTACCCGTACCACTGGTTGAAAAGCCCTGCTCTACGCAACTGTTTTTTTTAAAAAAATGGACCATGGCACCCTTCTTGGTTGCTTCAGGCATTGAGGCTTGGGGGGGATTCTGTTGTGTTTCTATTCCTCCCTTTGCCGGTGGTTTCAGTTGGGGGGTGAGGGTGGGGGAAGAGAAAGATGGGCTGGTGGGTATTCATTCGTGGGGCACTGTAGAGGTTGGTCCTTTCCCCATTATTATCCCCCTGCAAGAAAGCATTGGGAAAGGTCATCCACCAGTTCAGGGCTCAGTGCCATCCCAATGTGTGATGGAATATACACCCGCAGGAGTAGTGTGTGTGTGTGTGTGTGTGTGTGTGTGTGTGTGTGTGTGTGTGTGTAGGGGGATTTTGCCATACAGACTTTTCCCAGGAAGAGGCCCGTATTAAGAGACTTCACGGTCCTGGGTGGGGGAGAGGGGACAAGGTGCAGGGTAGCCACCCCTTAGAACCTCTGAGATATTATCCAGTAGGTTAGGAGGTTATAGCTTTAGCTTGGCAAGATTCTGTCCATTGGGTGCAAAAAGAAATAAAGAAGTGAACTCCATTCATTGTGTCATCTCTAGGCCCAACACAATGCTAAAGATAAACCAACTTTACATCTCCATCCCAAGCCAAGGGGATCAGGCTATAGAACTCTAGTCCCTGGAGACTGTTAGGATCCTGATGGGACAAACACGCATGGAGGCTGAAGCCAAGCAAGATGGCTTCCTTCATTTGAGTTGGCCAACCAGATCCAGGTCCACCTTCTGAGTGGGAGACAAGGCTACCAAGCGAGCAGGTCCATCACTTGCTCCTGGACTTGTGGGTATTGATGGATAGTGTGCGCACTACTTGTGGCCCTCCCTGGGGGATAAACACTTGGGAACAGAAACGTAGGGCCATACCACTACACACCACAAGTGGGCACTATGCAGGGATGCATCAGGAGAATCCTTGAAAGCCACAATGGGTGCAAGCTATAGAGGTCTATTCCAAGTAGGTGTTAACTGCTATAAACACTTATGCCAATATGCTTCTGAATCCAATTCAGAGTGCTGATTTAAACCACACTGGACTGAGCAGGGAAAAGCAGCAGGAGGCACTGAGCGTATTTCCAATGGAATGATCCATTTTAGGGGAAGCAATCCAGAGAAAGCAACAATTGCATGCTAGAGCAGCATAGCAAAGTGAAGGATCTGGAACATCTAACCCTTCTTCAGCATCCTCCCAAGGTCATCTAAGTAAAACTGCAACTGTGATATGAAAATAGATGATGAAAATGTATGGATTTCATAAAGAACAAAATGTGTTTGATAAGATATTATTAACTTCTGATGAGAAATTAATTTTAAAAATTGCATAACTTTTTCTTAACCTTAGAGATGGAAAGTGAACAAATTAAAGGGACAATGACAAGATGGGCAGAAAACTTTAGTTATAATACAGAACTAGAAGAATGGCAAAAATTGTGGGAGAGAAATTATAAATTGACAATGTCAACTGCATATAAAGAAAATTTGTATAAAATGTTTTATAGATGGCATTTACCTCCAGCTAGGTTAGCAAAAATGTTTAAAAATGTATCAGGTAACTTCCGGGTGGCAAGGCTCCGTCGATGGTGGTCATTTCTAACCGTCAGCCTCGTTGTTCCGTTCGAATCGTGAAAACAGCGACAATCAGCTGTTTCACGGTTTTGGAATCCTCCCCTTGGGAGAAGAGGGGAGGGTGAGCATTCAGGTAGAGGTAGAGCTCCCCTAGACCCCCAGAATTATTAATCTGGGTGTCAAAGGGTGAGAGCTCCCTCAGAGCCTGAATTAACTCCGGACTCAGGGACTCCTCTGTTTTAAGGCTTTAAAACAGAGCAGGACACTGCAACCATCCCTGCACTCAATATTGTACTCTGGATTACTTGGACGCAGGCAGAGCTGAGCAGGAGAATATTGAAATAGCAAGTATATGATCTTTAACTCCGGTTTAACTTAGAAGGGGAGGAAGATGGCGCCGGAATAAATTTTTTGGAGAAAGCGGGAAGAACAAAAGAATAAGGAAAATAAAATAAAAGATCAAGGAGGAAGACAGAAAGTGGATTTTTAAAGCTGTAAAAGATTGTGTTAAAAACATTTGAAGTTGGCTTAAAAGTGATTTAAAAGATTTGGATATTTAACAGTGAAGCAACAAAGTTGCAATTTGGGCGGAAAAGTGAAAGTGAGAAACGAAAGTTAATTGGGTATTAAAATGGCTTCCAAACCACCTAGATTTCCCATTTCTAAAAGTACAGGGACATCACCAGTTCAACAATCTGGACTTCAGACATTGATGCCACCCCCCGCAGCACCTACACCCACATTAACACTAAAAGATTTAAAAGATGCTTTAAAACTTCAATCTGAGCAAATATCTGAGCAAATGGCAGAGCTCATTAATGAGTCAATTAGATGGGACTATAGCAGGGGGGGGGACCAGCCACCCTAGCCACTTTACCAATCCACCTATCACTGGGGCCCCATGAGGAGGACATAACGTTTATAGTGGCCCCAGGCATGGAATGCCCAATGATTCTTGGACTGGAATGGCTGAAGAAATGGAACCCTGGGATAAATTGGAGGACAGCAGAACTCAATTTCCCAAAAGGGGGGCAGAAGAACTTAGACTCCAAAAGCCCCCCCAACCCAGAGGGAGGAGACAGCAGCAGTGGGAAAAGAGAAGGGGTTACCAGAGATACCGGAGGAATACAGGGACCTGGCTGAGGTTTTCAGTGAGGAAAGAGCAGATGAACTTCCCCCCCCCACCGCCCCACAGACTGCACCATAGAATTCAAACCTGGGGCAAAACTCCCAAAACCCAGGATGTATGCCATGAGCCCAAGGGAAATGGGAGAAATGGAAAGATTCATAAAGAAAAACTTAGAAAGAGGATTTATTGAACCTGCCAAACCCAAAGTGGCCGCCCCGGTTCTGTTCAGGGAGAAGAAAGATGGTTCTTTCCGCTTGTGCGTGGATTACCGGAATCTGAATACAATTAGTGAATGTAATCTGCACCCCCTTCCCCTAATGAAGGATATGCTATCCCACCTATCGAAAGGAAAGATTTTTACCAAACTAGACCTGAGGGAAGCATACTACCGTATTAGGATTAAGGAAGGAGACGAATAGAAGACTGCATTCAACTGCCCAATGGGGTGCTATCAATTCAAAGTATTGCCATTCGGACTGCAAGGGCCCCCCGCAGTCTTTATGCAATTAATTAATGACGTGCTGAGAGAGCACCTATATAAGGGGGTCCTGGTTTACCTCGATGACATCCTTATCTTCACAGAAACGAAAGAGGAACATATCAAACTAGTCAGAGCAGTCCTGAAGAAGTTGCGAGCTGCCCATTTATATGCTAAATTATCGAAGTGTGAATTCCAATCAGGAAAAAATCGACTATCTGGGATATCGCATATCTCCAGAGGACATCGAAATGGACCCTGAGAAGATCAGGGCAGTACTAGAGTGGGCAACCCCCCCGCACACGGAAGCAATTGCAAAGTTTCCTGGGGTTTGCAAATTTCTACCGCCAATTCATCCCCGCATTTGGCCAAATAGCCATGCCCCTCACAAATTTGTTGAAAACGAAGGGGGGGTCACCCGTGAAACCCAGCCAGCCTCTAAAATGGTCAATGGAATGTCAAGCAGCATTTGAGAGGCTAAAGAGACTTTTTTCTGCTGAACCTGTCCTAAAACACCCCAGATCCCGACAAACCTTTTGTAATACAGGCAGATGCGAGTGATGTAGCGGTAGGAGCCGTACTATTACAAGAAAATGATGGGGGGATGTTGCAACCATGCGCATACACATCCAGAAAACTCACAGAAACAGAACAACGCTGGCCAATATGGGGAAAAGAGGCATTCTCGTTGAGGTGGGCATTACTAACATGGCGCCAATTTTTAGAAGGAAATAAAATACCTTTCCAGGTCTGGACAGACCACAAGAATTTGGAAGCACTAAAAACGCCCAGGAAGCTCACTCCTAAGCAAGCCCGCTGGTCCCAACATTTTCACTGATTCAATTTCACTCTCAAACACTTACCGGGGGGAAAGAACTTCCTGGCAGATGCATTATCCCGTATGCCCCAATATAACAGCACAAGAGTTACTGACTTTAAACCACTTGTACCGGAACAACAACTGGCAGCACCAGTCACCACCAGGGCACAAGAAAAAATGAAGCCGAAGGTAGATAGCCAAACTGGAATAGAATTCAGGAAATCTTTGGAAAGTGATGAATGGTTCCAGAAAAATAAACATGTGTGCACAATTAAAGATGGACTGCCATGGGTGGAGGAGAAGCTATATATACCTGCCACACAGAGAATCAATTTCATGCAACTGTGCCATGATACAAAGTCAGCAGGACACTTTGGCTTTGTAAAAACCTTACACTTAACTAAAAGGCAATTTTGGTGGCCATCTATGAAAAAGGACATAGAAAGCTATGTGGGTAGCTGTCAAATTTGCGCGATGGCCAAAAGACTGCAAGGGAAACCGCCAGGTCTGTTACAACCGGTGGCAAACCCCTCAGCCCCATGGAAAGAAATAGCCATGGATTTTATAGTAGAACTGCCAGAAAGTAATGGAAACACCGTAGTCTGGACTGTCACAGATCTGTTCTCTAAGCAAGTACATTTCATACCTTGCCAAAAAATCCCGACCGCAAAAGCATTAGCAAAACGTTTTGTACAGCATATTTACAGATTGCACGGGGTACCACAACGCATCATATCTGACAGAGGGGTGCAATTTACGTCGGCATTTTGGAAAGAATTTTTATCCCTCTTAGGAACCACCCAAGAACTGTCATCTAGTCACCATCCTCAGACAGACGGAGCTTCTGAAAGACTTAATAATATACTTGAACAATATCTGAGATGCTTTATTAATTTTCAGCAGTCCGACTGGACGGACGGACCTACTGCCTTTCGCAGAAGTAGCATATAATAATGCAGTCCACTCAAGCACAGGTTACACTCCTTTTCAAGTAGCTACAGGCCAGAGTTTCAACCCAATACCAGAACTAACCCCAAAAGAACCGGTCATCCCTGATCTGAAGGAATGGATTGCTCAATTACAAAATACATGGCCAATCGTTAGGAAAGCATTGGAAGATGCCAGAAAAGCATACAAGACACAGGCAGACAAAAAAGGAACCGATCCCACACCATTTAGGGTAGGAGAGATGGTATATTTATCCACAAAATACCTGAAATCACTCCAACCCTGTAAAAAACTAGGACCAAAATATATTGGACCCTTTCCAATTAAAAGAATCATAAACCCAGTAACAGTTGAATTAGAACTACCCAAAAATCTTAGACGAATACACCCAACCTTCCACTGCAGTCTATTAAAGAGAGAACAACAATCACCACTACGAGCAAAAGTCCCACCACCACCACCCCCCATCATGGTGGAAGGAGAACAACATTTTGAAGTGAAAGAAATCTTAGATTCCAGAAAACACCATGGAACGATACAATATTTAGTGGCATGGAAACACCTCCCCTCCTCAGAAAATGAGTGGGTTAACAAACTCCATGTTAAAGCACCTAAGTTGCTTAAGAGGTTTCATACAGAATATCCGAACAAACCAGGCCAACATTTATATGTTTTCTTTCCCCACAGATGGACTCATCTTTTTTCTGAAAGGAGAGCCGAATGTCAGAATCCATTTATATCACATTTCATAAATGTATAGGTAGAACAATGTGCTTATTCTGGGGATTCTGCCATCTCTCCGAGGGGGGGGGGGAGGATGGTTATTTAAGGCATTCTTCAAACAACAGGGAAATGGTTGAACTGGGGGAGGGAGGGGGAGACACAGATCTGGATCGCATCTTCATTTACAACTGAAAAAGGAAGAAGCAATAACAATAAAAACAAGGAGAGTTCCCTTTCCCACGGCAGGGCCTGACACCTAAGCAAATGATGGGAGCCTGACCAAATGGATGAGGGGAGGAGCTGAAATGGGAATGCTTTATATAGGATTCAAATGTAACTTTGTTAGATTCCGTCTTGTATTGCCACAATCGATTCCATCCTAGTAAACATTTTCCTTTTGGACAAACTTGCATCCAAGAGTTCTTATTTCCTAAGATGTGGATTGAGGTGGGTCCTGACAGATATATTAAAATTGAACTTTTAATAGAAGGGAAGAAAATACTTTTAATTGGATTATATGCACCTAATCAGCAACAAGGAGAATTTTACAAACTTCTACATAATAAAATAATTCAATGGGATTATAAATCGTGTATTTTAATGGGAGATTGGAATGGAGTGCTGGACACACAGAAAGATAAAACGGACCTTTTAAAAGTACTCCAAATCATGCTAGATTGCCTAAATCCTTTTTTGATATGAAAGATGATCCGGAATTGAGAGATGTCTGGAGAGAACGAAACGTGGAAGAAAGGGACTTTACATTTTTTTCTGATAGACATCAATCTTTCTCCAGGATCGACTTTGTATTAACTACTAATGATTTTTTTCTAGGGTTAAGAAGATTAAGATATGTCCAAAAACTTTATCAGATCATAGTCCTGTATGGATGGAATTGGACAAGGGGAAGGGAGATAGGAGATCTTGGAGGTTAAATGAAAATTTGTTTAGATATGAAGAAAATGTGGAAGAATGTAAAAAACAAATGGAATAATTTTTATTATAAATATGCATAAGGGTACACCCATTGAAATGGTTTGGGATGCAAGTAAAGCTTATATGAGAGGAGTGTTAATATATTTGAATAATAAATATAAACGTAGATTGGAATATAAGTGTAAAGAATTAGAGGTGGAAATAAAGATGAAAAAGAAGGCTTTTATTTTGAATCCATCTAATAAGAGGCTGAAAGAAGCAATTAATTTATTAAGAGGGCAGTTTGATATGTTGATGGCGGACATTACTATTTCATGGCTCGATTACAATATTCTAGTTCAGACTTGTACACCCTCAGGGGGGGTTTTCCCTCCTGGATACGACCAGCCTCCCTTTCTATCATTTCTATTGATGACGGGCCCAATTGTTAGGACCCCGAGAGGTGGCTGGGCTTAACTAGGGGCCTCTGGTGGAGATGCATTAAGAGGCCCCTGATACATTTTTAGCTGGGTGTTTTAAAGGGTTAGGGAAGGGGAGGGATAGTAGGGTGGGGAGGGAATTTTCAATTAGTACTCAGTCAGGGCCTATGAGGGGTCCCGGCGGGATAGGGTTGGGGGTAGAGACTGCTGATTCTGTGTGTGCTGGGGTGGGGTTTCAAATCCCCATGACGATAGGGAATGGCGGCAGGTGGTTGCACGGAGGGCCGCATCAACATCTGGGATCGCGCCCCCGCTGTCTTCATGCGGTGGCGCGCTCCGACCCTCTGGTTAGCACCCTCTCGCCCGGGGATGAGGGTGATCAGGTCCCTGAGCTCAGGCTTGTTTATTTTAATGCCAGATCCGTTGTTTAATAAGGCCCCCCTCGTTCGTGACTTGATCGAGGAGGAATGCGTGGATCTGGCATGCATTACCGAAACTTGGTTGGGCTCGGAGGGAGGGGTCCCTCTGACTGAGTTATGACCCCCAGCTTTCCATGTGCTACACCGGCCACGGGCTCAGGGTAGGGGTGGAGGGGTGGTGGTGGTTATTAGGAAGACTCTATGTCCGCGGGAGACCACCATTGTCCAGATTGGTGGGAGTGAGACCCTCCTCCTGAAATGTGGCCCCTGGGTTCAGATGGTCTTGTTGCTTACATACCTGGCACCCAGCTGTGTGGCAACAGCCCTGCCCGAGCTGCTCGACACCCTCTCAGGGTTGGCGGTGGAGTTCCCCAGGCTTATAGTGCTGGGTGACTTCAACCTGCCTTCCCTGGGTGGGTCGTCGGAGTTAGCCCAGGAGTTCATGGCTTCCATGATGGCCATGGACCTGACCCAGGTAATTCAAGGCCTGACTCATGTGGGGGGGGTCACACTCTCGACCTGGTATTCCTGTCTGGACAGTGGTTGGATGATCTTGGAGGGGGTTCACTGGTCATTGTTCCCCTGTCATGGTCCGGCCATTATCTCCTGCGGCTGGTCTTCCGTTATGCCACCCCCCCACCACTGGGCTGCGGAACCGACCAGATGGTTCTGCTCCAGGTGCCTAATGGACCCAGAATGGTTCCAGATGGCGCTTGGGTCTATACCCATCGCCCTCACTCACAGCCCAGTTGATGCCTTGGTTGATGCCTGGGAAAGGGCGGCCACTGAGGCACTCAACTGTGTTGTACCCTTGCGACCCCTGACCCGGCGCAGATCCCGTTGGGCTCCATGGTTTTCTGTGGAGCTCCGGGAGATGAAGCGTCGGGGACGGGGTCTAGAGAGCGGTTGGATGTCCAGCCGTTCCAAATCTGACCGATTGCAGTTAAGAACCTTCATAAGGTCTTATCTTGCTGCAATGAGGACAGCGAAGGCTAATTACTTTGCTGCCCTCATTGTGTCCACAGATAATCGCCCAGCCACCCTGTTTAGGGTGACCCGCTCCCTCCTTAATCAGGAGGTGAGAGAGGAGCCCTTGCAGGGGCGGGCCGAGGAATTTAGTCATCATCTGACGGACAAAATCGCTCAGATCCGGGCTGCTCCCACCCTGTGTTGGACTGTCTCTAAGGTCCCCCTGCTTCGGTGGGCCTGATGCTTAGTACCTGTCCTTGTGCTGCTGTGATCAGTGCCTTGGGGCCGTCTTTGAGTCCAGCCCTTTCCAGCCAGTGGTAGGATTTCCTAATTTCTGCCACCTCAGCTATCCATCGATGGCTCCTCCCCATGCAGGGTCTTGCCTTGCCTGGCGCTTCCCCTGTTTGATCTTCCTCCCACTGCTGCTGTCTCAGGCATCTTCCCAGCAGCTCATCATCTTACTGGTGTGTTCCTGGATGCTCTGGGTTTCATCCAGGACAGCGCCTCTCACACCCGCAGGTTGCTTCTCTTTGATCAGTTTCCAACCATTGTTTCTTGTCCTTCCCTCTGGTGCTTTGGTGAACAGCCTGGCCCCATCTTATCTTTTTGGTAGTCCCGCAAATACTGCAAGGCTGCTACTGTGTCTCCCCTATTTCTTCTTTTCTTTAGACTAACCAAACCCAAGTCCCACAGCCGTTCTTCATAAGTTTTGGTCTCCAGACCTTTGATCATCTTAGTTGCTCTTCTCTGATTTTTTTTTCTAAACTCTCAACACCTTTTTTGTGATATGGTGACCAAAATTGGCCACAGTATTCCAGGTGTGGTCTTACTAGGGTTTTATAAAGCGGTAATAATACCTAGCGTGATCTTGATTCTATGCCTCTGTTTATACAACTCAGGATTGTATTAGCTTGTTTGGTGGCTGCTGCACACTGCCGGCTCATGGTCAACTGATTGTCCACCAGGACTCCAAGGTCCCTCTCACAGTTATACGCCTGGTCTCTCCCATTCTGTACTTGTGCCTTTGTTTTTTTCCTGCCTATTTGTAAAACTTTGCTTTTCTGCACACTGAAACTCATTTTGTTGTACAGGGCCCATTGTTCAAGTTTTTCTAGATCTTTTTGGATCCTGAGTTTGTCTTCTGGGGTGTTGGCTACTCCTGTCAGTTTGGCGTCATCTGTAAATCTGATGAGTTTCTTTTCAATTCCCTCATCTAAGTCATTGATGAAGATGTTGAAGAGTCCTGGCCTAAAACGGAACCTTGTGGTACCCCATGGCTTACGTCTCTCCATGTGGATGTAGTACCATTGCAGACTACTCATTGAGTATGGTTTGTCAGCCAGCTACAGATCCATCTGGTGGTGATGTTCTCTATCCCACCTTTTTCTAGCTTACCAAGGAGTAGGTTGTGGTCTATTTTATCAAATGCCTTACTGAAGTGAGATTGAGATTGAGATTTATTAAATTTATATGCCACCCTTCTCCCCAAGGACCCAGGGCGGCTCACAACATTAAAAAATTAAAAAACATAAAGTACAAAATTTAAAAAAGAAAAAATGGATGTAATAAATAAATGACAATTTAACCCAATAAAAACCAAATTTAAAACCATTGTCAGTCCAGGCCCGCTTGTTGGAACATCCATGTCTTCAGGTCACAGCGGAAGGACCGAAGGTCAGGGGCCATCCGCAGCTCCGGAGGCAGTTCTTTCCAGAGGGTCAGTGTGCCCACAGAGAAGGCTCTCCCCTTGGGGGTTGCCAGCCAGTACTGCCTAGCCAATGGAACCCTGAGGAGGCTGACTCTGTGGGAGCGAACCAGGTGAAGGGAGGTTGACAATGGCAGCAGGTGGTCTCGCACGTACCCTGGGCCTAAGCCATGTAGGGCTTTAAACATAATTACCAGCACCTTGAATCACACCCGGAGGGCAACCAGAAGCCAATGCAGCTCGCGCACGAGTGGTGTAACATGGGAGTATCGAGATCCTCCCATAAGCACCCGCATGGCCGCATTTTGCACCAGCTGAAGCCTCCGAGTGCACTTCAAGGGCAGCCCCATGTAGAGAGCATTACAGTAATCCAGGTGAGAAGTGACAAGGGTGTGGGTGACCATGCATAGGGCATCTCGGTCCAAAAAGGGGCACAACTGGCGCACCAGGCGAACCTGTGCAAAGCCCCCCCTGGTCATAGCAGTTAGATGGTCTTCCAAGTTAAGCCATGAATCCAGGAGGACACCCAAGTTGCGGGCCCTTTCTGAGGGGGGCAGTACCTCCCCCCCCATCAAAAGAGATGGAACATGTTGGACAATACGAGATGCCAGTATTCACAGCCACTCAGTCTTGGTTCAGCCTGAGTCTGTTCCTTCCCATTCAGTCCCCCACCGCCTCCAGGCACCAGGACATCACGTCAAGGGCATCACTGGGTTGGCTCAGGGTGGAGATGAACAACTGGGTATCATCAGTTGCGTCCCTATCTGGACCTAGGTGCCCTACGCACAGTTACTCATGCGCTCGTGACCTCCCGTTTGGACTACTGCAACGCTCTCTACATGGGGCTGCCCTTGAGGACCACTCGGAGGCTTCAACTGGTGCAGAATGTGGCCGCGTGAGTTGTAATGGGGGTCTCCCGATACTCCCATGTAACACCTCTACTCCGCGAGCTGCATTGGCTTCCGGTTGCCCTCCGGGTGAAATTCAAGGTGCTGGTCATTACCTATAAAGCCCTACATGGCTTGGATCCGGGGTATTTGAGGGAACACCTGCTGCCAGCATCAAGTGCCCTTCGTCCAGTGCGCTCCCACAGGGAGGGTCTGCTCAGGGTCCCACCGGTAAGAGATTGCCAGCGGGTAACGCCCAGGGATAGGGCCTTCTCAGTGGGGGCGCCTGCCCTCTGGAACCAGCTGCCAGTGGAGCTGAGGACTGCCCCCGACCTCCGTTCATTCCGCCGGGGCCTGAAGACCTGGCCCTTTGAGCTCTCTGGCCCAGGCTGAGGATTAATTTATTTTAACTGGGGTTTTATTTGCACAGGGTTAAGTTTAATCTTTTTTAAACTGGTTTTAACTTTTGTATTGTTGGTTTTTAATTCCCTGTAAACCGCCCTGAGTCCTCAGGGAAAGGGCGGTACATAAATGTAATAAAATAAATAAATAAATAAATAAATCTGCATATTGGTGATACCTCACCCCAAAGCCATGGATGATCTCACCCAGCAGCTTCATATAGATGTTGAACAGGAGGGGGGAGAGAACCAACCCCTGAGGTACCCCACAAGAAAGGGGCCTTGGGGTAGATCTCTGCCCCCCTGCCAATACAAACGGCGAACAGCCCGAGAGGTAGGAGGAGAACCACCGTAAAACAGTGCCTCCCACTCCCAACCCCTTGAGCTGTCGCAGCAGGATACCATGGTCGATGGTATCAAAAGCTGCTGAGAGGTCAAGTAGGACCAGGACAGAGGAACAGCCCCTATCCCGGGCCCGCCAGAGATCATCCACCAGTGCGACCAATGCCGTTTCCATTCTGTAACCGGGCCTGAAACTGGACTGGTACGGGTCCAGATAGTCCGCTTCATCCAGGAATTGTGGGAGCTGACGTGCCACAACACTCTCGACAACCTTCGCTACAAAGCGAAGGTTGGAGACAGGACAATAATTATTCAACGAGGCCAGGTCCAGGGCACGCTTCTTGAGAAGGGGCCTCACCACCGCCTCTTTTAAGGTGGCGGGGAAGACACCCTCTCTCAATGAAACGTTGACAACTGCCTGGAGCCAGCCCCCTGTCACCTCCCCAGCGGCCGAAACTAGCCAGGAGGGACATGGGTCCAATAAACAAGTTGTAGCGCTCAGTTTACACATAATCCTGTCCACATCATCCAAAGAGACAGGGTCAAACTCACCCCCAAATGGTATAACCAAGACCTGCCCTCTCCACTCCGTCGGATTCTGCCCGGTCGGAGTCCAAGCCAGTCCGGATCTGAGCAATTTTGTCCTGCAGATACTGTACAAATTCCTCAGCCCTACCCTGCAAGGGGTCATCCCTCGGTTGCTGGTTAAGCAGTGAGCGGGTCACTCTAAACAGGGCGGCTGGGCGATTATCTGCGGACGCAATGAGAGCGGAAAAGTAAACACGCTTTGCCGCTTCCATCGCCACTAGGTAAGACTTAAGATAAGTTATTAGCTGTGTTCGGTCAGATTCGGATCTGCTGGATCTCCAACAGCTCTCTAGGCATCTTTTCTGGTGCTTCATCTCTCGGAGTCCCTCGGTGAACCAGGGGGCCACCTGGGATCTGCGTTGGGTCAGAGGCCACACAGGCACAACTCGATCCAAGGCCCACTTCAAAAGGAGAGACTCACACCCGCCTATCTGAGGGACAGTGGCCACTCGCGGACAAAGACTCTCCCTAATAATAACCGCCACCACCACCCCGCCCCTGCCCTGGGCCCGCAGCTGGTGAAGTACCCGGAAGCCCATCCACTGCATTTTGCTGGTCTACTATTTACTCACTTTATCAAAGAATGAAACAATGATAGATCAATAGATAGACAGATAGATAGATAGATAGATAGATAGATAGATAGAGCAGCTATAGTTAGATGATATAGATGATAGTTATACACATACATACACACCCACACACCTACACCCACCCACACCCACATCCACACCCACACCCACCCACCCACCCACATACCCACACCCCACCCCACACCCCCACACCCCCCACACACCCCCCCACACATATATATATACACACACATACATACATACATACATACATACATATATACGTATACACAGAGAAAGATTCTATCCCCCAATCTATTTGTAATGACCACCACATAATGTGATGAATGCATTATACAAATATGATGATGATGATGATGATGTTTTGTTGTTCTTCTTGTTCTTGTTATACACACTGCATCTTCTGCCACCCACCTCAGATTTGAAGATATTTCAGGCTATAAAAAACAAAATTGAATTAGGCACTTACGTTTTACGAGGTTTAACTTTAGTAATCTCCACTTTCAACTCTCCGTCAAAATAACGCAGTCCAAGCCAGAAACTACCATATTTGCTTCTAACTGTCGTTTCTAAGAACCTCTGAAAGAAAAAAAAATCCACACATTATTTACAGTGAACGAAGGGGAGATTCCCTCCTTAAGGACGTTCAGAATCAGCAGCCACCTGCAGTCCATCCGCAATGAACACCATCTGATGCCGAATCAGGTCACCCCACCGTGGAGGAGGAACTCGGGTTGGTGCGGGCACGTCTGCTCGCCTTCTTTCCTTCAGCTGCCCACTGCCCCTGCTTGGGGGCTTCCAGGAAGGAGCAGCCCTGCAAGGCCAGCTCTCTCAACACTGGCCACACCTGTCCACACCTGGCTGTACGGAAGCCTCGGTTGCAGCGCAGAGTCTTCTTTCAGACTCAGCACAACTGTGGGCCCAAAAGCTCCAAGGCAGCTTGCAAGGATCTGCCACGCTTTGAGAGGGCAGGTGGAGCTTGGAAACAGCCTGAAACCCATGCTGAGAAGGAGCCCTCTGCAGCTCTCTTCAGCACCCATGCAGAGCTGCAGAGGGTTGGCACTGGTGCTTTCCTGCGCTAATCCCCACGGTCAAGCCGTGGGTCCAGGGCTGCCACCCCCACCCCCACCCAAGACCCATCTGAGCCCTCTCCTGCACCCCTGGCCTGGAAGCACAACTTTCAATCCGATGTCTTCCTATCCGGAGGTTCTCCGGAGACCATCAGTGCAGGAGAGGGATCCGCGATGGGCACAGCCCGTTTGAGGCTGGGGTCCTTTTCTGCCAAATCAAGGCTAGGCTGGCGGTGGAGACAAAGTAAAAGCCGAAGGGAAAAACCACAAAGTCCTTCCCTCGGGAGAGGGAGAAGGGCAGGGCGCTTACCTCCTCATCGTCATCAGTAATATCGCTTAGGTAGGCTTTCGATTTATTGCAGTGTTTTATTGTGTCAAAATAATTCAGGAACTCATAAGTAACTGCATACAGGTGGCCGTTATAGGCCAGCCATTCGTGATTCAGCTTGTAATGAAGTTCGGCTTTGAGACAAATTATAATTGGGGCGTGAAGAGGGAAAGAAGAAAGAAAAATGAGAAGGACCACAGTTAGGCAAATACTTTCATCCATTTTTTTTTAAAAAAACATATTTTAAGAAAAAAAGCACGTAGGGCATAAAGCTTTCAAAGTGTTTTCCTTCTGGCTTCTTATTAATCACAATCTGAAAAACCTACCATTCTCTGCTTGGATTTCTTTGATCTTTTGAGCCCATGGAATCAACTCTCTTGCCACCTTATCAGCTTCTAAGAGCACTTCGGTATCTGAAACACACGTAACAAGATCACCTCTTCAGATCCCAGGCTGCCTCCTGGGTCTATCAAGAATCCATTTCCTTCCATGCCTGAAACAATCCTCTGAAAGTATGTGTCGGTCTCTGCAGGTAGGAAGTGTCTAAAGCAGACTGAGTAGCTGTCAGAATCCATTTATATCCCATTCGTAAATGTATGTCTAAAATATTGCGCCCCTCCCTGGATTCTGCCATTTTCCCAAGGGGAGAAGAGAAGATGGTTATTCAGCCTGCCTGTAGGCTGTCTTCAAACACCAGGGAAAACCTTTTGAACTGAGGACAACAAAGGGAGGGAAGGGAGAAGGAGATCTGGTTTGTATCTCCATTTGAATCTGAAAAGGAAGGAGGCAATAGTCATAAAGGCACGGGATGATCCCTCTTTCCCACGAAAGGGTTTGACACCTAAGTTTAATTGATGTGGGTCTGACCAAATGGGTTTGAGGGGAGGAGGTTGAACCGGGAAATCTTTATAAAGTATCAAAGTGTAACACAATGCC
Source organism: Vipera ursinii (assembly GCF_947247035.1). Lineage (NCBI taxonomy): Eukaryota > Metazoa > Chordata > Lepidosauria > Squamata > Viperidae > Vipera > Vipera ursinii. The sequence goes on from NC_139521.1 coordinate 76,278,597, forward strand.
AGATCCTGTCTTGTATTTCCACAACCGATCATGTCCTAGTAAAAACTCCTTTTGGACAAGACCTGGCTCCAAGAGTTCTTTATTTTCCTAAGATGTGGATTGGGGTGGGTCCTGACAGTAGCTCTTCAAGGACTTTGTGACAAAGTCCAGTTAGAGTTTCCCATAGAGAATTTTGATAGCTTCTGGAATCCCCCCCCCCCATCTTTTTCCCTCTTCCTTAATTTGTTCTGACTTCATCCTGGGACTGAAAGTGTACAATCAGCAGATGGATGCGAATGCTCCTTCCATTCTGATGTAACCCACCAATCTAGCTAGAGGAAGGAAAATTGCCTCGGTGGCTTTGTGGACAGGAATACATGTACACTTTCAGAGTGGGACTCTTTGCTTACCATTAAGGGCATCATAGTCAGCATTCCGAGAAATCATATATTGCCTGATTTGTGCAACAGCATGCCGAAGTGGATCCCGTTTTGCCTTTTCAACAGCACCTGAAGGAGAGAATTAATTACCACATAATAAGTTGGATTGAGAGCCAACTGGCCTTAATGTCAAAGTGGGAGAGCACGAAATCTTGTCCCAACTTGGGCACAAAGCCCTCTGGGTGATCTTGGGCCAGTCACTTGCGCACAGCCCTTGGCAGGAGGCAATGGCAACCCCCGTCTAAAAATCTTGCCAAGAGACATCCCTTTGAAGCTCAAGCCTGCATTCTTTTACAACAACAGAAGCCTGACTGAATGGAGAAGTGACCAATTGTTTTTCTTTTCTCTAGAAGGGCTGAGGGAGATTGGAGTATGGATTTATTGCGTTTAACTGAAAACCATTTCTATTCTTGTTGGGAAGATAGACACACTGAATTTATTGCATTTAATTAGACAAAAATTGATAAGAGATGGCATTAAGAAACAAACATGGATATTTGATCCAGGACAAATTACTCTTAACTTTTGGGATGATTTGAGACAGGTAAGAGGTCATGGTAGATTTTCCACGAGTTGATTAAAATAACTGTTTGTTAACAGAGGGTTTGGAAACCTTAATCTTGTGGTGTTCTTGTTGTTGTTGTTAGGGTTAATCTTCAGTTCGAGGCTACCTGCAATTCTACTTTAGTGCAAGGTTACCTCAACAACATCTGAAGCTCCACCTCTTCCCCCCCTCCTCACCTTTACAGCCCAAGAAACGAGACTGTTTCCCATGCCCCTGTGGCAGCTGCCAGCTATCCTGGCTCTTCTCCAGCCATTGTCTGGCTTTGGATACTCCCTCCATCTCCCACGCTCCTTCCCACATGCTATTGGAGACCCTCAGCATTGATAAATGAATTGGATGAAATTAAAGACTTACATAAACTGACATTCCAAAGGGTGTACAAAACCAGACCGAAGAGCATGACGATGCCAATCGTTGCACAATTGTAGCCTGAGAGACATAATTCTAATTTGGTTGGGGTGCCTGTGTTTTGAAAAGGAAGCCTTGATTAGAAATGATCTGAGGAGGTAACAATAAGGATTGTTGTTGTCCAACTTCATGATGCATTTTCACTTGCGGTGGGACCCTGATCTGCCTCTGCTCCAGAACTGGGGCCCTCAACGGGCAAACTTGTCTATGGAGAAGCCTTCCTGAAGTGCTCACTTTTGGAGGAGATGTCCAATCTGCCTTTCACTCTGTGGTGGTGGCCATAGAATATAGACATGACGTCTACCTCCGGCCTCACTGAGTAAGCAGGGAGCAGAGTTGGCGCACACCACTGAAGGGTTCAACAGCACCCAGACCAAGAAGGAACTGAGAGATTTGGGCCTTGGACCTAATTGCTCCTCGACTCTCTTGGGTTGATACGGCCTCACGTGCTTCCCTTCCCTTCTCTTCTCCCATAGAGTCTTTGTGGCTGAGATGGAAGTCCATCTCTCTAATACTACCCCACTCCTTCACCATTAGCCCATCCTGTGTGCTGTCATTCTGCCCAAAAGCCCAAAGCAGCCATCTTCACCTAGCACCACCGCTGGGACCAACTTTGTTTGCCCCCGGCAGACCAATGGCTGGCCTTGGGCAACGGACGTTCTTAAGTATGCCTGAAGCCCACCGCAGAAAGACAATTAACCGTAGCCAAATTGGCCAGGGGGCTTCTTCCCTTAGGAGGGAGCCCTTCTCTGTCTCTCCCTTGCAATGGAACACCCTCAGTGTTTGCCCCTTCCTCCTGAAATGGCTCCCCTCATTTCCCCTCTGCTATTGGTGGGCCATGGTGGGGGTCCTCCTCTGAGGAGAGCCTCCTCCCCCTGTGCTTCCTCTGGCAGCATCCCAGGCTGAGCAGGGGGTCTCCGTTCCTCCTCTGCCTGGAGAGGGCCCTGGTCCTCCCTTCCCTCGGACCTCTCCTCTCTCCAACGGGCCTCCCTGCCACTGCTTGACGTGCGTCCCCACAACCATCCAGGTGATGGAAGGCTGCGGGGAGGGTGAATCTGCACCAGGGATAGGAAGACGCTCAGAGGGGCAAATGCAGCCAAGTCCAATTTTCTTGGCAGCTGAAGCACCATTAGTAGCTTTCTGCAGATAACTAACTTGAAGGATGCTTGGGATAAACACACGCCCACCATCTGACAGAAAATGAAATAAATAAATATAAAAATAATTACAGAAAAATAAATAAATCAATAAAAAAAGAACACAAAAAACAAGCATGCTCCAAGGAACCTGCTACTTCACAGATCTTTCTGATGCATACTTACGTGGAGGTTTCACTGGACCTAGAAAAAAATGACAGAAAACAATTTGACCACCAATATGTCAAATAGGACCAGCCTGGCCCAAGAATCCTATCCTCAAAACGTCAACCTCTGCCTAAAAGCTCATCAAGCAGGCGGCCTTAACAAGGAAGCTTGGTTTTACTGGTTGAGAAGCTGCAAAAATTCCATTCCAATAAATGAGGAGGAGGAGGAGGAGGAGGAGGAGGAGGAAGTTTAGCCTCTACTAGTTGCCTTCTGCAGATAAGTAGCTGAGCTTTAACATGATGCTTGCGATAAATGCAAGTCCACCATCCAAGAAAGCAGAAAAGTTTTAAAAAATTAAAACAACAATTACAAAATAATAATGAATTAATTAAAAAGAACACAAAACACAAGCAAACTCAAAGGACAGACTTCCTTGGACCACCCGCTCTTTTTCGGACATCACTTTTCTATGTTTCTTTAAGAACAGGTTGCCCCCCCCCCATCCAACCTGGACTTACTGGACGGATTTTCGGATGCATACTTACCTACTGGACCTTTCGCTGGAGCTGGAAAAAAACAGAAAACAAACTGACCTCCAATATGTCAAATAGGACCAGCCCCAGACTAGTGCATCACCCCAGAATCCTTCCCCCAAAACCCCAATGCCTGCCTAAAAGCTCATCACGAGGAAGCTTGGCTTTACCAGGTGAGAAACTGCAGGGATTCCCTTCCAATCAACAACAGAATCCTTGACAGCTGCCCTGTTACCACAGAAAACTAGAATAGAATAGAAAAGTCCTTTGCCTGTTGACTCAAACACTTCCCCCAAACCTTTTTATAAATCAGATAGGCTGATGAATATGTTTCTATGGTTTAGGTCCCTGAGATCAGGGCCTTTCAACTGGTGGTACATGTACCACTAGTGGTACGTTGGCACCTGGCAGGTGGTAGGCATACAATGGGTTGAACAGCACTGTTTAAAAAAATGTTTTAAAAAAGTATAAAAGTGGATGAGGTGAAATGGCAGCAGTGCTTTTCGGACATCACTTTTCTATGTTTCTTTAAGAACAGGTTGCCCCCCCCTTTCCAACCTGGACTTACTGGACGGATTTTCGGATGCATACTTACCTACTGGACCTTTCGCTGGAGCTGGAAAAAAAACAGAAAACAAACTGACCTCCAATATGTCAAATAGGACCAGCCCCAGGCTAGTGCATCACCCCAGAATCCTTCCCCCAAAACCCCAATGCCTGCCTAAAAGCTCATCACGAGGAAGCTTGGCTTTACCAGGTGAGAAACTGCAGGGATTCCCTTCCAATCAACAACAGAATCCTTGACAGCTGCCCTGTTACCACAGAAAACTAGAATAGAATAGAAAAGTCCTTTGCCTGTTGACTCAAACACTTCCCCCAAACCTTTTTATAAATCAGATAGGCTGATGAATATGTTTCTATGGTTTAGGTCCCTGAGATCAGGGCCTTTCAACTGGTGGTACATGTACCACTAGTGGTACGTTGGCACCTGGCAGGTGGTAGGCATACAATGGGTTGAACAGCACTGTTTAAAAAAATGTTTTAAAAAAGTATAAAAGTGGATGAGGTGAAATGGCAGCAGTGCCGCACAGGCTTGTGGGAAAGTCAGCTGGAACTGCATGTTGCCTGGGTCCTACTGAGAGCCCAGCATCAAAGCACGGAGCTCCAGCTGATTGGTGGCGGCCTTGGGGGTGGCAGGCACCTCATGTGGTCTTCGGGTGGAGATTCAGCTAGAGCTGCATGATGCATTGCTTGGGTCCTGCTGAGAGCCCAGGGTCAGCATGAGCAGCTCTCACTGATTGGGGGTGGCAGGTGGCCTCATGCAGTCTTCAGGCACATTCAGCTGGAGCTGCATGAGGCATTGCCTGGGTCCTGCTGAAGGGGAGAGAAGAGAAGATATTAAAGCAGGTGATGGAAGAGAGGCTATAAAAGGGGGTGAGAGAAGAGAGGCTATAAAAGGGGGTGAGGGAAGAGATGATATTAAAGGGGGTGAGGGAAGAGAAGATATTAAAGGGGTTGAGGGAAGAGATGATATTAAAGCAAGTGAAAGAAGAGAGGCTATAAAAGGTGAGAGAGGCTATAAAAGGGGATGAGGGAAGAGATGATATTAAAGGGGTTGAGGGAAGAGATGATATTAAAGCGAGTGAAAGAAGAGAGGCTATAAAAGGGGGTGAGAGAAGAGAGGCTATAAAAGGGGATGAGGGAAGAGATGATATTAAAGGGGTTGAGGGAAGAAATGATATTAAAGCGAGTGAAAGAAGAGAGGCTATAAAAGGGGGTGAGAGAAGAGAGGCTATAAAAGGGGATGAGGGAAGAGATGATATTAAAGGGGTTGAGGGAAGAGATGATATTAAAGGGGTTGAGGGAAGAGATGATATTAAAGCGAGTGAAAGAAGAGAGGCTATAAAAGGGGGTGAGAGAAGAGAGGCTATAAAAGGGGATGAGGGAAGAGATGATATTAAAGGGGTTGAGGGAAGAAATGATATTAAAGCGAGTGAAAGAAGAGAGGCTATAAAAGGGGGTGAGAGAAGAGAGGCTATAAAAGGGGATGAGGGAAGAGATGATATTAAAGGGGTTGAGGGAAGAGATGATATTAAAGGGGTTGAGGGAAGAGATGATATTAAAGCGAGTGAAAGAAGAGAGGCTATAAAAGGGGGTGAGAGAAGAGAGGCTATAAAAGGGGGTGAGGGAAGAGATGATATTAAAGGGGTTGAGGGAAGAGATGATATTAAAGTGAGTGAGAGAAGAGAGGCTATAAAGGGGAGTGAGAGAAGAGAGGCTATAAAAGGGGGTGAGAGAAGAGAGGCTATAAAAGGGGGTGAGGGAAGAGATTATATTAAAGGGGGTGAGGGAAGAGATGATATTAAAACGAGTGAGAGAAGAGAGGCTATAAAGGGGGGTGAGAGAAGAGAGGATATAAAAGTGGGTGAGAGAAGAGAGGCTATAAAAGGGGATGAGGGAAGAGATGATATTAAAGGGGGTGAGAGAAGAGAGGATATTAAAGGGGGTGAGGACTACCTGTACTTTGTCACTTTTTTCCAGTTTTTTTTTTTTTTTTTGTCATCAGGTTTTGGACACCTTGCTAGGTGACTGCTGGTACTTGAATATTGGCATATTGTAAAAGTGGTACAATCGGTGAAAAGGTTGAAAAGCCCTGCCTTAGATTGCCCACCTCTCCACCCCGAAGGGTAGTAGAATCACTGCCATTCTGTTTTTCCGGATCCCTCTTTCTGGGAAAGCAAGCCCCCCCCTTTCCCCAAGGATCACTGTAATGAACATGGAGGGTCTCCTCAGTGCTGGGACCCTTGTCTTTGGCAAAGTTCTGTGACACACAAATTGCTTCTTGTATTTGCTATTCCCACAATTGCTTTACTTAACATCTACAAGAAAGGGCTGGCTGAGATTGTCTGATAGTTTGAGTCAGTTATTTGGAGCTCAGGGTTGAAATGAGAGGTCCTCGGTGCTGTCTGAGCAGGGTGGTTTTCTTGCAGACTTTTCATGACCCAACTAGGTATCATTGTCAGTGCTAGTAGGGAGTGGGGTTTGTGGAGAGGAGGAGGAGGAAGAAGAAGAGGAGGAGGGAGGAGGACTGTGGGGTCCTTGGTGCTCTTTGAACTTGGTGGTTTCCTTGCAGACATTTCATAACCCAACTAAGTAACAGCATCAGTGCACTGCCTGGGCAATGAAACATCTGCAAGAAAAGAGCCAAGCTCAGAAGGCATTAAGAACCTCACAGTTTGGAGTGAGATATCATCAATATCTGTCAGAAATGGTGTGGGGTCCCCTGTTTGAGCAGAGGGTTGGATTAGATGACCTACAAGGTCCCTTCCAACTCTGTTATGTCTTGCAAGTCAGCAAAGTCAGCAAGTCTACTCCGTGAGCTGCATTGGCTTCCGGTTGCCCTCCGGGTGAAATTCAAGGTGCTGGTTATCACCTATAAAGCCCTAAATGGCATAGGGCCGGATTATCTGAGGGAACACCTGCTGCCGGCATCAAACGCCCTTCGCCCAGTGCGCTCCCACAGGGAGGGTCTGCTCAGGGTCCCGCCGGTAAGAGATTGCCGGCGGGTGACACCCAGGGATAGGGCCTTCTCGGTGGGAGCGCCTGCCCTGTGGAACCAGCTGCCCGCGGAGCTCAGGACTGCCCCCGACCTTCGTTCATTCCGCCGGGGCCTGAAGACCTGGCTCTTCGAGCTCTCGGGCCCAGGCTGAGGAGAAATTTTTAATTGGGGTTCTTTTTAATTGAGTACAGGGTCAATTTAATATTTTTTAATTTGGTTCTTAACTTTTGTATGTTGGATTTTTTAATTCCCTGTAAACCGCCCTGAGTCCTCAGGGAATAGGGCGGTATATAAATGTAAATAAATAAATAAATAAATAAATAAATAAATAAATAAATAAATAAATAAATAAATAAATAAATAAATGATTTCCAAGATCCCTCCAAGAAGGAGGTCTACAGCAGGGAACTGACATTTTCATGTATGGTCTAGGGCAGGGGTCGGCAACCTCGGCTCTTTTATGACTCGTGGACTTCAACTCCCAGAATTCCTGAGCCAGCTATGCTGGCTCAGGAATTCTGGGAGTTGAAGTCCACGAGTCATAAAAGAGCCGAGGTTGCCGACCCCTGGTCTAGGGTCTCCTGCTTGAACAGGGACTAGAAGACCTCCAAGGTCCCTTCCAACGATGATGGTGATGACATATTTTGAGGAAAAGATGGCAGATAAGATAGCTTACGTTTTGCTGCTGCTGGTGGTTTGGGAGCCATTTTACCTCGTCAGCGCATGTAACATCTCATCCCAATGTGCACAGCTGGAGAATGGAGCACATTGTGAGAATTAAACGTAAGTGGAAATCCAAACATTTTGGTTAAAAAGAGAAAGTGGTCGGCAAAATGGAGACAGCTTCAGAATTGACACGTATCTCCTAAGCTGGGTGAACCACCCGAGTGCGGCACCAGCCAAAAAAGCCAGTGCAATCCTACGTTTCAATAACAGAGGGACAGAATCCAGATCAGATGAACTGTTTGTATCCCCTTATAAAGGCCACACTTGGAATTCTGCATCCAGTTTTGGTCGCCACATTATAAAAAAGATGTTGAGACTCTGGAAAGAGTGCAGAGAAGAGCCTCAAAGAGGATTAGGGGACTGGAGGCTAAAACATACGAAGAACGGTTGCAGGAACTGGGAAGGTCTAGTTTGGTGAAAAGAAGGACTAGGGGAGAACACCATAGCAGGGTTCCAATATCTCAGGGGCTCCCCCAAAGAAGAGGAGGGGGTCAAGCTATTCTCCAAAGCACCAGAAGGCTGGTCAAGAAGCAAAGGATGGAAACTTATCAAGGAGAGAAGCAACCTAGAACTGAGGAGAAATTCCTTGACAGGGAGAACATTTAGCCAGTGGAACAACCTGCCTCCAGACATTGTGGATGCTCCAACACTGGAGTTTTTAAGAAGAGATTGGACAACCATAGTCTGATATGGTATATAGGACTTCCTGCTTGAACAGGGGGTTCAACTAGAAGACCTCCAAGATCCCTTCCAACTCTCTTGTTCTACTCTACTCTGCTCTACTCTGCTCTACTCTACTCTACTCTAATCTCCCCAATTCCCTCTCCCGGTTGATAGAGGGTGGTGGGCATAGGAGCAGGATACCTACCCAAACTCTGGACTCTTAGTCTACTACCCGGATTGCACTGTGACTTGGAGCTGTGCTGGACTTAACTCTTTGTGTCTTCAGCTGGATCTTCCTTCTGACAGTTTTTGACAGTTTGTTCCCTTATGATGTAGAATATTCAACTTCTGCCCCTCTCCCATTGGCTGGCTGCTGGGCCCAATCAGCATCCAGCACTTAGCCTTCAGTTTCCTCCTTTGACCCCCCCCCCCAGAAACCTGCATTTTAATTTGTGCATTTCAGAGGGTCCTCGGCAGATGCTCCATTTCAGAGTGGATTTTCTTCTACTGGTTTAAAATGGTCTGCCTGGGAATTCCTTGGCAGAGGCGGCCGGACGCCATTGAAAAGCCCGCCTTGAGAACCAAGAATTGCAAGAAATGGCCAAATCGGTTAGGGAGGGGGGGAAAAAATCAGTCCAAAGTAAAAACCAGATGCGATTAGGAAATATATACAGAATATTATTATTTTTTTAGTTTGGATTGAAGCTTGCTTGCAAATGAACCTGTGGAGGCTTTAAAACCTGTTTGGTTTTTTTTCTTCTAATTGCCGTACTTTTGTATTCTGGGACAAAATACGATACTTGGAGTAACAATTGCCTCTCTGACCGACAGTCGCCTTGTGAGATTAGAGTAAGACATTCTAAGGCAGAGGTCCCCAACCTTTTGGGTACCAGGGATCACCGGTTCCATGGAGAGAGGTTTTTCCAGCGACCAAAGGGGGGTGTTTTTGTGTGCTGCCTGCATCCCACAGATGGGGCTTTGCTTGTCTGTGTGGACCGGTTGCTGGCATGCCACGGCCCGGTACCCGTCCATGGACCAGGGGCTGAGGACGCCTGCTCTAAGGAGTTTCTGTGGAAAAGCTGCTGGTGTGTGTGTGTGTGTGTGTGTGTGTGCAGTCCAGTGCCATTCCTCTCAATGCAGTTCGGGTAGGGGACACAAATAATATCCTTCCCTTTCCTAAGGATCCTGAAATGTTTACTAGGCGCAACAGGTGAAGGGAAAGATAACAAAAATTGAGAGACAGTTTGGTCTGCTTAAGGCACCAGGCTAGAAAGCGGGAAACCGTGAGTTGTAATCCCAGTTTAGGGATGAAAGTCAGCTGGGTGACTTTGGGCCAATAACCAGGAGACTGTGAGTTCTAGTCCTGCTGGAGGCACAAAAGTGACTTTGGGACCAACCAACAAGGAAGCGAAGTGTTCTAATCCTGCCTTGGGCGTGAAAGTCAGCTGGGTGACTTTGAGTCAATCAGTCACTCTCAACCCAACCCACTTCACAAGGTTGTTGTTGCATGAAAAATAGGAGGAGGAAGGCGTGATGGCTACCCTGGAGATATTTGTAAAAATAATAATAGTAGGATGCGAATGAATGAATGAATGAATGAATGAATGAATGAATGAATGAATGAATACTACAGAGAAGGGATGAAGTGAACCAACCCCATGCCCTGAAGGAGAAGGGTTAAATAATTAAACAACCAAAACCAGTTGCTGCCTTTTTCTTTGCTGTGAAAAGCTGATTGTGTAGATACAATAAAGGGCATTGTGGCTACTTTGAGGAGTAAAGTGGGAGGTCACAACCTTTGTAAGGTGAGAAGACAAACCCCGTGCCATCCCTCTGCCCTCTGTGCCATTTGCCAACCCCGTCCAATCCTGATCTAACAGCGAACACTCAAGGACCACCTAAGGCAAAGTTTCTCAAACTTGCCGACTTTAAAATGGAAGGGCGGCAACTCCCAGAATCCCCCAGCCAGACTTGCTGGCAAACTTGAGAAACTGCTGCTTCTCTACATCTTGGCTGAAACTGCCCTATGGGCATCTTCCGACAGCAAATGATCAAGACGGCTTGCTCGTTTGTTCATTTCCCACATTTCTGAACCACCCATCTCCGTCAGAGAGTGGCTCTGGGTGGCAAACAGTCGTACCGCACCCAGTTTTGGTCACCATATCATAAGAAAGATGCCGAGCCTCTGGAAAGAGTACAGAGAAGAGCAATAAAGATGATTAGGGGTCTGGAGGCTAAAACATACAAGGGACGGATGCTGGAATTGGCTATTTTCTAGTTCAGTGATGGCGAACCTTTTACAGACCGAGTGCCCAAACTGCAACCCAAAACCCACTTATGTATCATCGGGTGATGGATGGGCGCAGCCCATTGGCTGGGCGTGGCCCATTGGCTGGGCGTGGCTGCAGTGGTAATAGTAGACTGGGTGGGACTAAAAAATTAAATCAATCAATTCCAACTTTGCGAGAACTTTTTTTTTCCCCGTAAGAAGTTGAAATTGATTGATTGAACCTTTTTTTTGCACATGGCAGTGTAGGCCTAAAGTGAAAAGGTTTTGTAAAACCCAGCTGAAGGCCTAGGACCGGGGCGATGGCATGGGTGCCCACAGAGAGGGCTCTGTGTGCCACCTGTGGCACCCGTGCCATAGGTTCGCCACCACGGGTCTAGTTTAATGAAGAGAAGGACTGGGGGGGAGGGGTGGAATATGATAGCAGTCTTCCAATACCTGAGAGGCTGTCCCAGAGAGGAGGGGGACAACCTATTCTGCAAAGCCAGGAGGGTGGGGGCCTGCCTCACCTCTGGGGGGAGGAGAATATTCCAGGGGTGGGGACAATGCTGGAAAGAGCTCTCATTCTTTACCCTATCAGTTGTTATTCTTTAAGGGATCTATGCCATACTTTCCGTACCTGACCAGATAGCACAGCTGATCTGATGGGGCAAAGCTGGTTCTGGCCCCATTCCACATAGGGCTTTATGGGCCGCAACCGATGTCTTCAATTGGAGCCAGAAGCAAAAAATCCTTCCGTTCCCCGCCATTCAGTCAGAACAGAAGAAGCTTCTTGGAAGATGTTAGGCATATGATTAAGCCTACCTGGTTGGGTTGGAAATATATAAGCCATGCTGTATGATATCACTTTAAATGTGATGATTGGCCAAGGGTGTGTTTGCCTCCCAACGGCCATAAGAGGGAGCTAAGGACGTAGTTTCTCTCTCTCTCTCTCTCTCTCTGCTCTCCTTGTTTTTTCACTGTTAGTTACTCTGTTACTGCTATTGTTGGTTTGCTACTGTGTTAAACCTGAACAACTGTGTTTTTGACCTTTGGACCGGTAAGAAGACTTTGTATTTGGAATACTCCTTGGACTGTTACTATTGTTTATCTGTTCTTTACACCTGTATGACCTGGACTGTTTATTTTTGACTGTGCTTTGTACTCAGTGCTTTTTTTGTAAAAGAAAAAGGTGCCGGAACTCACACATGTCATACAACCTGCCTTGCCTACCCTACAAGGTTCCATCCAAAAAAGGTGCTGGAACTCCGTTCTGAGCGTTCTATGAGAAAAAAAGCCCTGTTTGTACTACACCACAAAGTAAAGTATTTTGTTTTTCACACCTCAGTGTATCTGTGTGGTTACTGTGTGAACTTTGCTGCTCTCAGTAACTTTTTTGTCTGTGCAACTTCTTGTTAGCTCAAGGAGATCTCTGCACAATTCCTGACAGAAGAGAAGCGAAACGTTTTCAAGGAAAAAGTCCAGAAATTCCACTTGCCTTTTGGAAAAGCACCTCTGGGACAACCGTGACCTGAATGGTGGAGAATCTCCAGAGATGCCTGGGAGCAAACCGGCACCCAGGGCAGCTTGCAGAGGAGAAGTGTTACACGGGCCATTCTTTGGCCTCTTAAAATTGTCTGCCTTGGCTGCACTTTGCCCCAACTGAAGCTTCCAGATACTTTTCAAGAGTAGCCTCCTGTGCAGCAAATAGGTAAAGGTAAAGGTTCCCCACACATGTGTGCTAGTCGTTTCCGACTCTAGGGGCTGGTGCTCATCTCCGTTTCAAAGCCGAAGAGCCAGCGCTTGTCCGAGGACGTCTCCGTGGTCATGTGGCCGGCATAACTAGACGCCAAAGGCGCACGGAACACTGTTCCCTTCCCACCATAGTGGTCCCTATTTTTCTACTTGCATTTTTATGTGCTTTCGAACTGCTAGGTTGGCAGAAGCTGGGACGAGTAACAGGCGCTCACTCTGCTACGCGGCACTTGGGATTCGACCCGCCAAACTGCCGACCTTCTGATCGACAAGCTCAGCGTCCTAACCCACTGAGCCACCGCCTCCCTTTTTTCTTCTCATTAGGCCTATCCAATTCCTGTAACTGTTCTTCGTCTGGTTTATCCTCCAGCTCCCTAATCATCTTTGCTGCTCTTCTCTGCACTCTTTTCAGAGTCTCAACATCTTTTTTACATGAGTGGTAACCAAAACTGGATGCCATATTCCAAGTGTGGCCTTACCAGGGCATTATAAGGGGGGTATGAACAGTTCGTGTGATCTGGATTCTGTCCCTCTGTTATTGAAATGTAAGGTTCAATTGGTTTTTTTTGGCTGGTGCCCACCAAAGTGGCATCTGTTTATCTACTGGTGTTCCACACTTTCAAACTGCTAGATGGGCAGGACCTGGCACAAATGATGGGAGTTCACCCCAATGTAGAGCAGCACTTGGGCTTGCAAATTGTCCGCCCAGCATCTTAACCACTCCTCCCATGTGCAATAGAATAGAGTAGAGTAATAACTTTCATTGTCACTTTGAATGGACACTAATCGGCATACATTAAAATGAAATTTTGTTGCGTACAGCTCTCAAAGGGTCACCACCTCTGATAAATACTACATAAATATGACATACATACATATATACACATAAATAAATAAATAAATAAATAAATATAGAATTATGCATATACCCACATATGTTATATTAAATGACACAGAGAAACAACAGTCTAGTTCGGATTATGTATCCATGAGCATGGTGAGAAAAATGAACCTTGTGAGTTTAGCAGGCAGATTCTGTAGTCCTGCTATAAATACTTTGAAACCTCCTTGCAGAGGGGAGCAACAGAAACAGACCGTAAAGTGTGTGTGTGTCTCTAAGCACATAGGAGCGCTTCTAGGCAACATCCTGAATACCAGGAAACAAGCTTACTATGACCTTCTCAGCTGTCCTCACCACTCTCTGCATGGACCTTCTGTCTGAGGCATGGCTGCCACCAAACCAGACTGTGATGCAGTTTGTTAAAAGGCTTTCAATCGTGCCTCTGTACAAAGTGTCCAGGACTTGCTCTCCTTATCCGATGCAAGAAATGCAGATGTTGGTTTGCACTAAGGATGATGTGTGGAGACACCAATTCAGATTGTTAGTTATCTCCACCCCCAGATACTTAATACTGTTGACCACCTCTGCAGCTGCATCCTTGATGCTGAGTGGAGTCAGACTATGCCAGCACTTTCTGAAATCTACAATGATCTCCTTTGTTTTATCAACATTTAGAACCAGGTTACTTTTATCACACGCGGTGGCTTTTATCGCACACGGTGGCTCAGTGGGTTAGGACGCTGAGCTTGTCGATCAGATGGTCGGCAGTTTGGCGGGTCGAATCTCGAGTGCCGCGTAACAGAGTGAGCGCCTGTTACTTGTCCCAGCTTCTGCCAACCTAGCAGTTCGAAAGCACGTAAAAATGCAAGTAGAAAAATAGGGACCACTCCGGTGGGAAGGTCACAGCATTCCGTGCGCCTTTGGAGTCTAGTCATGCCGGCCACATGACCACAGAGACGTCCTCAGACAAGCGCTGGCTCTTCGGCTTTGAAACAGAGATGAGCACCGGCCCCTAGAGTCGGAAACGACTAGCACGCATGTGCGGGGGAAACTTTACCTTTACCTTACTTTTATCGCACCAGTCCACCAAAGGCTTCACCTCTTCCCTAGAAGCATCTTCACTGTCATCCCAGGTAAGACCCACCACTGCCGAGTCATCTGCATACTTCACAATAAGATTCATAGCATATTTGGTACAACAGTCATGGATCATCAAGGTGAATAGCAGCGGACTTAGGACACAGCCCTGTGGACAATCTGTGCTCAAGGAGATGGAATTGGAAACTTTCTTTCCAACTCACACAACCATGCAGTGTGCAGAATGAAGAGCAGAGCAGGGATGTTCAATGAGACTTCTCGCCAAGCAAAGGAATCTCTTGATTGAGGAGCGTTGGCTGCAACCTGACTGAAGAGGCAGCTTTGACCCACGTTTCTTTGCTGGAAACGACAGTTTGCGCTCTTTCTCCTGCATGATGTTAGCATGAATACTGCTTGTGTAATTCTGACTCTGGTCCGGTTGACAACTTTGACCTAGGTCTCGCATCTTTGACTATTCTTCTGTGCACTGCTGTGAAATACCAAACCATTCAGGCAAGCATCTGTCAGAGACTCTATTCCAGTTTTCGTTCTTTTGCTATTTGTTGACTTTGATGGAAATTATGAAGTAGCAACTCTGTGTGTCTCAGTAGTTTGAAAGAAGAATATAGAGAGAAGTGAATTGCTGTGCTCAGATGCAGCCTAAAGATTATTTCCATATACACTGTCTCAAAAGTTATAGTATGTGTGTGTGTGTGTGCCTGTGGCTTGCCTCTATAGGTATCATACGGGAGAGTCTAATACTTGGAGATGCCTGTTTATTTTGTGATTGCTATAGAATTCCAATGAGGTTTGGTTCTAAAAAGTCATCTTTCTCCACATTTAATCCTGTTTCAGTTAACATGGTTGAGGAAATTTTATGTGTTTTCAAATTCTATAATCTCCTTACAAACCCATCTTCTAAGTTCTTGGCAACTAGCATCGATCCAATTCAAATCGCTTCCTGAGGGGTTTATGGCAGCGCAGTCTTCATCTGCTTCTCCATCACTGACGGATCCATCGGGATTGCCCTCGGCCCAGTATCTGAGAAGAGAGACAGGGAGGTGTCAGAACTGCCCTCATACGCTCAAGCCTGCCATAAAGTAGGGGGGGAGGGAGCCGGTCTGGAGGGGGGGGACTCACAACTCATCGTCCCTTCCAGAAACACCATCTCAAGGTCAAAGCGCTGAGAATGGAATGCAACGGCTCACCAACCTGCCCACCGTTGCAGAGACAGTTCCCAAAACAGTTTAGTGAAATATAATTGGACAATAAGAGACCGGCAAGGATGGAGGATCTGGATGGGGAAAGTCAACCAGGAAAGTTTGGCGCACAAACCTCAGCTCTGACTTTGCCTTTAGTAAAGTCAAGGGTCTTTCTTACTTAAGGGTCCAAGTTGGGGCAGGACTGACAGAATAGAATAGAACAGAACAGAACAGAACAGAACAGAACAGAACAGAATAGAATAGAGCAGAGCAGAGCGGGAAGGGACCTTGGTGGTCTCCTACATGCAGCCAAAGGAGTACAAAGTTGTTTAAAGGAAAGACAACGTAGAGTGGAGGTGGAGATAAGAAGGAGTAGAGAATGTCTGGGGGATTTGCCCTTCTTCTCCCCACTGCTGCCCCCCTCATTCACTTTCCCAGGCAAAAGAGTCCGTGAAGGTTGGCAGGTTCCCTGGAGATGCAAGACCAGGCCAATGTGTGCTGCTTCGGCTGGAATTTGCAGGGCTCGCATGCAAAAGAGAAGAGGACCAATTGCCTGGGACATCCAAAGGCCAAAACCTTTGCTCCATTCCGAAGCATAGCTTGCCTTGGACCAAGAACTGGGACAAATGAACTGCGTTCACACGACACTAGGCATGGTTGGGTCATTCTTGATTCTGTCTGGAAATGCAGCCCATTTTCTCAGCAGGTTATGTGAACGTAGGCCATTGTACAAAGCTGTAATGTTGTTGTTTTGTCCGGGTCCAGTGCATCACAGGCCGACAGGAGGCATGCATAAACTCCGTGTTTAGCATAAGCCCTGCTAGCCTTAAGCGTGCTCTGTAGCACCCAGGCCAATCCGAGCTGCCTGGAGCCTAAATCTGACCACAATGTCTGAAAAGCTTCCACTTTTAAGCACGGCTTTTCAAATGATCATATCCTGGAGACTCACTTTACTATTAATCTGGAGTTGTCTGACCACTCCCAGTAGCCTTCCGCATTTTCATCCGTTAGGCCAATCCAGGCAGACTCATTGAGCTTGGAAGAGATGTACTTCTGCAAAGACACCAAAATGAAAAGGAAGATGGAACAGCTTCACAAGTCAGGATTCCATACTAAAAGAGATTCGGGGTTGGGTTTGTGTAGCCCCAGTGCCTAAAATTAACTATGAACAGTTCACTGTTGTTCTCCAAAGGACTCCACTCTGCCCCCCAAAAAATCAGCTCCATTCTGTGTTGAGTTAAGTCACGTCACCCTTGTTCAGCGAAAGCACGCCAAGAATGTGGGTAGTAGGCTTCTGGTTTTGCACAGAAGTGCAGTAGCCGAGGGATTACGGGGCTCCGCACCCTACAGCTGATTTCTGCCTGCTAGGGGACCCTAAATGGGCCTGAGGTTGCCCCATAGAGGCAACAAAGAAGAAAGGAAGTCCTGCCAGTTGTGGAGAGATCAATCCGATCAGTTTTGGGAAAGCCCTTCAGAAACCACCAGGAGCTTAACTTAAGGCTAGCTTAACTTCAGAGTCTAGCCCAAGCTACAAGCAGCCGAAGCCCAAAAGCACTACTTTTAAGTTGACTGTAAACAACGTGTTTGGAACTGGGTAAGAACAGTGATTTTCTCTCTTCTACTTGAAAATTGATTTCCTGGGGGGGAAAAGAAAAGAAAAACCCCAAGAAGCAAAAAGCCTCCGAAAGTGAGAAGGGGGGATCTTTGTCCCACCCTCCTACAGATGGAAGCGGTGAATTAAACTTTTCAGGAGGAACAGAAATATATTGAAATGAAATGAATATGAGACTTAATTTGGATAAGTTTGAAATCAGTGGAATATGTTAAGATTTTCCTTTTAAACCATGAAAATAGAAGTAAACAATTGTCTATTACTGACTGGTGCTGACATCTAGAGGTGGATGAAAATATACAACAGCAGTTGCTTTATTACAGGGACTGGCAAAGCTCAGGAAAAGATAACTTGGTTTTTGTGACCTTCAATGTCTTAATAACAGAGACCAGCTGTGACAAAAAAAGAAAACATTTTGGGCTATCTACAAAGTGAGAATTATAAATTTTATGAAAAAAATGACCTTTCGGGATTATAAATACTAACTCAACTGTGACTTTAAAGCTGTCTGCAGAGAAAGGAAAACCCTGATTTTTAGCTATCATGGAAAACCAGAGATCTGCAGAAAGAATATACCAAGAAAAATCAAATACTTTTCACAAGGAGATCTATGCTATGTTTCAACTAATCCAAACAACAATGATCTCAAACTACAAGGAAATTAAAAATAACTTTGAAAATATAAATGAACACATCTCCAATTTAACTTTACAACACAAAAATTCTCAGAAAATAAAAACAGAGTGAAGAGAAAAAACAGACAACTGAATACGAGACCTAGGAGAGAGATTTCAAAATGGAACTTAACAATAAAAGAAAGTATGACTTAACCCAGATGGAAAAAACTTACAGGAAATACTGGACACAGAAAAGATAACATATACCCTATGATTACAAAATAAGTTTGAGGACAAGAAAAAAGATTTGACAAAATGGCTGTCCAGTCTCTTGTTAAAAATTTCCAGTGTTGGAGCACCCACAACTACTGGTGGTGAGCAGTTCCACTGGTTAATTGTTCTCACTGTCAGGAAATTCTCCTTAGTTCTAGGTTGTGTCTCTCCTTGATCAGTTTGCAGACTGCTGCTTCGAATTACATGAGAAAGGAGCAAATGCAACCACGTTTGCAAAAAAGCTGTCAAGCATTTGTGCATGGAAATTTAAAACGACAGACAGAGGAGAACAGAAGATGCAAGCATTTAGCCAAGGTGGAGTTCTGTGTTGAAAGCCCCCAAATACGAGGAGGAAAAGAAGAAAAAAATACACAACCTGTTCTTTCTCATTCAGGATGGAGGTCAGGTGGGAATCTCTGGACTTGCAGAAGTACTCAGCATCGTGCCAAGTTTTCCTTTCATTTGCTTTTGAAACATAATAGAAATTCCAGCCAAAAAGCTTCCAGTCGCTACCAAACTTCACTCCTTTATTGTACAGAGTTTCTGAGAGGAATTAAGACAAAGAGAAAAATATATGTTAGCAGAATCCGCGTTGAGTGATTTCGGGTTTTGCGTCTAACTGCGTCTGTGGATCCTCAACACATTAAAACCAGAATTCAGTTGGGGCTCAATCCCTTCAAAAGCCCAAATGCTCTTATTTCTGGCTTAGCAGAAGCCCAAGACATTTCACACACCCCTGGGGTGCGCCCTACAATGCAGAGCACCGTGTCTTCAGTCACGGCCTGGTCACTAATATCACGGAGCTCATTTTGACGGATGGCCCTCTAAACAAATGATCAGGCAGCTAGAGGCTCAACCCATTCACATGGCCTTTGTCCACATCCCTTTTTTGACTGTAGGGAACAGCGATAGCACCAGCACTTAGACTTACACACCTCTTCCCAGCGCTTTACAGCCCTCGGTTTACCGAGTCAGCCTGTTGCCCCCAACAATCTGGGTCCTCATTTTACCGACCTTGCAAGGACGGAAGGCTGAGCTGACCTTGAGCTGGTCAGGATCGAACTCCTGGCAGTGGGCAGAGTCAGCCTGCAATGCTGCATTCTCACCACTGCGCCACCAGACCCAGGAGGCTCCGTTTGGCTCCGAGCCCCACGTTGGAGCCTAATCCAGCAGCTGCTACTCTTTTTTTTTTAATAAATGAATCTTTATTTACATTTCGTGTTAAAAACACACCATACACCAACAAAGACAAAAAAAACATTTACAATATACAAAAAACGAAGAAATCGAAAAATTGAAAACCATTTCAAAAATTTCACATTATATCTACTTCTAAACTAACAGTTATATTCCACTCATTAAGTCTCTTATAACCATCCAACTCCAAAGCTTATTCATTAACAAAGACTATATCACTTCATTTTTGACCAACCTCCAAGCCACCCTCATTTCTTCAATCTTTTATCCATCCAAATATACCATTTATTCCATGATAGAAATGCTGGTGTCTCTTCTTTACCCTTCAACGTCTTGGTCAATGTGTCTGCTTCTGCACAATCAGGTATTCTCCTAATTATAGCTTCATCCGGCGGGGTATAATTTACCTTCCAAAATTGAGCATGCCCCATCCTTGCTGCTACTCTTGATGGCTGGTGCCTCCCCGCTGATCCCTGCCAGCTCCTGGGAAGCAACAGAGGGAGGAGGCCGCTGACCTCCGGCCTATATTGGTAATCTTCCTGAAGATACCTGAGCGACCACTGGCGGACCAGGTGGGCCGTCCACCAAGGGCTCCCCCAGGGATACTTTTACGTCCTTGTCTAGTTTTTGAATCCTGCTTGTAGGTGGCGGTTCTGTAGTACAATCCGCCTGGGCATCAAACGTTTGCGTTTCAGCCCACAACTCTGATCAGAAGTGTTAATGATGAATTAAGTTAATAAAGGCACGGAAAAAAGGAACACGCTCATTTTCCCACTTACGACCAATGCAACACACACACACACACACACACACACACACACACACATTTGTCAACTGACTTACATTTATGATGGTCGCAGCATCCCGGGGTCACGTGATCCCCTTTTGCGACCTTCTGACAAGCAAAGTTAGCGGGGGAAAGCCAGATTCGTTTAACGACCGTATTGCTAATTTAAGAACTGCAGTGATTCACTTAACGAACGTGGCAAGAAAAGTTGTAAAATGGGGAAAAACTCACTTAACAACTGTTTTTTTTTGCTTAGCTACAGAAATTGGGGGCTCAGCTGTGGTCGTAAGGAGGAAGAGGGGAGGAGGGGGAAGAGTTAGAAGGGAGATCAAGGACAAGGAGAAAGGAGGATTAAAAAAGGGAAAGAAAAAAGAAGGTGAAGGAGGAAGAGGGAGTTCATTTTTCACTCCAGGACAAGAAGGAAGGAAGGAAGGAAGGAAGGAAGGAAGGAAGGAAGGAAGGAAGGAAGGAAGGAAGGAAGGAAGGAAGGAAGGAAGGAAAAAGAAAAGAAAAGAAAAGAAAAGAAAAGAAAAGAAAAGAAAAGAAAAGAAAAGAAAAGAAAAGAAAAGAAAAGATTAGATTTTCTTTTTTTCCAGAAGAATTATATTAAGCAAAAAACAAACTTATAAATCTTTAGTACAGGATACACAAATGGTGTTCTTCTTTACTCTGCTGGGATAAAATGAGAACAAATAAGAGATAGTAATCTTTTTTTCAAGTGAAAAGACTTACGATACTTCTTTTTCTCTGCACTGTAGGCAGCTTCAGAGTCCTTTATATGTTTCGGAAGGTCCTCTACTATGGCTGACACCTTCAGAGCTAAAACCAGATTATTATTATTATAATTTAATTTGTATACCGCCCTTCTCCCGAAGGACTCAGATGCAATTACAAGCTGATTTCCTGTTCCACACACAGAACGGACACTTGCATGGAGACACCCTGGCGGATTTAAAGGCTTTGGAAATGCCTCCCCACCCCGCCCCCCACCCGAAGTTCTAGGAAAGTGCAGTGAGGATTGGGAGGATGGGATTATTTTCGAGCATTTCGAGATTTTATTAAAAACTTCCCAGTCTGGCCAAACAGACCTAGAATTATCTAGAGAAGAGAATATTTGGAGCTTCAGGATGAACTGTGGCGTCCTTGGTGGCCTCTGAGCTTGGCTATTGTGTTTTTAGAGATATCGTCTTCAGGGCTGAAGATGTTAGCTAGTTGGGTAATGAAATTTCTCCCCAAAACCCAACCAGGCTCAGAGAGCACCAAGGACTCCACAGCCCCTAATCCTCAGATGGCTCCCCACACAGGGGCTGCTCAAGGCTGCAGAGTTCAGCCAAGGTTTCTGAAGCCCTCCGTCCCGATGAAGGGGCTTGTTGTCCCCTTGCCCGCCCCTTGCCCTCACATCATGCTCTGCTTCCTTTCGAACTGCTACCCCTACCTGGCTTTGCTGGCAATCGGCACAAACCCTCATTATTTTTATTTTAATCCCATTTATATCCCGCCCTTCTCCGAAGACTCAGGGCGGCTTACAATTTAAGCACAAACCAATGTGCTTAGCAGTAGCCTTCATTCTATGTATATGCCTGCTTATTAGGGCTTTCGCCCCCCCCCCCACAAGCAGCATTATTACAAAGTCAGCTTATTGCCCCCAACAATCTGGGTCCTCATTTTACCTACCTCGGAAGGATGGAAGGCTGAGTCAACCTTGAGCCTGGTGGGATGCGAACCTGCACTAATGGCAGGCAGCTGGTGTTACTTAAGGAGGCATTAGCCCACTGCTCCACCAAGGCTGGAACAGCAAGACACCTTAAACAGGTCCTTGGGCTCACCCTAATTCCAGGTTACTGACTGGGTATCACTTGACCTCCTTGCGGGGGTCAAAAACCCCACCTTCCTTATGGAGGGAGACTTTGGGGGAAGGGCGAGAGTCACTTCCAGGATCAATAGTTGGAAAAGCAAACTCTTCAGGGCCGGAGATCCGCGAAGCAGAGGTAAACACACCACAAGGAGAAGCTGCCAGGAGGTGGTTCATAAGCCTCGCTACGGAGGGCAGACTAAGCCTGGAACTGGTGTTGGGCAAGACCCCCTTGAACGAAGGGGCACCCGTAGCCTTGTGTTATTACTGTGCCAGACAGAATCCACGCCATTCCTACAACCTCTTCCAACCATGATGTTACTTGGCAGGCTGGGCCTTTAGGAAGAGGACCTCCCTGGCCTCCCAGTAGGATTGTGGTCCCCAACTAGTCAGACACAAGTCAGGGTCACCTTTTTCCACTTACGATTTTGGTAATACATGACGTTACGATTCCGAAGTCCAATTGACAAAGTAGTCCTTAGTTTTTTCATAGGCTCATCGTAAGGACTCCAGTCTTCAGCAAGCAGTGCATTGTCTAAAGTGATTAAGGCATATAGAGGTTGAGGTTTGAAGGTGCCCTCTTGATGCTTGGACCATCTGCTTTCACCAAGCCAGCATCCTTTTGAAGAACATCTTATTGAAAACAACATCTTTTTGAAGAGCTTTTGAAGAACACCTGGAATACCGCATCCAGTTTTGGTCCCCACAATACCACAAAAGATGTTGAGACTTTGGGAAATGGGCAGAGAAGAGCAACTAAGATAATTAAAGGCCTGGAGTCTAAGACATATGAAGAATGATTGCAAGAAGTGAGTATGGGTAGTCTAGAAAAAAGAAGGAG